>NC_135618.1:4190196-4498066 GCF_053574225.1 Canis aureus
TAGGGACAAAACCTGAAAGCCTGGGTAGGAAACAGATGAGGTAGAAAGCTGATTTGGCTGTGTTGTCCCCTGATTGCGTGCTTTGGTTGTCAGTGCGAACAGTCTTATTCAAAGTCCCTGTAACCTGTTTCATGTAAATGTTTTACTAAAAATATGAAGTCACTGATGAAAAAAATACATTTCCTTAAAACCAAGAGTCATGACAAGAATTCTGAAAATGCCAGCAAAATGAGCTGAGGGAGATTATGGAACAGCATGTTCTAGTGCATCCTCAAACTGAATAGAATTCTTGACTGGCAAGAATTTCTGTAGAAACTTTGAGGTTGAGGACTGGTAATAGAGTAACATTTTGCCAAGGTCAGGTCAAATCTCAGCTCTTTGGGTTTAGATATGCCATTATAGCTGCTGCATCAATCCTGGGCACCACATGTGGAGGAGCGCTCCTTTTGTGTCTGTCTTCTCTCATATTCTAAGCTGAAGGCAACTCTAGAATCAGGACCATAATAGGCTCAATTGTCTACTTATTTAGACAGAACTTATACTACACGCATTCCTGAATCTACCGATCCTTCTTCTATTTCTCCAACTTTCACCTTCTCATGCCCACAAAATACCTTTTCCAACTTTTTCTGGAAAGTTGGTTCCAAATACTCCAGAGTATAATTACTTTAGGGACAGTGGTGGGGGCTCCTTTCCATGCCTTAAAGAAATTTTAGGTACCTAGGGCAATGGCTTCTCCCTTGTTCTTCTCCCCATGTTAAAAACCAACCAACCAATCAAACAAACAAAACACCTTTCTGTTTCCACATTTGCTTTGTATTCTGTACCAAACTATCTCATTTTTATAATAATCATATGAAATAGATATTTCTTTTTCCTCATCTCCTATAACTAAAGTGAAACTCAGAGAAATGTAATTCTTGGCCCTAAATCCCAAACCTGGACTTGACTACAGATCCTTTAATGTCAAATCAATGAGAATTTCTATGGTACATGAGCATTTTTTATTTCAAGAATGATAGTTCTATTTTTAAATGATTCTGAAAGGCAAATCATTCCCAAGGATGATAGGATTCTTAATTTATTGCACTTTCTTAAATTATTCCAAATTTTGTCTTAACTGTATTTAACACTCATACTGAATACTTTAGATTTGACAAAGTACTTTATAGTATTTCATATTTATTTTTCATACAATTTTCTTTGGGTGAAACCATCATAGTATTGTCTCCTTTCCAATAGTATACGTGATTTAACAAATCTTTTTCTATGTCCATTCTTAGGATACGCTAGCAAACAGTTTGTCTCCTGCCTTTAGCATTCCAACAACATTTAAAGGAGATTAATTTGAATTAAATTACTTCAGAGGACAATGTTTCTTTATGATAAGATCTTATTAATTTTCATGAAATATCTAGCTCTGTCTAACTGGATAACTGGAGACAAAGATAAAATAAGATATAAGACAAAGAAGTCCTAAAAATTCTGTCTAGTAGGGAGCATGTTCTCTATAGTCATAGTTTTTTTTTTTTTCATATTCTTAGAAATGGATTTGTATAATAGTTGTAAATCTAGAGCATTTCATTTTATATTAATGAATACATAGAGAAAATGATAACTAAATGTTCCTTTATGGTGCCATTCTGAAAGGGGCTGCTCTGATCAATTCAAGAAAGAAGGAAAGAGGAAAGAAAGAAGAGTTTTTTCTAACAAATAGGAATGTTCGATCACTTTCAGCATAAGCTAACTTAAATGACTTTTTTTCATATAAACCCAATTATTTTAGAAATGTTAAAAAGAAGAAACAGACAGGACTTCTGGCTATTGCCAAGTGAGGAGGCTGACAAGTTTTCTCCCAGAAAAGCAACTATAAAGCTGAGTAAAAGTGAGAAAAACAGCTATTCCCATGCTCTGTAAGTTGATCAAAGGCAATTTATAAGAAGCATTTATGCTTGAAATACTGCTGAATTGGGGGTATTAATAGTGAAAGTCTGTGGTGGTTTTTTGTTGTTGCTTTGTTTTGTTTTGTTTTGTTTTTCATCTATGGCTCTTCCTCACAGTTCAATCAATATAAAGATTTTACCAGAACAGAGCAAGCTGAGAGGACAATTTTGTTACTGTTGTTAAAAAGGTCTCAGTCTATTGGGAGAGATGAACAATGTCTATAACCAGTGACACTGTTGATAAAATAGATAATCTTTGTGGTATGTGAGTAAGGGTGGCTAATGGTTCAGTTTGCTTGAGGTTATGATTGTTATTGGTTGAGGCTCCATGCACAGTGCAGACCACAGAGAGCCCAAGCTGTCCACACACTGCTGGTCAATCCCAAGTCTGTGTTCATGCACAGAGGGTACTTGAAAAGGATCAATAGAAAGAAAAAAGTGTTATGTTAACTAACTATAATTTAAATAAAAACTTGGAAACCCCCACCAAAAAAAAAAAGAAAAGAAAAGAAAAAAATGGCATCAGATTGAAACAACAACAAGAACAACCACAACTGTGAAGTTTGGATGTGCATCCTAAACCACAAACAGGTATTTTTAAAGCTTTGCTAGCTCAACATTATGGAGCACAGTTTTTTCCTCATTTATTAGTAGCCATGACATTATTCAGAAATAGAGGTGACTCCTAGAAATCCTGGTTTAAAAATAAAGGAAAATTTAAAAACTAAACTAAATACAGTCATTAGAGACTATAAATTGTGGAGCAGACTGATTTTACAGATTTAGTATGGGCAAGCTTCTAAGCAGTCCCCACACCACCCCCCACAAAAATGAAACAAAGAAAAACCTAAGCAATTTTTTAAAAGTAAAAAGAATAACACACGGTTGAAGCTAGAGAATATAATGCTGATTGAAATAAGTCAGTCAGAGAAAGACAAATAGTATGATTTCACTCATGTGGAATTTAAGAAACAAACAAGGGGAAAAAAGAGAAAGATACAAGTCAAGAAAAGAGACTTAAATGTAGAGGACAAACTGAGAGTTAGGTCAGTTGGGGATGTATGAAATAGGTGATGGGGATTAAGGAGTACGCTTGTCATGATGAGCACTGGGTGATGTATGGAAGTATTGAATCATTATATTGTAACCTGAAACTAATATAACACTGTATATTAATTATACTGGAACAAAAGAAAAGAAAAAATAGTAAATGCATTAATTTACTTGGTTAAAAAAGAATCCAGAGTTGCTGCCATATATTATTTATAAAAAATTGAGACATGAAAAATTTTCCCAGGAAAGATAACTGGGAGCAACATTCAGTAGATGTTTAGAAGATAAAGATGTCAGAACAACTATTGAATTAAAGCCAAAGAATTAAAAGAAATCATGTTTAAAGAGTTAAAGGAAATTATAATGAAGGTGATCCAACAAATAGACTCAACATAGGGACATAAGAACTATTAAAAAGAACCAAATATGGTGTTAAAGAAATAAAACAATTGAGGGGCACCTGGATAGCTCAGTCGGTTAAGGGTCTGTCTTTGGCTCAGGTCAAGACTCCAGGGTTCTGGAATTGAGCCCTGAGCTAGGTTCCTTGCTCAGTGGGGAGTTGGCTTCTTCCTCCCCCTATCCATCAGCCCCTCCCTCTCCCCTCGTGTGTACACATGTTCTCTCTCTCAAATAAATGAATAAAATCTTTTTAAAAAATATAATTGAATTTAAAAAATTAACTAAAATAATTCAACATCAGATTTGAGATAACATTATTAGTGAGTTTAAAAATAGATTGGTAGTGAGCAGTCCTGGTGGCTCAGTGGTTTGGCGCAGCCTTCAGCCCAGGGTGTAATCCTGGAGACCCGGGATCAAGTCCCATGTCAGCCTCCTTGCATGGAGTCTGCTTCTCCCTCTGCCTGTGTCTCTGACTCTCTCTATCTGTCATGAATAAATAAATAAATCTTTAAAAACTAAATAAGAGAAGAAATGAACAGAAAAATATTTGAAGAAATAATAGCAGAAAAACTCTTAAATTGGTAAAGAATATTTCTCTACACATTTGAATATAAAATATAAACCTTAAAGCCCAAGTAGAATAAATGCCTAGAGTCCTATATTTATATGTATCACAATGTTAAAAACAAAAGGCAAAGATAAAATCTTGAAAGCAGCAAGAGAAAAATAACTCATTACATATAGGGGAGAGTATTAATAGATTATGAATTCATTTGTCATCTGATATAATAGAAACAAGAAAGTGGTGTAATGAAATATTCAAAGTTTTAAAGCCAACAAACCATGAAAAAAGGAATTCTATCTTTGGAAAAACTATTCTTCAAAAATGAAGGGAAAATATGGATATTCAGAGATAAACCAAGACAGAAATAAAGTTTGATAACAGACCCTAGACAAATACTAAAATAAGTCATTAAAACTGAAAGGAATTGACATAAAAATAAAGAAACTTAGACATGGTAAATATGTAAACTAATATAAAAAATGATACACCCCATTTTAACTTTCTTAAGACATATAAAATTGATTAAGCAAACAATTATAATACTGTATTATATGGCTTATAACTTGAAAGAGAGTAAACAACACCCAAAGGAAGCTGAAGAAAATAAATAATTGAGATTAGAATAGAAATCAATGAAATAGAGAAATACAATACACAAAGTTAATGCAATCAAAAGTCTACTCTTTGAAAAGATCAGCAGCTCTGACAAAAATGAGCTAACCTGATCAAGAAAAAAGTGAAGACACAGTTACCAAAATAAGAAACGAAACAAGAGACATCACTACCAACCATATAGACGTGAAAACCATATAAGGGGTACTGTGAACATTATGACAACAAATTAAACAACTTAGATGGAATAGACAAATTTCTAGAAAGACATAAATTACCAAAGGGACCAAAGAAAAACTGAAACACCTGAATAGACTATAACAAGGAAAGAAACTAAATTTGTAATTTAAATATTCCCATCAAGAAAAGTGTAGGCTCAGATGGCTTCATTGGTGAATTTTACCAAATATTTAAAGAAGGAATAATTCAGAGTTATTTTTCAGAAGCTCTAGAGAAGGAATACTTTTCATCTCATTATATAAGATCAGTATTATCCTGAAACCAAAGCCAGACAAAAGAAAATAAACATTAGAAAAGTATCCATCCTGAAAATAAGTGAAAAATCCTTAACACAATATTAGCAAATGGAATCAAATAATTTATTAAAAGCACTGTACACTATGACCCACCAGAATTTATCTCAGTGATGCAAAGTTGATTTAACATCTCCAAATGAATTAATGTGCTACAACCATTTTTTAAAAATAAATCAAATTTGGCAATTTTTTTCAATAATAGGCCAAATAGTAAATATTTTAGACTTTGAACTCTATGGAATAGCTGTGGGAACTACTGAACTATGCTGAATGGAATAAATATGACTGCGTCCACTAATATTTATAAAAATGTTGATTTACAGGTGGTAGGCTGGACTTGACTTGTGGATTGTATTTGAAAACCTCTGGAATAAAGGAGGAAAAGCACACAAACATCTCAATAGACAGAAAAAGCATCACAATCCAATATATTGCTGTGATAAAAACTGGCAACCAGTTAGGACTAGAAGGAGACTTTGTCAACTTGACAAAAGGCCTGCTTGAAAACCCACAGTTAACATTGTTGTCATAATATTTGTTCATGAAATCCCTTTATATATAATAGCAAGCAGTCAAAATTGAAAATGAATGTAAAATATTGCTCATTGACATGGAATAATCTTCCTCTGTGTCCCCTAATTCCTCTCTTCCATCTAATCCAACCTTAGTTGCTTTAAGAAAAAGATAATTAAGGGTGAAGCCAAAATCTTTCTTTCCCCAAAAGGGACCAAAGCCATATACATTCATCTGAATAAACTGAAGAATTTGGGTGAGGCAAGAGACCATTTGATGTAGGCAAACAGATCACCTCCTATGGGACAGGGATACCTGAATTCAACCAATAAAGTTTGGACAAATAGTGTGGTGGGGAGAGGAAGCAAATATGATTGTGTGGGTTGAGCCTTTTGGGCCAACTTAATGTCCTATTGTTATGGTTTCCAGTGCTGAAAATGTATTTTGTTTTGGTTTACATGTTTTTACTGTGAATATTCACAAAATGCCAGAAGGCGCTGTCCTGATGTAGAAGGGCTACCTGTGGAGCAGTATCAATACCACTGGGACATCACAAGTCTAATGACCCTTGGAGCTTTAGGTCTCTGTGACTGATGATTTTGCTTATTAGAGCCTGTGACAAAGGGAGACTGACCCGGAGACCCTATTTAATATAAATCTTTTTTTTTTTTTTTTTGACATGGCTGTGTCTTTTGAATTAGCTTCCTATTAGCTCCCTACTGGGTTATTTTCAAAAACAGAATGCCTAACTGGTGCCTGGGTGGCTCAGTCGGTTAAGTGTCTGCCTTCTGCTCAGGTTATGATCTCAGGGTCCTGGAATCAAGTCCCTGTTTCTCTCTCTGCCCCTCTCTCTCATGAATAAATCAATAAAATCTTGTGATTCTCTGGTCTGATATTCCCAGCTGGAGCTAGGTCAATTCAGACTCAATGACTAACAAGACAGAAAGGACCAAAAAAAGCCTCTCAGCCAAATGGAAAATCAAGAATATGATTGACCTCTGGTGACACCTCAGCTTTGCATGAAAAAGTAGTAGTTAGGTGTTTGTGGGAAGCTCTCCAGCCATCCTGCTGTCTGAAACAGAACTGCTGGCTCAGTAAGACGGGAGCCTGTTTCACTAATGGTTTGACTAAACTGAAAACAAATGGTGTCTATTAAATTGCTATAGTTGTTCAATCTCAGTACCACCTATTCAGAATTAAAAAAAAAAAAATGCAAATGGCCACTTCACTCCATAGGCAGAACTCAAGTTCATTTTCATGACTCTGGGCAGTACTCCCTTTTTTGAAAGTTATTGTATTTTCTTGACTCATGGGCTGTTGCTTTTATCTTGCGTTGTTGTCAACTTGGACAGTTATAGACTGGAAGATTAAAGACAGATCAAACTGTCTGGGTCACCCATAAAATGGCACCTAGGAAGGGTCCAGTTTCTGATGAGACTGAGTGGAATCAAGCTGCTGATAGAGACTGTGCCACCATTGTTGCCTGGACCCATTTTCCTACAGAATATGGAAATATATGCATCGTCATAGACTGGGCGCCAAATAAAGGGCTCTGTTTCTGATGCAAGGGCTACCATTGCATGGTAGGTTTGGGAGCCCCTGCAAAACTGGGCTGATCCCACCTTTCCAGGACTCTCAGGAAAGACTTTGGACATCAAGGCTTTGTTTAACTTTCTTGGTTGGTAGCACTTCAAACATGTAAGACAGCTTTGCTAGGAGAATTACGGGTGTATTCATGCAGTACCATTAGGAGGGGACATTTGAAGGCTTGTGCTCGGTTTCATTCAAGGGCCCTTTTCTCTTTTCTGATTTTGATTGATATCCTTTCACTGTAATAAGCCATAGCTTTGAGTATAATAGTTTTTCTGAGTCCTGTGAGTCATTCTAGTAAATCATTGAGCATGAAGGTGCTTTGGGGGTACGCCAGCACGTCTTCCATCCTCTGCTAGATTTCTCTAACCATAATTCGATTGCAATTTCCCTTAACTTTACTGAGAAGTCAATAGGAGAGAGTGGGGGGGTTGGCCCCAGCTCTTGTACTTCCTTGCAAAACACCTCTTAGTCCCTCTAGATGTCTTCTACACCCGCTCCGATAGCTGTCACTCAAGTCATTTCATGGGGCAAAGGAATGCCATTTGGCTTGTGGTGTGTTTGAAACAGGACAGGTTGAAAAACTGTACTCAGCCTCTTCACACAAGAATTTAACTCCCTTATTTTAACTACAAATTATTTAATTATAAATATAACAGCTAGCCAAGAGTACACATTGGAGGTAACGTCAGCCTGTGCCCACAGACTGATGAAGATCACACTAGGAGGCCTTCAACAATTATAAATAACACTTTCTTGGCAGAGACATGTGTGCCCCTTGAACTATACTTTTTGTGTGGATGTCAAGCATCGACTTGCAGTCCTCCCCAGAACACATCTTTCACTGTAAAAGTGGTCATAAGATAACGTTCAGTATTTAAGGAAACCACAGGAGTAGATAATGCAATCTGCAGACAACAGTAGAGATCTCTCCCTGAGGCAAAACAGAGTCACTATTTATGCAGACCCTGTGGTCATGTACTTCTACAAAGAGATCCATCCAATTTGAAAAGGTGGACTGAATTTGTTCCTGACTTTAGCTTAAGTGAATAGTTTTGCCACTTTAGCTCTAGAAAGCATTCCGATCTGACCCAGCCCACTGAATGATAGAATTGCCCTACGTTTCCTCCCTTCAGGCTAAAGCAGAATCTGCACATTCACTACTAATTCCTGTTCCCCTGGATTAATACCTGGACCAAGGGTAGGACCAATGGAAAAGCTTAAGAAAAAGTCACCTGGCTTTTGAAGGTAGGCTATGAGGATTTAAGGAAGTTGTTAAGCTGGTTTATTTTGGGTCCCTAGGCCATGGATGGGTTCAATACTGCAGGTTAACCTCATCTCACTGATCATTGTACTGTTGACTGTAAACTTAATTGCTATATGAGAAAAATTGAACAGATATAGTCGCAAGCTTCTGTTATCCAGGGTAATCAGAGTGGCCAGCAGAATGGTAGCATCATGGGAAATCTCATCAGAAGCCAAGAGAGTGTAGAAACAAAGGATGATATTATTAAGGGACAATTCTCCATGGTTTCCTATTTTCTGTGCATCTTGCAAGTCAGGCCCTAACTGCTCTTTGT
This sequence comes from Canis aureus, assembly GCF_053574225.1. Classification (NCBI taxonomy): domain Eukaryota; kingdom Metazoa; phylum Chordata; class Mammalia; order Carnivora; family Canidae; genus Canis; species Canis aureus. The sequence continues at coordinate 4,198,988 of NC_135618.1, forward strand.
TGTGAATATCTTTTCGGTTTCATTTTGCAAAATTAAGAGCCCTGGAAGACAGAGATAGTGCTTCCCACTGAAGGGAAAAAAAAAAAAAAAAGACATGCTTGCTGACCATTTCAAATTTCAAAAGAACTGGTTTCCCCAAAGCTTAGGGCTCCTCTCCCGAGAACATATGCCAGGCATCTTCTGTGTCCATCTATGTCATTCCTCTAGAGCAGCAGGAAATGGAACAAGTAGGCTGATGTTTATGCTGCCTTTTGTGCCATGAGTACTAAAGACTTTAATTTCTGACGCAAGACTTGTGTCTTCTACCAGCAACTATGACTATGTGGCTAATTTGTTAGCTTATACGTAGAATAAAATAGCACAGTGATCACTTCTAGATTAAGAATAATTTTGCTTGGACTTCTCCAAAATATGCCCTCCTCAGCTATCTTTAAAAACAAACAAACAAGAAACCGACAACCAAAAGCATGCTTTAATATCCCCTGGGAAGCTGTTTTGTTAAATTTGAAAGATCATAGGCTTTAGAATCAGAATCACCTACAAAGAAAAGCCTGGCTTCCAGCTTGTAAAAGCACAATAACATCCATAACAAAGGGGTGTTGTGATGATGAAATGTTATGGTGTTGATAATCAAGCTCTTATTCAGCACCTGGCCTGCTAAAATCAATCAATGATCTTTTTTCTCTTAAAGTTCTTAAAGATTTGGGGACTAAATTGAGGCCATATAAAGGAGTGCAAATAAAAATATTTTATAGTATCCATATAAAAGTCATATACTTTAATAAAGAAACTGCAAGTACCCAGAAATAAAAGGAGAGAAAAACCAACTATAATTATATATATAGAACAAATACTTGTTAATAATTTAATGCCTTCTTTTTTATATGGTTCCAAAGAGAAGATTTTAGAAAATAAAGCATATACAATTTTGAATTCTAAAAAAGAACATTTTGGTAGTGTGGGTTTATTTTTAAGAAAAATATATATTAATATCACAAGTTGGAAAGCTTGACTGTTTAATTTTGGTTAAATCCACCAGTTAGAAACACAAATGAGACTTTCATAGAGACTTTTCTTTAGCCCAACCATCTGGACACTTGCTGTATTTTGATTAAAAGCAGAAAAACCCATTTGACAAAAACCTATAATACTGTTAAATTTCAGGCCTCTGTAGAGTGAAAACTAGAGATAAAATAATACATAAAAAAGTCTGAAAAAAAATCATTGTTGCATCAAAAAAATTCCATTAATTATAGTAATTATCCATGATTGGAACTTTTAAAACATCTGCAGTGAAACAAGTGGCTATACTTAAACATGCTCATTTCATTTTTCAATCACTTAAATGTAACTATTGTTAAGGAATTAGTTGGAAGTCAATTAAGAAAGTAACTTTCAAAAAACCAATTCTGGCATATGACAGAAACAAAATTGAAGGAAAATGTGCTCAAACATTATGATCTCAATCATTACATATAAATTAGTGTAAAAATGAAGAAAATCCAATTGACAATTGACTTCAATTATATGTCTTTATTTAGGTATTAAGATTGTTAATTCTATTAACTAATTAAAATATGCAATAATGCAATTGCAATGAATGCTGATTCAGTGAAGAGAAAGACCTTTTATTGATTTAACAAGCGTTTTGTCTACCATATGCATGGCCATGCGGTTGTCATTATAGCTACAGGGAAATTGTGGCAATGCTTTCAATTCTAATGACCTATTTGAATGAATCATGGTGTGCCTAGAATTAGAAATCTCCGGGTCGCCTGGGTGGCTCAACTGGTTAAGTGTTCAACTCTGGATTTTGGCTCAGGTCATGATCTCAGGGTTGTGAGACTGAGTCCCGGCTCAGGCTCCCTCTCCCTCTGCCCCTCCTCCTACTTCTCTCTCTTTCTCCCATTCTCTAAAAAAAAGAAAAAGAAATCCCTTTAAAACTGGAAGTACATATTATTGAAAACATCATTTTTTAATTGAAAACATCTTAAATAGATATCACATAAAATAAATTTTTTTGTGAAAATATAAAATTATTAAAAATGAAAAAATTCAAATATATTAGTAAATTGGAAGAATGAACAAAACAGTAATATAATCTCAATTTGTAAAATAAAGATTATTAAATAGATAAACTGGGAAGGATATTATACATAGGTGGAAGGGCTGCAGATAATCTTTGTGCCTTTTGGATTTCCAAAATTTCAGCCACAGACGAGTGTTTATTTTATCATCTAAAGCAGTTATATCTAACAGAAAAAGTCAGGATGTCTGGCTGGCTTAGTTGGAAGAGGATACAACCCTTGACCTCAGGGTCATGAGTTTGAGCTCCACCAGGGGTATAGAGATTACTTAAATGAATAAAACTTTAATAATAAATAGCTAAAAGGAAAAAGTCATATATATCTTATATCCCATTTTCTTAGATACTTATGTTGAATACAGTGATTAATGCTAATATATGAGTACAGTTAAGGCAGCAAGACTCAAATGAGATGATCTGGGTTTTGGTTTGAGTCCATTCATCAGCTTGTCTTTGATGGATTTGAACTGGATGAGTTCTATGTTCTTTTTCATCTCTGAGAAATGAATTATTATTCTTAAAGTAGCCAGGAGTCATATAGTGCCAGATTCCTTTTATTTTATTTTTAAAAAATTTTAAAAGATTTTATTTATTTATTCATGATTGACAGAGAGAGAGGGGCAGAGATTTAGGTAGAGGGAGAAGTAGGCTCCCTGCGAGGAGCCTGATGGAGGATCCCAATCCCGGACTCCAGGATCATGCCTTGGGCCAAAGGCAGGCACTAAGCCGCTGAACCATCCAGGCATCCTGCCAGATTCCTTTTAAAGTGTGTATGTATACTTTTTACACAGTTACTTAATCTTGATGATAACTATATATCAGAGTCACTGATATTTTCCACATTTTAGAGATAATGGAAATTCAAGCTTAAACGTAATGAGGATAAACTTTAGAATCAGGTAGTCTGGCTTTAGAATCTAATCTTAACTCCTGTGTCATAATAATTCAATTTTGAATCTCTCTTCTTCACTAGTATTAAAACACTTATATTTCCCATAATAACTGTATTAGGGTTCACCAGAGAAACAGAATACATATACGTAGAGAGATTGGTTGATTAATTTTAAGGAACTGATTCACAGGTTATGGAGGCTTATATCCTTCAGATGTTAGACTAGATCCTGGAAAGATGGTGTAGCAGCTGAAGTCTGAAGGCTGTCTGCTGGTACAATTTCCTCTTGCTTAGGGAAAGTCCGTCTTTTGTTGTCTTCAGGCCTTCATCTGATTGGGTGAAGCCCACCTGCATTATGGAGAGCGATCTACTTTATTCAAAGTCCACTGATTTAAATATTATTCTCATCCCAAAACACCCTCACAGAATAATATTTTATCACCTATCTGGGGACTCTGGCCCAGGCAAGGTGAGATATGAAATTAACCATCACAATGACTAAGTACTAGTTATTTAAGGTCACGTCAGTCCTTGATATTTAGATATCACATTGGAGATGTATTGGTCCTCTTAATCAGGCATTACATGTCACTTTTCCAACCTCTGGGACTTTTACTTATCACAGTAACTTATATAATCAAACGAAATAGGTTTAGGTCCAGGTGTACTTTAGTTTACTAGTAGACTTACTCCTAAAGATCTGTGCATACATTGAATTCTATCACATAGTTCCCCATATAATGTCAGACATATTTCTATTTCACATTGATTTCCAATTGGATGTGCCTCTCAGACTTTCAAATTTTTAAACCTTTGCATTTCCATTTACTTACATTAAATAGTGAATAAATCTGTGAATAAACAATTAGGAATACTAAAACCCTGGGTGGCCCAGTGGGTTAAACACCCAACTCTTGGTTTTGGCTCATGTCATGATGTCAGGGTTGTGAGATGGAGCCCTGTGTCAGGCTCCACACTGGGTGCACAGCCTGCTTGAGTTTCTCTCTCTCCTTCTCCCTCTGCCCCTCTCCTCCTCTCCTTCTTGCTTTCTCTCTCTCAAAAAAACAAAAACCAAAGAAACAAAAAAAAAAAACTTACCAATTTCACTGAGATCTGTAACAGTGATTTGCTTTGGCAAATGGAAAGATATGAGTAAAATATTCAACCCAGTGGTTATTTGTTTAATAACAAATATGATATGAAATGACATGAAATGAGGTTTACTTCCATAGATGAAATTAAAGTGAGAATTTTTTTAACCTAAGCTTTCATAAGATATTTAGTGTTTTAAATTATTAGTGCTCTGAAGTGTGTTTGTCTTGACTGAGTGATTCATTGACTCATTGAGAAAACTACTTATTGTGAGGGTACCATGTGTCAAGAACTGTTCTAGTTGCTGAGAATATGAATTGTGGGGAAAAAATGCTCCCTCCTCCCACAAAAGTCAGTGCCTTGATAAAGCTGCTTATCTATGTTAGTCATGAAGAATAAATACATATGTAACATGTGTAGAATATTTTTAATAATTACTATAGAAAAAAAACAGGAAAGAGATAAGAAGAGAAAGGAGTAAAAGTACAGGTATGAGTAGAGTGGACTCAAAGGAGGACTCATTGAGAAAGTGACCTTTCTAAGTGATAGAAAGTGCAAATAAAAAGGTCCTGAGGCAGAAGCGTCCCCTGTGGTTCCTTAGGAAGGTCCAGCGGACCCATGAGGCTGTTGAACAGCAAAAGTAAGAGCGAGAGAGTAGCAGGAGATGAGGTCAGAAGGGCAGCGGGGCGATGGGTTTGAGTTTGAGGAGAAACTGAGTCTTGTTAGGGACATTGGCTTTTACTCTGAGCAGTAAGAGATGCTCCTGGAAAGTTTTGAACGGTGGTGAGTTGATTGATGCTGACGGACTACAATTTTAAGCATGTCTCTTGGGCCAGAGAGAAATGTGTGAGGAGAACATTGTAGTGATTCAGAACCCAGCAAAACAGGATGGTGGCTCGGATGAGGGTTGGGTGAAGCGGGTGAAGAGTAGACTTTGAAGATGAAGACTTTTGCGTTTGCCAAGAGACCGTGAGAAGCCAAGAACTGCTTGACCAACTGTCCGAGTGGAAACAAAGGAAAAACATGAGAAGAATAATTTCCAGATTTTTTTTTTCTTTTAACCAACACTTAAACACAATGATGAAGTGAATAAAAATACGTGGCTTCTCCTGCCGTGCTCCAGGCAGCTTGTAGGGACAAGCAGTCAAAGTTCTTGAATCAATAATTGTTTTGATTATACCGTTGCAGAGAAACAATGTATAAAAACATATTCCAGTGCAATTTCTCTGTAATCTGTTCCTCCTGTCCCATCAAGTGTGACAGTGTATTATTATATATCGACAGAAAACATCAATATGGATGATGTTAGACAGTGGGAGGAAAGCATTTTGGTGTGCTGGTTTTGTCTTCATAATAACAGCATTGATCTGTGTTTCAGCTGACCCGCAGTCGGCAGCTCACAGTTAATTTGCCCGTGTCTACATTGGTATGAGCAATAATATGGCGAGGGTCACGTGGGATCTGCAATGCATAGGAACAGCTCTGCAGCCTCATGATTTTTGTCAATCGTGAATTAATTATTAATCTGATTTGTCCCGTTTGTTCAGATTTCTGCAAATGTTAGTAAATCAGGGTCCGCTCAAACTTTTGGTAGAATGGGTGTGATGATAGCAACCTTTATTCTTTTTTAGTTTGCTTACTTTCCTCTTGCCTAATGAATTATTCTGGTACTTTGATGGCCTGGGGACTGACGTTTTCTCAATGTTACAATTATTTATTCCAAATGAATTGTCTTCTTGGTGGTTTTCATATTTTACCCTCTTGTTGGTGTGGGACTCTTGGCTTTCTTCTTTAAATATCGTGAAGACTTTCATCCTATTTTTAGGTCAACAAACCATAGTAGCAACCAGGGACTTTGGAGGCTGAATTCACTCAGTTATAGGCAAGTCCCTGTAAAGAGTGTCAAGTTCTTTATCTATGTTATTTAATGAAAAACACTTACTTCTCAGTCTTATGAGCATTTAACAAGACGATATGTATAGAATTCCTTAGTTTCTGCCAATTGCTTTGTCATTGTGCCTATTATGCTTGGAATGGGAAGCAGATCCTATTCCCTTTAAATCAAGTTATTTCCAAAAAAAAAAAAAATCAAGTTATTTCCCTTCAGGGATGACTAAGGGCATGACTCTCCATTGACACACAGCCTGTTATCAAATTATTAACTGAATTGGTAGAAAATCAGCACAATTCACTAATCGGCATACAAATGATTATGTTAGATACAATTATTGCACTATGCACCTCGTCTGCTCATCTTCCATAGATAGAACCTGTAAGGAAAGCTGTGCATTAAGGTGATTTACATTCTCTGGTTAAAAGCTAAGGATTCTTACGCCCTGCTGGGTTTGGGCTGCTTTGGTTTTTTTCACAGTGAATTTGAAAGCACCAAGAAGTCTAGAAGGCTGAGAGGGCCCTGTTAAATTCCAACGCAACTGAGGTACAAACCAGGCTGGCTCCCGGAGGTTGTTCAAACAGCCTGGCTTTCCAGTTCATTCTCAGGAGTGTGACAAGCAGAAAATTAGACACCTGGCAGCTACAAGGGTTTTGGTTTTTGTTTTTAGATACGTGGCCAAGATTACTTTGTGAGTGCCAAATTGCTACCTTAATTTAAAGGCAGAAAAACACATTAGATTTTTTACCACCTAGAAAATCACGTTATATCCTTGCTTAAAAATATATTCATAAACAAAAGAGAGGTTTTGTTTTTTTTGTTTTGTTTTGTTTTGTTTTTGTTTTTTTGTTTTGTTTTTGTTGTTGTTGTTGTTTGTTTTGTTTTGTTTTCCCCCCAAATTACCTTCCATCCATTTTGTAGGATTTGGACTTTGAGAAATGTCTGACAATACTACTAAACTGTAGTAATAGGTTCTGGGTTTTGAAATGTTCCTGTTATTACTGGAAGCCTATCAGAAACAAAGAGTATAACTGAATGGCGGAGGGATCGATGGTGATACATAAAAGTCAAGGGTCTGTTTTTGCTTTGTTTCTCATTTTGCTTTCCAGTATGGTCTTCTGCGGCTTGCCCATTAGACACAATCCTCAGATTGAACACAAGGTGGGAAAGTAAGCTGTTACGAGGTAGATCAAAACTCTACACAAGTTATACCTAACTCTAACAGCCACTTGAAAGAAAGCGTAAAACACAGTGTGTGTGAGCTAAACAAATTCCAAGAGACAAACAGGACACATATTTTTGCCCTGAGGTAATCAGTCAGAATAATGATAGAACATCTGATTATAAAGAAAAAGAAAGCTGGTGACAAAAGAATCTGAGACATGTGTCTTACTGCTTTATAACAAAGCTATCGCTGGGGGAGGAAAATGAATTTAGAGCCCAATTTCTGAGAGAAGGTTTTTTTCCTGTCCTTTAGGTTATATTTTCAAGTTTGTTTAAGCTGAGCAATTGTAACATGAATTTGGTTAAACAAGGGCAAGTACGCTTGGCGAAGCGTTTGGGGTTTTTGACTGCTTCCTAATTCCTACTCTGGTTTCCTCTGGTCCATCTATTTGCCTATGTAAAGTCATGCAAAATTTGTCCTCGCTGCCCCCTTCCCAGGCCACACTCCTGTTCCTATTCAACATCCTCATCCCCTTAGATCTATTGCCTTGGAGTTAACTCCACCGATTTCCCTGGCCCTGTGCTTAAGCCAATTGTACCGATTTAGGGGGTATGTAACAGCTTTGGCTCCTACACAAGTCATTTTCCCAAACTTGTTCCATTTCCTCTCTAAATTTCTTCCAGTGCAAATCAAATACAGGATTTGCTACTCTTTTTTTTTTTTTTTTTTAATAGGATTTGCTACTCTTAAAAATGGCCATGAGCTTCTCTACTGACAGCAGTTATAGTTCTCCCTCAACCCCTTGTTGGCCTCTTTTACTTGATGACTTCTCTTTTGATTTCCTTTCTAAGATTCTACTTGTTATCCTGCTAATTATCTCAGGCAACTTTCAAAGCTGGAGATCCTCCAGGAATCCAGAAGAGTGAGAAAGAACCTGTTACTTACCTTTTTCCTGCTTCCTATGTTAAAGCAAATAACCTTAACAATGTAATTCAGGATCCTTCCTGTTCTGTCTGCAATCTTGCTTTCAAATCTGATTGCCTTCCCCATCTGGTCCCCAGGGCACCATAAAGTGTTCCCTCCCTCATTACTATATGCGACTGCAGAACTTCCTTCCTTTCCTTAAGCTCTTTCCTCTGATGGGTTCTCCTTTTCTACTGTTTCTATTGTTTCCTACCCAACACACTTCTATTTATCTCTTAAAAGCTCTACCTAGTGTTACCTCCTCCATGAGGTCTTTTTCTCCTCTCTAAAGTCTTGTACTTTTAGAAAGAATTACTACTTCCCCCAAAATTTCGTAGCACTTTGAGCAGCTCTCAGAGAGGCTTTAGGATCCAGAAGATGATTGAATTGTTCGGAATGAGGTAGCTCCAGAAGACATTGGCAATGAAGCATGGAGAATTTTTAATCTACTCTCACCTTCAGAAATGCAAGATATGGCCCTGAGAAGAGAAGAGAATATATCATACAAAAAACATATGAGTGATTTTATTTCTCAAAAAAAGAAGTTGAGGTTTAGAGATCGAATGATTTTTTTAAGATTTTATTTATTTATTCATGAAAGACAGAGAGAGAGAGAGAGAGAGAGAGAGGCAGAGATGTAGGCAGAGGGAGAAGCAGGCTCCAGGCAGAGAGCCTGATGTGGGACTCCATCCTGAGACTGCAGATAACATCCTGAGCCAGGGGCAGGTGCTCAACTGCTGAGCCACCCAGGTGTCCCAATTGAATGATTTCGAATCCAAAGTCAGTCTCTTTTACATGCCTAGGGACGGAATGCTTTTTGGATTTTATTATACTCTATGAACACTCTTGTAATAGTATGACTTCTTGTCAGGGATTGGAGAAAATGACTATGGCAAGAAGATTCAGATGGCAGACAAGGAAATTTCCTGGAGTCATTTCAAGATATGGAACAGAGGGGATATGCTTATGGAAGAAATGTCATAATCAATGACTGTGCTTTATTCTATCCTGAAAATCCTGTTTCAAATTAACTAGATAACAAAGGTCAAGGAAGTATCAGCATCGTATGGGAGACCTACTGCTTTAACGAAAAGATGGAGTGGAGAGCGCCTGGGTGGCTCAGTTGGTTGTGTCTGCCTTTGGCTCAGGTCATGATCCCAGAGTCCTGGGAGCCTACTCCTCCCTCTCACATTCCCCCTGCTTGTGCACTGGCTCTTGCTGGCTCTCTGTCAAGTAAATAAATAAAACCTAAAAAACAAAAACAAAAACAAAAAAAAAAACAAAAAAGAAGAAGAAGAAGAAGAAGAAAAGAGAAGATTGAGTGCAACTTTCATTTATTTAATCAGGGGTGGGAGTGATGCTCTCCTGCAATTTCCCCAGTCCTTCTTAAGAACAGATATAATAATTAGATGACTAATGAAAAAAAAAATCTGAAACAAGGCAAAAGGGACAAAACATCGAATCTCATACAATTTGTTATACACAGAGGAAAGGTTGGCTTCAGAAATGGATGGAGAAGTATTGTCTTATTAGCAGTCTCAGGGAAGAAGGAGGTGGTTTTCAGTAACTTGTAGTATCTGTTGCTCGATATTGGCCGTATCTTGGTCGGATTAAGTGAGAAACATTAGGAAACCAGGATGGGGCCAGAAAGTCAGTTATGGGCCAGTGCACACAAAAACAAGTTGTCTTAGAAAGCCTCCTCAAAAATAAGACTTTATCAGGCAGTGCTTAAATTCCTCAGAATTGGTCAGAATCAGTCTCTCTTGTGGGGTAGAATTGAGCTTTTGGAGAATGAGGAAGATGGAGATAGGATAATTGGGATGGAGGCTGGTGGTCAGGCATTCTTTCCGTCAACACATACGGAAGAACTATAGAGGACGCATACACGACTCCACTAAGAGTATGGATGGGCAGATTTAGATTCAACAAAAGATTTCAGAAAAAAAACTACTGGGCTTATTTCACCACCAGTTGGCTTATCTAAAACATAACAAGAAGGAAGAAAACTCTTAGTCCCTAATTCCATAAGATAACCACCACCTCTACACTGAAATCTTTTTTTTTTTTGTCACAAGAAAATCGAACAAAGAATAAGAATTCTTTTCCTATGAAAAATGTCTTTCTTCTGGAAGAATTGTTATAGGACCAATAAATGAACTGTCTCAGATGATATTGGGTGACTTCTGACACCTGAGGAAAGTTTCTGCTATCTTAAATTCCAAGTTAATTTTCTTTTTTTTTTTCTAAAGAACTCATAAATTTCCTCCTTTGTTTATGACCTTCAGTGTATATGGAAATTTGCTTTAGAAAAGCTTACTTAGAGTTTGCATGCTCACCTAACCCATGAGCTTTTTAAATAATAGGACCAATCTGTTTTCCTTTGTTTTTTCTACATTTGTGGTATTTTCTTTTTCCGCTCAGCTAATCTCTGCAAACTTCCAATATGGCCAAAGGTATCTTACCCACTTATTTTATTAATTTCCCTTACTATTGTACTGGTATTGTGACCTCCAGAGAACAGAATTTGTATCTTTTTTTTTTTATTTGTATGATTCTAGGATCTATTATAGAGCTTCATATTTATTATTTGATAAATTAATCCTTTAAGTCATTTTATATAAAATTCTGGGAAGTAGGATGACCCTTCTCACACAAAATTTTGGGAAGTCGGCTTTTCTACTCATACATATCTATGTAATAAATTAGACCACACTTAGCATTTTAAAGCCACACTACAATTTTGTGGGTTGGGAATTCACAGAGGGCTCATCTGGGTGATACTTCTGCTCCAATTGCTGGTATTCATCTGGTGACTGGGTTGGGCTCACTTGGGCTCCCTCCATCTCAATGCAAGTTCAAGGCCTCTCCAGCAAGTCAGACCCTTTATATGAAGGCTGAGCGTTCCCAGAAAACAAGATAAAGGCCTACAGGACAATCTCTTTGAAGTCTAGGTTCAGATCTACATTGCTTTATTTCAGCCATAGCCATTGATTGGAATATTCACATATAAGCCTTGATTCAGGAGGATGAAAAGAGATGGCATGACAATGGGAAGAGTATAAAGAATATATGGTCATTTCCAATCTGCCATATGTGAGAAGAGAGAGAAACATACTATATATTTAACCTTCCTTTTTGTGCCTGCATTAGATCTATGTCTGGGGAACCGTGAATAGGAAACTTTTTTTTTTTTTTTAGAAAGGCAAAATATTTGTTCATCCTATTCCTCAAGCAAATTTGACATATATTTCTCTGGCCTAAATTATGCTAATAGCTTAAGGTTCTTCAACATTCAAGTCATTTTGAATTTATCTTTTTGCAATGCCTCTATCATTATCTTTTACATTTTCACACTGATGGACATAGGCCCAAAGAAACCTAGTTAGGTTTACAGTTGTCCATTCATATGTCAATATTTTTCCCAATAGAAGCAAGGAGAACAAGGGTCAAGGCCTCTAGAATCCACCTCCAGTAATAATAACCCATCGCCCTTTGTCCATGACACTTCCAGATGTCCTTTATTTCAATTCTATATTATTAGTTCATGTCCTTGCTCATAAGCTTGTCAAGCGAAGTGTTAGTGTTTCCCTCTACATTTCTGTTAATTTATTTTTATTCTAGTGTAAACATTTTTATAAGTGAAATCAAATCCATTTCAACATGAGACAGAGTAGTAACAAATGATAAGCTAGTTAAATGTAAACCAAGTTTAAACTTTGCAGCTTGGCATACAAGAACTTTGCAAATTCGTTTCCAAATTATCTCATACTCTTCCTGCTGAATAAAGCCCTAGTTAGTCCATGTGATAGGCCTTGAGCGCTCTGCATTTTCCCAGGTCTCTGCTTTCCTGATGCCATTCCTCTGACTCCATTGATGCGACCCCAGTGATCTTTTGAGCCCCTGCCCAAATGTCACCATTTTTGTGAAATTCTGACTCTCTCAATTAAAAATTAAAAGTATTCCTTCTTTCTAAGGATTCCTTTTTTTTTTTTTTTGTCCCCTAAGCATTCCTAAACAGCTTTCTCTGCACTTCTTGATGCTATTCTTATAACTTTATCATATTGGTATTTATGAAGCAGTTTTCTTTACAAAAATAAAATGCTTCAGATGAGCAGACATTGTGTGATTTGCACAAGGTAAAAACTCCATAGAAGATGGAATTAATAAATGGATGGATCAGTCAAGGACTCAATGGTAGGGTATTTTAATAGTTGTCTCTTAGTTAAAGATACATGTGCTAAAGTAATTTTTGGAAAAAATATCTAGGAGAAAGTTCAGCAGAGAATTCAGACATTTTATTAGGTAAAATTACTGCCTATGTTCTCCGAATCTTTTATCAAACACTAATAAAATACTCCTTCTACCACATTAAAAGTCCAAACATAAAAAAAAAAGATATCAAATCATATTTGGTAAATTCAGCTATATTTGTGCAGTTTTATTGTTTATGCAAAAATAGCCTTGTACATAGTTATCAGTATTTGAAAACATTTAATCATTAATATGAATCATTAAAGAACATTAACAGTTTTATTTTGTCTTATAAATCTAAATATCAGCATTAGCAATGTTTGTATAATTTGCAAATCAACAATGCACAGATTTTATTAGGGCTGAGGTACAATATGCCTTGAATTTTTAAAATATTTGTTCTTCCCTAAATTAAGATAAGACTGAGGTTAGTAAAGCAATGATATTTTGTACACTTTATAGTGTAAAGGAAATATAGGCCTTTAACTTAATAAATGTTCTTCCTTCACTCTGTTTTGAACAAATGATACTAAATGCAACTGGAGAATTAGTTGTCCAAAACATCTATATGGATTGTGTTGAAATTTCACAAAAAGTTTAATCTGCGTTGATTTTCCAGTGACACTAGTCACTAATTCATGTCTGACTAACTAAAGCATATTACCGACTGCCTTGACTTAGGAACAAAGTTTAAAGTTTTTGCATGGCTAGAATAGATACAGATAACTTTAAGATATTATTCAAAGTCTTTTAAAAGTCTTTAACATTTACAGGAATGTCTCAATTTGTACTAATATAACCCATTTTCACTCTGTCAATGGCTTAAATGGCTTTAGTCCCATACTGAATGTCTCTTTAGGAGGAGCCCGGTCTCTCAGAGGCAGTATACATAATGACAAGGAAATTTAAATGACTTTTTTCCAGAAGTGTGGAACAATTTAGTAGTCTCTAGGAAATGAGTATCAATGGACAGCTTGGTAATCATATGAAACTTGTTCCAATTTGGTCAACTTAAACTCCCTGCAGTTCCCCCCTATAAAAGGTGCTCATATTTGTTTTTAGAATGCCTTTTCTTTTTTCCTTTGAAGTTGTAAGAATTCTCAATCTTACATTGCCTATTTTAATCTTTATCTTGACTGGTTTGTTCCTATTTCATTGTTGTATCTAGACTATTGCTGAAGAATCAGGTTTGGGGAATGTTTAAGGAGTAAAAATAAGAATATTTATGGTAACGATAATACTAATTGTAAAAACCTAACTAGGTTAATCCCTAATTCGTCAATACCAAATAATGACCATATGAGGAACACTGACTCTCCATTAAGTGCTATAGTGATCATTTCACATACATTATCTCCTTCTGTATTAGTGGTCTTATGGGAAGATAGTCTTTATTTTCTTCTCTGTAGATGAAGAAACAGAAGGTCAAGGAAGCTGAGCATCTGGACAAATTAAATGCCAATTAAGTGGTAGAAATGGGACTCAGACTCAGGCCTCATAGACTAAGTCATGTGTACACGTAAAGCCCATTCATTCATACACTTAGTCATTACAAGTCTGAGTTTCTAACATGTAGCAGGCTAAAAGGAGAACAATAAAAAGACAAGGTTCATGTTTAAGTTCAATTTAGGTCACCAAAATCTTATCAGTATTTACTAGGCTAGTTATTGTGTGAGCCGCCAGTGATAATTACTTAAATAATTAGAAAAGGTGTTAAATTTAATAGAATAATATATATGGAGGTCACTTTAAGGGAACAGAGGGGAGAGAGGAGACAGAAAGACAATGGAAGTGTCGATATTTAGTTGGGTTTTAAAGGATATTGGAAAAAATGAAGATGGGAGGGGTTTCTAAATGGAGTGAGAATATATGCAAAGACACAGGGACGAGGACGTCTGCATATAAACACTGCATACGATTTGATGCAGGATTTGAGATGAGGCTGGGGAAGTAGGGAGGAGTGCATATTGAGAAAAATGTGTCCAGGTCTGCCCAACGTATATTGCTATTGTATACCAAAGTCTTTGCTCAGGTTCTCCGGTTTTATTTGACAAACTCTCAAATCCTATTTTATCTAAATTACAAATTTATACCTATTAGAGGCTGAAGAGCCTAAGGCTTATGATTGTACACTCTACAATCCCACTAACCGGGTTCAAATTCCAATGTTGTCATTGATGCGTTGAGTGATCTGGGGCTAGTTTTTTCGTTGTTATTTATTGTCCATCTGATGGGTGAACAGTATGTTCGTTCCTGTGTTCATATAATGCTATTGCTGCATTAAAGTAATTAATAAATGTTATTACACTTTTTTAGAACTGCAGCTTCTGCATTAAGCCTAACTATCCCTACAGAAATAATTGTTCATTTATGTATCACTTCCATGTACATATAGTAGATAGAAAATAGAAGAATTGAATGAAAGAGTGAAGGCATCGTTTTTCAGTGTGTAAGCATTGAGTAGTTCAAGGTTTCATACTTTTCTCAAACAATTGAAATCAACATGTGACAGGGTTATCCTTTTGATATTTTAGAGATCGTACAACATATCTCATATAATTTCGCACACACACATTCACATAAATAGAATGAAACAGTTAACAAAATTGTGTTTTGAATCTCTACAGAGCAGCTAGGGAATTGTAACCCAGGAAGTCCTTTTACTTCTTTAGGCAAGACTGATTAGAAGTCTCAGGAAACGATTTTCATAAAAATAGGAAATGCCAGACTTATTGCATGAAACACTTTCCTGTGGAAATGTTTTTTCGGAGTCAAAAGTAAGAAAGTATTATCGTTCAAGTAACAGATGCAAAATTATACAAAGGAAACAATTCCGAACTGGTCAAAATCTCATTAAAATTGTATGAGGAGAATTATGTATGCCCCATTTACAATTTTTCTTTATAGCAGAATATCAAGTAATCCATGATTTGAGAGCAAACTTTAGTTTTATCCTAGACCTACTTGACCTTGTAAGTGTTTCTTGATTTTAAAGGATGACATTTAATTAAAGCTGCCTTGCTGAAGTGCAGTAATTATTGGTGCAGATAAAAAAGATTTACAGAAACCCAAGCCAGTGAATTGGTAAGAGCAACACAGATTTTTCTTAACATCATGATGTATCATTTGCAAATTGTGATATACTATCTAGCTTTGTATCATTTAAAAGCACATCAAGTTTGCTGGTTGAATTAGCACACACGATTGTGGAAGAGGCATTTCAATTAAGCCAAAGTCAAACAGACTTCAAGAATTTTCTACCTTTATTTGTAATGCTGCGCATAAAATTATTCAAGCATTACAATGAAGAATGAGAACTCATGGGGTATAAAATCGGACCAAAGTCTCTCTCCTTAATAGATGATATCTTCCCTTCTTCATAGTTTGCTGCTCTTCAATGAGTGACATTTAGTAATATGTATGAGTAATTGCTAAGTTTACCGCTCATTACCTCTTTAAAAATCCAAGGAAGTAGTAAGCACACTTTGATCTTTTTATGAGAAAACAGTTTTCATTATAAAGATTAAAACAAAATAAGTGATTTTTATTCATAGTTTAATAACGTAGCTACTGATTCTTTGTGATACCAAAGTACTATGATCACCCTTTCAATTATGTCTGTGCAGACTGTCAAAAAAAATAAAAAAAAAAAACCCAAAGTACTCAAAAGGCAATCTATTTCTTTTATACAAAAAATGACTTTAGAATCCTTCAAAATAATACTTTAGTAGCAAGAGATGTCCTAATGAAATTACGTCTCATTTATTTTCCCAGAAGCCTATGAGAACTATTCTTCCTACCTGTATTCATCATTAAAGATATTATGGGAAAATAATGTAAAGCGATCAACACACTGTAAATTTAGTGTGTGAAATCCAAGATAATATTGCTATTTTCCAGCTTGATGTTCTCTCAACATTACACACAGAAATTATCTAAACAGTTTTGACTTGTGTATAAACTATAATTTTGATGGCTAATATCACTACAAAGAAGAATTTTGTTAACGTTGTTTTTTAGATAATTGAACCTTCATTGATCACTATTCACTCTGGTCTCTCTTAACAGATTCTACATGTTAACATAGTACTTCATGATCATTTATTGTTGAGCCGAAGACAGCAGGTGTTTAGCACATTATATTCTGCTTGGTCCTTGAGGTATTTTATAGATGGTTTCAGAACTACCCAATGACTAAGATGATAAATGGGTTTAAAATAACTTCAGCAAAAAATAAAAATAAAAATAAAAAATAAAATAAAATAACTTTAGCTAATTATACCTTTTCTAATTTCAATAACAATGACATCTATCAGTTTGCCTACATAGATCCTAGGTTATAATTATTTGTTTGATTTCTATAATCTCTAAATCGGATAGAAAAAAAAGTCTATATCATTAGAGTAAGACTTGGTGGGTTTGGGCAGTCGTCACATTATGCTGTTAATCTCCTGCAGGATCAGCTATTGATTTTATTTCATGGTTCTGGAAGGCATAACTTTTCTTCCATAAAAGGCGACAGTGAATATTAAAGTAGCCTTTATTTTATGAGTGCAACATGATGATAATGAGGTAATATGGAACAAAAAATGATAATTAGGTAATAAGGAACAATAATAAAACCAGATACTTTGAGGTCCAAAATAAAATTAACAAAGGAAGACAAGATTCACAATTTAATGAAAATCTATTTCTTTTCTTATAAGTGTGTAGGTGAAGGACAGGTCAAAGTGGAAAGTTGCATATTAAGGAATGCATGGTATTCAAGTTGATCCTTACTACTCTTTTCATGGTAAAATAAAAGATGCAATACAAAACGCTTCTGCTAGAAAATTCCTTTACAAACATTGATTTAATGATGATTGAGTGCCAAGGAATGAGGTTCATTCCATGACTATTCTTTAAATCTTTTAACCACATTTACATTCCAAACTTTTGGCAACAGAATTGCGCCTCTTTGATTCTGCCAAGAAGAAAAAGAAGTAACACATAGGGTGCAAAAGTTAATTATCCTTACATTTTTTTAGTCATGCTTATCTTTCTTATTTTTGTTTTGAATTAATTTATCATTATAAATCTTTCAACTAAAAAAAGAAACATATTTTTCCCGGAATAGGAAATTAGGATTCAAAGAGATTACAAGATGTAATTAATATCTTAAAGACAGATTTTTCATATCCCATGTTTTTTTTTTTTTTTCCATAAAAGATTTCTCACAGCAAAGGTTAAATGAAGATAAGAGAGAGGTGATGGGACATTTGGTTAAGAGGGACTCAGAGGAGCAGCAAGCTGTTTTCAAATAGAGGAGTTGTATAAACACTTTAGTAAACTAAGAACAAAAAAATCATTAAGAAGGAAAAGAGAAGATGCAGTAGAAAGAGGTGAGAGAGCCGGGTTGTGAAGGGAGAAGAAGCTAAGTCAAAAGAAACTTTTTTTGAGTGAAGATATCCTCCTCAGAGATAACACGAGAGATGAGGAAAGGATAAGTAAACCCAAAGAGACATACTCAACTAGAAAATGGAAAATTATCAAAACTTCACTAAAAATAAATAAAAGAAAAACAGAAAATTGAGAGCACATGCAATGAAAAGATGATCATATTACATATGATTAGAATACTGAGCTACTTTGTAGAGATTAAGATGGTTAGGTACTATAGGAGAATGAAAGTAGAGAGGAATCGACTAGAAAGTATAGGGAAATCAACTAAAACTATTGCTAAGTAATATTGAATGTCAGGTGAGAATCAGTATCTTTGATATCTAATTCTTTTTTATTTTTTAAATTTAAAAAAAAATTATTCATGAGAGACACACACACACAGAGGGAGAGACACAGGCAGAGGGAGAAGCAGGCTCCATGCAGGAAGCCTGATGTGGGACTGGATCCCGGATCCCAGGATCACGCCCTGAGCCAAAGGCACTCAACCGCTGAGCTACTCAGCATCCCATTGATATCTAATTCTTGAACAAAATACACAAATGTCTTCAATCGGCTTCTTTCTAGGAAAATAACTGATTGGAAACAGAATATGTTCTCCCAATAATGGAACATGAAGCTAAACAACTGACTTTTAATAATAGTGGCTATAATTGATTGGTATTACTATATATGAAGTGGGGTTTTTTTTGTTTTCTCAAATATTTATACTATCTCTATGAAGTACAAATTATTCCCTTTTTTTAAGGTGATTAACAGAGGTGTGAAATGACATGCTCAATGCCACATAGCCATCAAATGTCAGAATCAGATTTTGAATTGAGGAAGCTCATCTGTCTACAAATTTTGTGTTCTTCCCGCAGCATAGCACTGCTTCATCCAGAGGGATGTGGATTTTAAAACAAATAATGTTGACTCAAGGATCCTGACAGTAGGTCCCAATAGAAATTTATCAGTAAGGCAAGCAGGCTCTGCTTTTCACATTGGTGCAGAACTATCTCCGGATAATGTGCACATGTAAACACAAACCCTGGCGTTGCATTTTGGATTATGAAGGTTGGGAGAAATTACTGTCTGTTCAAGGAGTAATGTTGACTCCTTAGTAAATATGAGATTTTATTTTATTTTTATTTTTATTTATTTTTTATTTTTTATTTTTATTTTTTTTAAATATGAGATTTTAAAAGACAGCATTAATTTTTGGTAAATTTTCAGGGATTAAAATGCACTTCCTTTGGGCACCTTTAACCCAAAAGTGGCCTTTTAAAAAGCTCAATAAAATAGAAACCTGCTCTCTGACATAGGCGAACTCTTGGCACTTAACTCAGAAGAGGCGTATAGATTGACCTTCTAAGAACTCCAGCTACTTAGTGCACAAATATAATTTATTGGGGGGGCATCTGGATGGCTCAGTCAGTTAAGCATTATGACCTCTGGGGTACTGGGATTGAGCCCTGTTAAGTGAGAGTGGGCTTCTCCTGCTGCCCCTCATGCTCTTTCTCTCAATCTCTCAATAATAATAATAATAATAATAATAATAATAATAATAATAATAGAATAATAATAGTAATAAAGACAGTTCATTTGGTTTTCTTTCTTGTGTTGGCCTAAATTAGAAGGTACAAATTCTGTTTTTGGTTTCTAGACCCCAGAGAGAGCAGATTCCGCTTTACCAGTGGGGAAAGCCTGGGGAAGGAAGGGAATTGGAGAATTGCTTGCTTCCATCACTGACACATGCTGTTGATGGACTCAGTATTTCTATCAAATGAGAAGATTTCTAGAATTGAGGATACTAAATATACTTCCTGTAAGTCAATGGAGACAATAAGAATAGAATTTCTGTTTCATCAGACCCTCCCGAGTAAGTAGACAATGAATCGGAAAGAACCAACCCAGGTTACAAAATATTAATAAATAGAACATTTCTTCCTGAACATTTCTCAAATTCTTAAAACTGCTCTAAGAGGCTCAACCCTCCAGACCTCTGAAAACCCCAAAAGGAGTATCTCAAAGATTCTCTGACAAGGGGGACATGTAAACACAGACACGATAGACATTGTAGACATGTAGTTATGTGTACGGCTAAACATTTAAAATAAAAATAAACAGAAATGTGTTCTTCACTTTTTTTGTCCAGGTAAGAAAGCCTCTTGAGAAGCAGGTTGGCCAGAGGTGGGGAAGAGAGAACCTAGCATACAGAGTTGAGTTTTGTCTTTTTGTTCCAATGAGTGCTACTTCAAGCTAGAGGATCTCACTGATGGTGCCTCTCCCTTGATGCTCCTAGTAGGGTGTAAGACGAAGGGTAGATATACCACGGTATAAACTGTGGTAGGGTATGTTTGATAAAGCGGAGACCTGGGAGCCTCCAATGCTGCAGCAGCCCTCCTCTTAGAGCACAAAATAGGTAAAGGAGAAGCAGTAATGCCAGGCTTGCAAGGAAGTAGGAGATGAGTCTTTTCTACAGGCAGGCACCAGAACAAGGACCTAAGAGGAAGAGACAAGTAAATTTGCAGCAGCCGTTGGAACCCCAACTCTACGCTGAACCCACACTGTTTCTGAGCAAGGGAAGGCGACCTAACAAACACGCTGTATCCCCGTGTTATTACATGCAGCACAACCGGTAGGAACTGTTGGATTTGTTTGGGCAGGTGAAGGAGCTAGAGTACTAGAGTTTTATAATCGTACCCTAAAATATTCTGCTGGTTAGCTGCCAATGATTTCCAAAAGTAGGTCCTGATCTGACTCATCGTGTCTGTACCAGGAGTGCAGATACTTCGACTGCAATCCCTTTTTAGATCCATTCCAATTGCAGCAAGTCTTAGAAGACATTTTCAAATGGAAATATAGATCATTATATTTCCAACTCGGATTAATTTTTAATCAAGTCGCCTCCTGAGGAAGGCAGTGCAGGTATGGGTGGAAAACAAAACAAAACACACAAAAACACAAGTCTTTTAAAATTGTCCTCTGATATAAGTTCTGGTTCTGACAAATAAGTTTTGTGATCTTCAGCCAGTTACTTTTCTGAGCTATGGAAAATCTCTTAATGTATAAAATGGGCCTAAAATGTAATTTTGATGTTTAACTGCGGACAGTTTAAAAGTGCCGCCTCTTCCTCTTTAACTTTGCCTCGTATATGAGCAAGCTGGAAAAAAAAAAAAAAAAAAAAAGTGTTTGATCTGGGCAGAAAATTCAAGCCACACAGGATCCGTGACCCAGCCCCAAATCTAAGTACCATGAAAATGCCAAATTTGTTCTCCTTCCTTGTTTCTCAGGTCATTTTCAGTCCTGCTTGGGTTCCGCCCTGCACTCCCCGAAAAAGCCCCATCTTGTAAGTAATAAACATTTTCACATCCCCTTGGTATGTATGCATATGTTGCGTCATCGGTGTCGACATCTGAACCGAATTTTGGGCTGGGGAACTCCCACAGGGTGGACCGCAAGAGGGCGATTCAATAAAACCCTGCCACAAGGTAATTACTGAGGTCCAAAAATTCTATCAAGTAAACTGCAGGCTTTTATTACTGCCAGATTAATGACAAATGAAATCTTTTCATTCAATCTTCACCGTAGTGTAAGGCATAAAACAAAGACAGTGCAAGTTCCCTGCATGTAATTGATGATATCCTGAGAAAGCTCCAAGTGATCATGAAACCATCCATTCTAAATCAATCTTTTCCTTTCCAAAAAAAGACAGGAACATTAGCCTTCTCCTTTTTGAAAATATGAGCTGAGCTGAGGTAGGGAGCCCATCGAGTATATTTGCATTATCTCAGGGAATATATCTGTGGAAGTTTCCCTACTGCTTATCTTTTAAGAATGCTGGGAAGATTAAGAAGCAGTGTCTGATCAAAATAGTATGTCAGGCAAGTGTTTCTTCATGTCTCCTCCTACTTCAATACTCAAAAGATGTAGGCAGTCCTGAGCCTTACAAACTCATAAATCTGGCGATAGTATGTGAGATAGTGGACAGCCAGGTGGTTTCTATTAAATTTGAGAATAATTTCTAAATAAGGTATATTACGTAGACTTTCATTTACAGTGGCTGTAACTCTATGATAATATTCCTCCACCGAGGGAATCAAGAATTTAAATTTCGCCAACTCTTGTAAGCTTGTGAGAATAGAACTAATACAATTCTATAGCATCTCCCTGGGGAAGGAAATACAAATTCATAAAAATCTACGTTTGACTTTCTGAATGGCGTTTGTCTTAGCACTGCTTTTATAGGCCAAAATCATGGGAGTTGTCAAAACAGAGCCAAAACAGCTGATTTAAAAACTCCGAAGCCATTTGTTGAGGAGCAAAATAGTTGCCAGTCTTTCATTTTTATACAACTCATATGAATTAAGGATATATGGTATAGTGAGCACTAGGGCCAGTGATATTTAATGATTTTTAACACATTGGTTTGGGGATAGAAATACATGTGAACTAATTCGTGAAGACTAGCTCATTTCATCAAACAGAATAAGCACTTCCTGTATGCTGTCCACTGCAATGAGACCCATTTGATAGGATAAAAAGGGAAGTACATGTGGAGTTTGGACTCGATCCTCAAGCAATTGGAAATGTAGACGTAGGGGAGAGTTGCTGAAAATTTCTATGAATATATGTAAAGTAGTAGAGATGTGTGTTTTTAAAAAGGTTTGGCAAACGGAGTAGGCAAGTCAGATTTTGAGGTATAAACTAGAGACCTCAATACTTAGGCACTAGAACATAGCAATTTGAAATGATGGGCAGAAAGTAAAAATATAGGAGTGACATCAGGGAAAATGAGAATTACTGGAATGGAATAATGGAGAGCTAAAAAAGCAAGATGTGTGACACTGATAGCCTTTATTTATATAGAAAAAAGTGGTTTGTATGACAAAAAGAATAGTGATGATGAGTTCAGCTGTGCCATAATGAGTTTCACGCACTGAACTAATATGTGTTTGTTAAGTAAACATTTAAATATGAATCTAGAGCTCAAATGAAATCTGTGAACCATCCTGATATGAGTTCATAACCACACTGAGATGACATAACTCTCTTAGAGGAAAATATAAGTCAAGAAGAACATGAGTATATTTTGAGGTGCATCTATGGATGGAGCGTGAGATACAAAGAAGGATCTTGCATAGGAATTGAAAGCAAGATGGTAAAGACTTAGGAGAATAGATGCCATAGACGCTAGGTTAAAAGAAGCAAGTGTTGATGTATCTAAGAGGATTCGTGTTGTAATGGCAATTTCATTGAATTCTCAGAAGGAATCCAGGAATATTATTCCTTTTGGGCTCTGGAAGCATTTTGTGAGTTCATTTAGACTAGCGGTATTCATGTATTGATTCACTTAGCAAAATACTTATTAGTGTTTTGCTCTTCTGTACGTGGAGGATGAAGATCACACCACCTGCCATTCTTGAATTTACGAAAGATAAACTAAGTCTACCCGGGGGGTGGTGAATTTGGGGAGAGTTCAGTAGAGTAGAAAAGATTCTACTCTACTTGGCAGCTGGGAAGGAGAAAAAAAAGACATTTTGGGATCTAGGATGGTATAAGCCAATAACCAGAGTGATAAAGGTGTGTATAATTTTCCAAGCATGTTGGCTTTTGCAAGAGCATTGGCGCCATAGTGATAGGTACAGACAGGAGCAGGATACGAAACTGGATAGGTGGCTGATGGCAGATGGTGAAGGACCTTTTATACGATATCACAGAGATTACTGAGAGTCAATACCAGAACTGTGAGGATTTTATTAATTGATTGAATGATTGAGAGGGAGAGAAAATCAGAAGCTGGCTCCTTGCCCAGCACCAGCTGGATGCACAGTCTCGTGACACTGAGGTCATGACCTGAGCTGAAATTAAGAGTTGAATGCTTACCCGACTGAGCCACTCAGGTGCCCCAAACCTTGAGGATTTTAAAATATGGAAGGATTACAAACAGATACATGTTATGGAAAGATAAGTGGCAAAACTCAGGAGAATGTATATGCAGCAGGGAGTCAGAGAGGAGAATAGTTTGAAGGTTATTATAAAGATTTATAGAAGAAATAGTGATCATCTGAGTCCTAATAGTATAAGAAGGAGAAAGAATTATTTTTTTTAAATTATAAAAGTAAATCGTATTTCTCGAAGGATATTTGACACATAAAGCATGATATGGAGACTTGTCAATTTGGTGATGCTCTAATGAAAAACCATAATCAACATCGTGTACATTTCCTGCCAACTGTATCTGTATGTGCACGCATATGTTTAATGCACGTGTGTCCATATAGATGTAAGGTAGATAAATATATAAACATGTTTGCAAACTGTATGAATAAATAGAGATAAATGCGAAATTGTCTCTGGTCCTAAGCTTCACACTATATCATAAGCACTTCCCCATTTACTGACATCAACTTCAAAACACATGGCATGATTCTGTAGTATTAAACATTACTGGACTATATCGTAACGTACCTAGCCATTGTTTGAAATTTAGATTGTTTCCAATTTTTCACTTGTGCAATATTGAGGATCTTGATTTACATTGACAACTGCTCAGCAGAAATGTTATAGTAATTTTCCTTTTTTCTCCTATATATGAAGTCCTCGTCTTTCTGCCCTCATCAGTTAGCAGTATCTTTTAAAAATTGCCCATTTGAGCGATGCCTGGGTGGCTCAGCAGTTGAGTGTCTGCCTTCGGCTCAGGTCATGACCTGGGGTCCTGGGATCGAGTCCTGCATCGGGCTCCTTGCATGGCGCCTGCTTCTCCCCTTGCCTGTGTCTCTGTCTCTCTCTCTGTGTCTCTCATGAATAAATAAATAAAATCTTAAAAAAAAAAGTAAAATTCCCCATTTGATAAATGAAAGTGGTATCTTATTAATGATCATTCATAGAGGTCAACTTTTCTTTCGGGTTTCTTTGTACTTATTCTATCAACTTCAATAAATTACTTGTTCATATAAAAATAAATTCTTTATGTTGTTATTGCTTGTGTATTATGGTGACTTGATAAATTCAGTGGGTATAGAATTCTAGAGAATCTCCTAAAATTTACTGACCAAATAAACTTTTTTTCTGTCCTTGATATGTACCAGGAACAGTTCCAAGTTGTTTATACTGCATGGGTGTTTAAAATTGTGAAGTTCAGCGTCGATACCATCTTCATCTATAAACAGTCCTCAGTTTTGCTTTGTGAAACACGGTTACCCTAACCTCAGCTCTTATGTGTTGGATGAAGCTGGTCTCATTTCTTCTGGTCACCAGAGTTGGAGCATGTGACTTGGGGAAAGCCCAATAGCACATTCCATCCTTCTTGCTAGGATCATTTCTTTCTTTATTTAAGATTTTATTTATTTATTCATGAGAGACAGACAGAGAGAAAGAGAGAGAGAGAGAGAGGCATAGACACAGGCAAAAAGGACCCCAGAATCACACCCTGGGCCAAAGGTAGGCACTCAACCACTGAGCCACCCAAGCGTCCCAAGGATTATTTCTTAGGGAGGGGCCCCAATCCCAGGAAAGTCAATCAAACCTAATGAGAACCGATATTCTATAAGGAAATCAAACTCTGGTCCACTTAGTTTGTGGATGTGGAAAAGCTGAAGAAACCTGGGGCAACTGAGTAGCACTTGGGAATGGCAGCAGCTCAATAGAAACAGACCGAGATGATTCTGAATTTAGCCACCCCAAAGCTACACCCACTGGCTTGGGTTTGATTTTCTGTTGTTTACAACACAAGAGTTTTAATTGACAAAGTAATGAAAACTTACAGTCCTTCCCTGAGCTTTTTAATGAAATATTCCAATCAGTTATTCATTTAGTTTGAGAAAACATACATTTTTCAATTCCTTCAACATGTCAGAGTCTCAGGATCCTGGATATGGAGTTCACTTTTCGTCAGCATAAACATGGTATAATGATGTGTCCTAGAATCTGTCATTTTAATTTTTTGAATGAAGTATATCCTGATTGTTCTTGGAACAACTTCATTATGAACAGAGATTAAGATTCATGAATCTTTTATGAAACAGTAAAGGGGTTGACTCTGTATATTTAGAAGTCAGCTTCTGTGTCATGCCGTCGTTCAAGGATTACAGGTGTTTCCTACATCATAAGGGGGAAGCAAAAACATACCTCTTTAATCACATTAATAAATTCCTGTTTTCAATTCCCAACTTTCTTAGCTTAAGGAAAATATTAAAGGATTTAGATGAAAAATTCAATATAAACATAATCAGTGTGATTTATTGTTCCATTGGAATTATCTTATTGGTGGAACCCATCTTTGCATTTATCATATAATGAGGAATATTAATAAGAAATGAGACATTTTTCTCTTTGATCATAGGTGTTTCTTCTCAAAAACGTCTGATATTCTTATTCTAAAAGAGCATCAGCTTCCTGCCGTTGTCATCTGTTTCTTTCCTGTCTTATAACCTCAACATGAACAAAACTCATTTCTTTTCTCTCTGGCCCCATTATCTAGTTAAATTAATATCCCCCCCCCCAAAAAAAAATAAATTCAGAAACCTGGATTTGTCCAGTGCTACTTTTCATAACCACATGGAATTATTCACTAGAACTTATTGTTTTATCTCCTAAATATCAATTGAAGCAGTCCCCTTTTCCATCCCTGAAGCTTTGTTTTTTTTTTCCCCTAATAATTTCATGTTTGGATCACTGAAATAGTTTTTTTTTTTTTTCACTGAAATAGTTTGTACACATTGTTTACCAGATTCTCTTGTCTCCCTGAATCCCCTAATCCATCTTAAATCTGGCACTACAGGACGGAGTAGTTATTTATATGAATCACACAAGTCACACAGAATAGTGATTTATATAAATCACACAAATGTAATTATACATTTGTTTCTCATTTTAAGTTCTTTCATGCAGCAAGGATTTTGTCTTTTGTTTTTTTAAAATAATTGCTATATTCAGTATTAATTGGAAACTCCTATTATGGCGGCATTTTCTTGTCCTCCTCACTCTCTCCCTCATGCCTGCCCATCAAGTTCATGCTTACTGTGTCCTCCCATTTACCCTTTCTTTCAGCCATTTCACCATTATATAGTAAGTTTCTGCTTAAATAGTAGTACACTTGATGTACCTAATTCTCACATCAATCATACAGTGTAAGATTTATCACTTCAAGGTAAGAATTACTTTACAGATGGGAAACTTGAATGACAGGGACCCCAGAGAAAGAATGATAATGCTTTTGCAAAGGTTAGCGGGTGAAGGGGAGTTTGACTAACCCATCATACTATCAGCTTTAATCACATTGAATAAATTCATTTTTAAAAAAGCACCCTTCTTTTTCCTCCACGATTCCTTCTATTTGAAACACTCCTTCTTTCCAACCCACTTCAGTAACCATGCATGCACAGCTCAACGAAGTTGAGATGAATTTTTGATTTGGCGTATATGAAATGATGTTTACTTGGCTTGGAGAAAACCTGTATAACTTACTTTCTTCCTATTTGCGAGCACTTAAGAAGCTATTCGTGTAGGTTAATGATTCTCAACCCTTCAAAACACACTGGGGAACCTCTGAAGAATATTCCCACAGTTTTCAGAAATATTGCTCTTTCTAAAGACATTGTTTTAATGTTCAATTTCATTGTTTTGGATAAGTCTGTGGACTTGGAATCCAGGAAGATCTAGGTCAGAATGATGGCTCTTTCATTACCAGCTAGGAAGTCACTGGTGTTAATTAAGGCCTCTGAAATGCAATTTTCTCATGAGTGAAAAGAATAACAAAGGACTTTTCTTTTTGGCATTAGGTTATTGTGAAGATTAAATGAGATGGATCTTTTAAAAAATGATTAGAGCACAGTATTTGCCACATATTATTTCCTTAATAAGTGTCATGTATTTATTACAAATGTTATTGACAATGTTTTGTTGTTATTTGGTTTTGGGAAACTTTGTTTTTCCAAAACACCTTTGTTAAAACATATAATATGCCGGTTATAATAAATATAATGTAATAACCTTCTCAGAACAATGTAAATATGCTAGGGAGACAGACGTAATATTCATCTCATCTAAAAACTGGTTAGATATTTTTCAGTAATTATTTGGTCTTCTTCCTGTCATCCTACTTTTATTTTACTTTCTTCTTCTTATTTTTTCTTCCTGTTTTTATTATTTTTTATTTTTATTTTTATTTTTATTTTTTCATCCTCTTTTTAGAATAGCTTTCAGGTTTACAAATGAAGTCTGAATATACAAAAACTATTTTTATAATACTGTATTTTCTACATGATAATAAAAGAATTTGATGAGGAAAATTCGAAGGACACAAAAAGTAGTCATTAATTAGAACACATATGTTTTGCAATATGCTTGGATTGATTTTTTTTTTTTATGCTTCAAAAGTGTCAAATTACAAAGGCTAATATAACACCTTTTAAAAACCTAAAACACCAAAGAGGCATAATCCCTCTAAGGAAGAAAGAAAAACTCTTTAACAATAGTGTAAATTATTTGTAGACCTCCTGCTTGAACAAGATAAGTTATTAAGATTTTCTGAAATGATTAACTATTGTTTTAACTGCTATTTGTATTTCAACACAGGGGAGATAAAAACACTTTGGATTGGAAGTCCAGAAGCCTTGTCTCTCATTTGCTAATTGCATAGCATTCAGTAAGGCATGTTGTCTCTCTGTACCTCAGTTTCTCATCAGAGAAATTGGCAGTTTGAATACATAATGTCTGATCTATATTAATGGCCATACTGTGGTGTTAAAGGAAGATTCTGGAACCTCACAGATATAGAGACCCTGTTGTTTACAAATTGGGCAATTTGGCATATTATTTGATCTAATTGAGACTCATTTTCCTAGTTAGAAAAATGTATATAACTGTGTATAAATTGCAGATTTGCTGTGAGAAATATACAATAACCTATTCTTTGCCTGGCAGTTGTAAGTATGCAATAAATGTTAACTAATATTAACATTTTTAAAAGATTTTATTTATTCATGAGAGACAGAGAGAGAGGCAGAGACACAGGCAGAGGGAGAAGCAGGCTCCCTGTCGGAAGCCCGATGTGGGACTCGATTCCAGGACCCTGGGGTCATGCCTTGAGCCAAAGGTAGATGCTCAACCACTGAGCCACCCAGGCATCCCTGATATTAATATTTTATAAAATATTTGAGGATATGTGGCCTCTAATTTTCCCCATTAATGTTGAATAAAAACCCATATCCTTTCCATCAATTATTTGAGCACTTTTCATTTATTTTTTTTAACAACAATTTTATTTAGCTTTGACTATGTACTATGTTCTATACTACTCTCTGGTTATACTGTGAATAACAACATAGTCATAGACCTGCCTTCATGCAGGAAATAGGCAACATACCAGTAGCACATAGTGAAGTATTTAATTAGAAAGTACAATACATGCCAGAAATGAAAAAAAAATTACAAAAAAAAAAAAAACAGTGATAGTAAAGAATGGAAGAGATTTTTCAGATTGAATGGTCAGGGAAAGCCTCTCAAAAATATTGTTTAAAGCCTGGAAGAAAATAACAAAGATGAAGAATGATTGGATGGGTATTCCAGAAAGATTGACATGGGCAGGAGGGATGGGAGAAAGAGCTTTGCATGATTTAGATTAAAAAAAAAAAAATCCCTCTTTCAGATAAGGGGTGTGAATGAGATATGATGAAGAGTAGCAAGGACTGTAGCTGGGACGATGGGCAGGGGCCAGATCATGACTATTTTCAAAATCAATCTAAGTGCAAAAGGCTATCACAAAGGATTTTCAATCAGAAGAATAATGCGATTCCAATTTCATTAAAAAAAAAAAATCATTGCAGCTGCTGATTAGATATGCATAGGGAAGGGGCAACAGGGAAGGAGAAAAACCAGGTAAATGACACTGTAGAGGATGAGCTAGAGATGTGGGCTAGGGTCGTAGCATTGGCCCCAGAGCGATGATACTAACAATGACAATGACAAGAGTTATAATAGCTAACCTTTCCTGAGAGTTCCATGCGCCATCCTGCCTACACCTGTGTTTTCCTTTGAAGTTTGTGACTTATATTGTACCTTTATTATTATTTATTTTTAGCATGGATTACCCTTACACCCCCTGCCTCCCCCCCATGTGCATAGCCTCCATCATATGAATATCTCTCAGCAGAATGGCACTTTTCTTCCTTTTCTTTCTTCTTTCTTTCTTTCTTTCTTTCTTTCTTTCTTTCTTTCTTTCTTTCTTTCTTTCCTTCCTTCCTTCCTTCCTTCCTTCCTTCCTTCCTTCCTTCCTCTTTCTTTCTTTCTTTCTTTCTTTCTTTCTTTCTTTCTTTCTTTCTTTCTTTCTTTCTTTTTTTCTTTCTTTCTTCCTTCCTTCCTTCCTCTTTCTTTCTTTCTTTCTTTCTTTCTTTCTTTCTTTCTTTCTTTCTTTCTTTCTTCTTTCTTTCTTTCTTTCTTCTTTCTTTCTTCTTTCTTTTCTTCTTTCTTTCTTTCTTTCTTTCTTTCTTTCTTCTTTCTTTCTTTTCTTTCTTTCTCTCTTTCTTTCTTTCTTTCTTTCTTTCTTTCTTTCTTTCTTTCCTTCCTTCCTTCCTTCCTTCCTTCCTTCCTTCTTCTTCTTCTTCTTTCTTTCTTTCTTTCTTTCTTTCTTTCTTTCTTTCTTTCTTTCTTTTTTTCTTTCTTTCTTCCTTCCTTCCTTCCTTCCTTCCTCTTTCTTTCTTTCTTTCTTTCTTTCTTTCTTTCTTTCTTTCTTTCTTTCTTCTTTCTTTTCTTCTTTCTTTCTTTCTTTCTTTTCTTTCTTTCTCTCTTTCTTTCTCTCTTTCTTTCTTTCTTTCTTTCTTTCTTTCTTCTTTCTTTCTTCTTTTTTTCTTTCTTTCTTCTTCTTCTTCTTCTTTTTTTTTTTTAATTTTACCAAGAAGGAATTTGCATTAACATCCCAATCACTTAGATTCCAAAGTTTACCTTAGGGCTCACTCTCTGGGTTGTGCATTCTGAGTTCGAATGCATGTATGATGAAATTTATCCATCGTTATTGAATGGTATCAAGTATATTCACTGCTCTAAAAATCCTCTGTGCTCTCTTCATCTTGCTGGCCTTTTACCCCTAATCCTGGCCTTCTAAACCTGGACAACTCTCTGGTCTTGTACCACTGATCTTTCAGTCATCTCCAGAGTTTTGCCTTTTCCAGAATGTCATGTTGTTGGAATATTAAAGTGTGTAGCCTCTTCAGATGGACTTCTTCTACTTAATAAGATGAATTTCAGTTTCTTGCATGGCCTTTCAGGGCTTGATCGCTCATGCCTCTTTAGCACTTTCTAATACTCCATTTGCTACATAGACCACAGTTTATTTATCCTTCATTTACTAAGGGCATCTGATTTCTTCCAAGATTTGTCGGGTATGAATCAAGCTGTTATTCATGTCAACATGCAGGTTTTTATGTGGACAGAAGGTTTTGAGCGAATAAGGAGGAGAACAATTGGTGGGTCTTATGCTAGGAGTATGTTTACTTTTGTAAGCAACTGCCAAATTGCCTTCCCAAGTGGCTGAACCATCCTGCGTTCCTATCTGCAGCAGTAAGTGAAAAGTTCTCTTGCTCCACATCCTCACTAACATTCATTGTTATCAATGTTCCAGATTTTGGTTATTCTAATAGTTGTGCAGGGGTGTCTTGTTGTTTTAATGTGCATGTCCCTGATGACATATGACAGGGAACATTTCTTTCATATGCTTATTTGCAATATTTTCTTTGTTCAGGTGTCTTTTATGGTCTTTAGCTCATTTTTATTTATTTTCTTAAGATTTTATTTACTTATTCATGAGAGACACTGAGAGGAAGAGAGAGAGAGATTGAGAGAGAGAGAGAGAGAGAGAGAGGCAGAGACACAGGCAGAGGGAGGAGCAGGCTCCATGCAGGGATCCCGATGTGGGACTCGATCCCGGATCTCCAGGATCACGCCCTGGGCTGAAGGCAGGCGCTAAACCACTGAGCCACCCGGGCTGTCCCTTTAGCTCATTTTTAAATCAGTGTTCACTGAGCCACCCGGGCTGTCCCTTTAGCTCATTTTTAAATCAGTGTTCTTGTTTTTCAATTTTAAGAGTTCTTTATATATTTTGGATGAACAATCCTTAATCAGATATGTATCTTGCTAATATTTTCTCCCATTCTGTGGCTTATCTTTTTATTCTTTTTTTAAATTGTTGTTTTTATTTATTCATGAGAGACACAGAAAGAGGCAGAGACACAGGCAGAGGGAGAAGCAGGCTCCCTGCTAGGAGCCTGATGTGGGACTTGATCCCAGAACCTCAGTATCATGACCAGATGCTTAACCACGGAGCCACGCAGGCGTCCCTTTAATTTTTTCATTGACCCATCACTCACATACAATGTTATATTAGTTTCAGGCACACAGCATATTTTTTAGGCATAAACATATTGATTCAACAGTTGTATACATTACTCAGTGCTCACCATGATAAGTATACTCACCATATGGTACCAAATACTGTTGTTGCACTTATTGACTATATTCCCTATGCTGTACTTTTTATCTCTGTGACTTATTCTATAATTAGAAGTTTACCTCTTAATCCGCTTTATTTCACTCATACCCCTATTCACCTCCCCTCTAGGAGTCTGTAACTCTTAAATTTAAGGAAGTCCAGCTTATCAGTTGTTCTTTTATGGATTGTACATTGGATGATAGATCTAAAAAGTCATATCCAAAGCCATTGCTGTTTTCTCCTATGTATCTTCTAGGAGTTAACAGTTTTGTGTTTGTTTGTTTAAGATTTTATTTATTTCACACAGTGAGAGAGAGAGCGAGAGAGCGAGCATAAGCAGGGGGAGCAGAGGGAGAGGGATAAGCAGGCTCCCGATGATCAGGGAGCCTGACCCGGGGAGATCCCAGGCCCCTGGGACCACGACCCGAGTCGAAGCCAGACTTTGACCTAACCAACTCACTCACCTGACCAACTGAGACACCCAGGCGCCCTAGTTTTGTGTTTTACATTTAGGTCCATTTCAATTAATTCCTGCGGATAGTGCAAGGTCTGCACATACTAAACATCTCATGTGTGAATTACTAGAGCTCATGTATGATGAAGAGATACAGTTTGGAGAGGCTGTCACTTCCTGCAGGCCATGCTGTTAATAATAGGACAGTCGATATCACGGAACATGCTCTTAATTATTATGCTCCACTACTGTAAATTGGTGAACTGATTAAAAATAGGTTTTAATATATTATATTTAGAACTTAGAAACCCGTTGGGGATGGGAGGTAACGAGAGGGAAGAGTCAAAGAGCCGAAGACAACTCTGAGGTTTTTAAGTTAAACCTTCTGTGTGTATGTTTCATTAACAAAACTTGTGCAAGAGTATTTTATGAGTAGTATGATATTTAGAGGCATGGGCTTGAATGAGCTTATCTACAGAAAGATGGTAGAGACCAAAAGAAGAGCCCGTATTTCCTTCCAAAAAAGAAATCCAGCATTTTTGTGTATGCTAGAGGAGGGAAGAAAGATACAGGATCCCAGGAGAAGCCAGAGAGGCAGGAGGATAAATCCAGAAGTGCGTGGGAGCAGCTCAAAGAGAGTTGACAACGGTTGACTACCCCTGAGATGTTCAGGAAAATGAGGAATTCCAAGTGTCTTATGTGGAAACGGAGGTGGTCTGTGTGCTGAGAGTGCTGTGGCTACTGGGGTGAGAAATGTTTCTGTCTTTCCATGAACATTTTTCTGTCACTAAAACAGACCAAGCCCTTTCTGATGTATCAGAACCTTTGTCTTGTGGGTCTGGAGGGCACTAGCCTAGGGTCTGTCTTTGTCTTGCTCTGTCTGGAGGGCACTAGCCTAGGAACTTTGCAGAGTACACTTCTTATCACTTGGTGCTTATCTCAAGTCCCACATCTCCAAAGAGTACCTCCTCCCTCATTTATTTTTTTTTATCCCATAATGGTACTTTATTTTTAAACTCTTTTAAATATCATATTTTTTCATTTATCTTTTTCTCTTTATCTCCCACCAATAGAATAGAGTTCATGGAAATTAGGAGCCGGTCTATTTGTTCAGCATTGCATCTCTAACACCTGTGATATTACCTAAATAGACGGATGGTCTATAAATTCTATGAAATGAATGCATGAAATGGTAAAAAAGATCGGTTATCACCAGATATTTGGGGGCAGGGGAGGGAGAGGGAAGAACAGGTGAAACACAGGGTACTTTTAAAGCGGTGAAACTGTTCTGTATGATCGGATGAAAGCTATTACGCATTTGATAAAACCTATAGAATGTACAATACAGAGTGAACCCTAATCGAAACTACTGCCTTTGGTTAATAACAATGCGTTCATATTGGCTGATCAATTATAGCAAATGGACCATATCAATGCAAGACGTTAACGGGAGAAACTGAAGGGGGATATATGGGAATTCTGTACTTCTCCACTTTCTGTGAGCCTCAAACTGCTCTAAAATGAAAGTCTGTTAATTTAAGCAAAATAAAAACCAAAAACCTGTGGATTTCCTATCTTCTGATCTTGTTTTCTTTCAACGGATCTTCCACACCTTTCCCATAGTATTTAAAATGCAAAAATAAATAAATAAATAAATAAATAAATAAATACATACATAAAATAAAATGCAACTCGTGTAGTTCTCCCCTTAAAATCCTCATAATCTTCAAAATAAGCAAAAAAATAAGCACAAGTGAAAAAGTAAAAAAATCTACGGTGCCAGGTGTAGTAAATACTGTCATAAACAAGCCAACTATGCTTTTATTTTCCTTTTTTTTTAAAGATTTTATTTATTCATGAGAGACAGAGACAGAGACAGAGACAGAGACAGAGAAAGGCAGAGACACAGGCAGAGGGAGAAGCAGGCTCCATGCAGGGAGCCCAATATGGGACTTGAAACCGGGTCCCTAGGATCACACCCTGGGTCGAAGGTGGCACTAAACCGCTGAGCCACCCAAGGATCCCTATTCTCCTATAGTTTTAATTTACAGGGAAATTATAAATTCTAGTTTTAGAGTCATAGAGCACCCCTTTTATGTTTTGCTATTCATATACTTGTATTACTGTCATAATGCTCTTGAATTTTGGAGAAGTTAGTTTCTCTAAGGCTTAGTTTTTCTTGTCTGTTGACCTTTTTAGAGTGAACAAATATATATTAACACTCTAATATTAATGTTAAATATATATTGCATGTTATTTAAACATAATTCAAAATATATAGATCTGAAATATAATTAATAAGCTATGTCTTATAAATTTAAAATATTTGTAATTATAACATATATTAAATTTTATTTAACATTAAGATTAATTGCAATATTTTAAAAACTGTGTATTACCACTACCACGCTATTAATCTGTGCAATGTACTCTTTTGTATTTATTCTTTTGTGTGTATAATTCTTGCTTCCTAAACAGGTTAGTAGGCTCAGCTAGGGGTAGGAAGCACACATCATACTGCTCTCTTTTGATTTGTCCTCACCTTAAGTAGTCCCCTAAGATTTTTGAAATTTAAAGTAACTGGTCACTCTCTGATTTCTTAATTTTAGCTACTTGAGCACTAGTGCTACAACACTGAGCAAGTACAGATTTATTCCCCCTCTGTCCTCATGGAGCTTACCCTCTTGTGAAGGGCAGGGAATAAACATTAAGTAAAAACTTCTAAATGTTTGAAATTGAAGCTGTGCTAAAGCTCTCAAAAAGAAATGCCTATTGCTAAAGAATTTCATGACAGGCAGATTTTAACTGAGTGGCTTATCCAAGAAAACATTCTTGTGGCAAAGACAAATAAATATTATGGAGGAAGAGTCATAAATTAGGCAAAACAAGAAGTAAAAGATTTCAAGAGAGCAAGAATTGAATCTGCAAAACAATGGCAGGAATAATCAAAACGAGGGGGGCAGGGTACTGAGAGGAGTCCTGACTGCGACAGATGGGCACAGGACACAGTACCATGTGAGGTTAGAGACTGACAAGAGAGAGACTGAGCAGGTCTTCTTACTATGGGATTTAATCTTTTATTTTCTTAAATTAAAAAAAAAAATCTAGGAGTAAGAAAAGCCACAGAAGGGATTTCAGCAAATAGATATATTAACTTTTGTGCTTTCATAAGATCACTCTGGTTGCAATACGAAAAAGTGATTTCAAGGAGCTAGAGTGTGAGTTGCCCTATAAGAGACTATTACAACAGTTCTAGCAAGAGGTAGATGGAATGATCTTTCTTAACTCAGTCTCCTCTGTATTGAAGTCTTTTAGAAAGTGAACCAGACAGTTCACCCTTAATGATATTCTCCTTGTCATTAGAAAGTGATGGGAAGAGTTTACCATAAGGACAATTGCTTCTCACTATATGCCATCTCCCTCTTAATATCCCACTTCATAACAGATACTGCAGTCATGTGACAAATACCTTGTTAGTGACAAAAACAAGTTACGATCACATGAATCCTCGTAGCTCATCTGCTCCTACTGTATTTTTGAATATGTCTCAATTTGTTTCTTAATGAGCTCTTACACAGTCCCTGTGTGTACTGCTGCTACCATCATGGCTGTATTTAAAAAGAATGCTTGGAAGGAATATCTACAGATTGCATATTCAAAAGAGGCAAAAATTAAAATAGTAAACAGGCACTGATAAATTCAAGGACAGTAACGTATTTAAGATTGATTGCAAAACCTGTGTAGGGGCCTGCAAGCCATAGATATGGTTCTGTGGACAGGAAAACCAGAGTGTGGTTTCACGGTTTCGTCGCTGGTGGTGAGATCACTTCTTGATTATGTATGTGGAGTGCAATGTATTTCATTTTTTTCCTATAATATACAAAATTCCAGTTGAAAATCATATTAAATCATGATTATTAATTTTTAATACTGGCCCTCCAAGTACAAGTTTAATCCATGTTAGCCCAACCAGTATTTCTTGACCAATTTTTTTCTTGTGCCCTTATCTACCATCTTACTTAATGATTTGTCTTCATTTTTACTTTGTTTCAGCTTTCTTTGAACAGTCCTATTTAGAGAAGCCCTTCTTTATGTATAAATAATAGGTGATATTATTTTCCTAGGGGGCAATATATTCAGTAGGTCCTTTCTCTCCCTGCCTACTCAGGGTCGGAATTAATTGATTGGTTAATTCATTCATTTGTTCATTCATTTTGCTTCCACCTCTTTAAAGTTTTGACATTTGAGATCAGAGGTTTTCAACCTTTGTTTGAAGGTATTATATGATTAAATCTCTAATATATCTGGTTGTGTATACAATGAATTATTTTGTTCTTTGTGAAACATTTAACAAGGAGTTTGTTTCAACATTCTGATACCAGATTTATCTTCAATATTCAGGTATACCTTTTTTTTTCTGTAATTCAGGTGTTAATGGTAAAATAACTAATATACATTTATTGGGTATATAGATTTAAATGGATGCTATTAATTTAATGGGATTTTCTCATTCTTGAAATGTTTCAAAATAGAAAAACTTTGAAATGTAATATTCCATTTTACATGCAATTATATGTCAAAAAAATATAACTTTGAGGCTAGTTTTATTTTCTTCTTTAAAGATCAAATATATTTAGGAGATTTATCTTTTTACAAAGGACTATTTTTCTTAAGAATCCACTGAAGTCAAATGTGTGTGTGTGTGTTTCATGGGCATAAGAATAAAAATGTCTTCAAACTGGCCGCTAGCCTTGATCTCTGATTTTGTTTGGTTGCTCAAAAAAGTTTTCCAAACGATTTTTATCAAAATAAGAGTATAAGATTAATAATCAGTCTGTCTTCTACTCTATTATAACAACAGAAATAATAAAGCCTCTAAACTTTATTTAAAATTAAAGCTTCTCTCCGCCCTTTTGGGTTGATTACTTGTAGAAAAAGAAGAAGAAGAAAGAAGAAAGAAGAAAGAAGAAGAAGAAGAAGAAGAAGAAGAAGAAGAAGAAGAAGAAAAAGGTAGGTTTTCTTATGTTACCTATGGAACCAATATGGCATTAGTTTTCTCAGGATGTGGCAAGCATTTATGGCTTTTTTTAGAGATACTTTTAAGGGTTACTTAGGAATTTCTCTCCTTAGGAGTCTCTCTCATCTCTACTTTCTTGATGTTTGTATCTCCATCGCTGGCCATTCAAGATTCCTCCCTCATTTCTTAAGCATTTGGCAAAGCTGTTCCAATCTCTATCTGCTGAGGTCCACTTGCCCCTCCACTTGTCCCTCTTTGCAGCATCTAAACCAATTCTGGCCAAATTTCTCTTATGTAGAGTATAGGAAATATGCCCCTTTGATCTGCCATCAGTAGGAGTGCAGTTATTTTCAATTATACCCTGCTTTTCATTTAGCTGCCCAGCAGGCAGCTTCAGCTACATCCTTTTGCCCTTTAAATTCTCACTTGTGAGTCTGACCCTCATCCAGTGTGTCACTAGACTGCTGGGAATACAATCAAGCTTGCTGAGTTGTTTCTTTGAAGCTTCTCTCACTAAGATTAAGGTCAGAAGACAGCCATTCTACCCCAATCCCCCTTGGGAGATGGGACTCACAGAATAGCTCTTGTCAAAGAAACGCTTTAATTCCCAACTTACCTCTTGGCTTTTCCAAATTCTCTGACAGGCTGCAGATGGTTGGTCAGATGATAGCAGTAAAGCAGTTAATGTTCTTGCTCATCTCCTTGGCAAGTTGATATGGTCTTGAAAGTCATAAAGGTTTTGTTCTGAGACAGAGATAAGCTAATCCTGCGATGGAGCATCTCATTTTATACATTTTTGCTGTGTCTATATATGTCACATAAAAGACTGTTTTTATATATCCTGCACATTATGAAGTACCAAATTGAGGAATATATATAGTAAATGTTAAATCATATATAAGAACATTAATATCTAAGTGATGTATTGTTTCTAGTGCCATCCTGTGTTTGCAAAAACTATGGAACCCTCTTACTGGTGCCTTACAGAACCAAATATTAGCAAAGGAATCTGGGTTGGATTTGTTGGAGACAAAGCAGGACATAAAAACACTGAAAATGGATAAATGGAGTATACCTGGGAGATAACAACACATTTGAGTTCAAATTCCAACTCCTCTTCATAGTGTAAGATATAAGGAATTCACTTAAATTTTGGGGGGAAAGAAGTCA
Organism: Canis aureus; assembly: GCF_053574225.1. NCBI lineage: Eukaryota > Metazoa > Chordata > Mammalia > Carnivora > Canidae > Canis > Canis aureus. The sequence continues at coordinate 4,237,875 of NC_135618.1, forward strand.
AACTCTAGTTATTTTCTTTAAAGTGAGTTAATAATATCTATAGAATTATGAAAGTCAAACAAAATAATAGAGTAAAAGTTCTACAGAATGCAAGATACAGCCTTTATGTTAGACTAAGACCTTCTAGCAGGCCTTCATAGGCATGGAGAGCCCGGGAGGTGCCTATAAAGGGAGACTTGAAATGTTCATCTGGTCACAACGTGTCAGATGGATTAGAGTAGGTGTAGACCAGAGGCAAGCAAATCAGTTAGGAAGCCGTTACACTCCTTCTCTTGTATAATAACAAGTGATAAATAAACAGGGATTGAAAGGAAAATATTTCATTACCTTAGTGCAGGAATGGAACACGGAGTAGAGCACAGAAGGTGTACTATTTCTCACATAAACTGGTATTTCCAAAATGCTTGCAGTGTGTTTTAAAACTATGGATGAGCTACAGCAAAGGGAGTAGACATAGTGACTGTCCCAAAGATATCCTCTTGGTGATCCACGGTCATAGCAGGTTGGAAGTATTTAGGAGTTAGTGTAGCCTGGAGTATCCCTCAACCAATGTCAGGGGAGGAGCTAATGGATAAAGAGTTGGTCCTCTTTAGTCCTTTAGCACGATAATTCGGAAGTGTGTCCTAGACAGTCTCCCTGCACTTCTAGTGGTCATGTGCCGGGTTGCCATGGAGGAACCTGTTCATTTAATGCAGCCAGAACTGCCTGCCTTTCCTTTCTTGTCTCACTTCTTCATTCTCCTACCAGTGCTTTCTAAGATTACTTTTCAAATAAACTAACTCCTTGCACTCAAATCCATATTTTGGGGTCAACCTAAGATGAGGAAGGATGAGGGATGACATAACATTGTACTGACCTTAATGTGTCTTTATAATGTACCGATGGATTAACAGTAACTTGTAGTTCCTTCTATTATATTTAGATGTTTACCCATCCCGATAGATTTTAATCTCTTGGCACAAAACCTATGCAGTACACACCTGTGATTTCTTTGGCATGTAGCATATGTGCCACCCAGAAAGATGCACCATAAATATTTTTGAAAGGACAAGTCCATAAAGAACTAAACCGCTTCTTTAATACAAACACCACTCCCGGTTGCTGTAATCAACTGATAACCTCTGCATTCAAACTCTTCTCACGTGATTGTCCTGCCCAGTGTATCTACTTTGTTCAGGAATTGGACTTCACATTTTCTTTTGACGCCAGGCAATATAATTATACAACAAAACACACAACTGTCCAGAGTTAGGTTGAGAGCAGATTCATCATAGCTCTTTTTCTGTGGCCTTTAGTGTATATTGACAGAATCATAAGTTAAATGCCAGACTCTCAAATGTAAAGCCAAGCCGCTTCCTAATACTGACTCAACAATCGTTGTGTTAGGCATTTCAGGCCGACACTTCATTCCACAGCTCTTGGTTTACTGCTCTGTGCACGCAGTTCAGGAGTACATCGTGATTCCAACAGGAAGACAAGGCTTAATGTTTTTGAATGAAGCTGGAATTCTCTTCTCAGTGGAGGACACTAATGTGGAGATAAAACAGATTTAGAACCCAAAATTGGCAGAAAGTATTCCCTGCAGAGTTGCTCAGTACTGTCTGCCATATGCACCAATCTCTCGATTCATGCGTTCGCCTTGCCTGATTGAGAGCTGGCTAACCAAGTGGCAGCAATCCAGTTAATTGACATGAAGGAAAGAAACACCATACACGCAGGTAGAGAACATTGTGGCATTCTTAGAAGACTGTTTGATCTGCAAACAATAAAACTCTGCTACGCGTTTAGGGAAAATATAATTAGGATAGGAGGAAACATAAAGCTGAGTATGACATGTAAGCTTTATTTAATAGGCTATAAAGCATAGGATATGTGGGAAATAATTATTTCTAATCACCTCACTACAAAGAAAGAACAATATTCATTTATAGGCTGTTTTATGGTTAGATGATACTTTAAAGAAAAAAAAAAGAAAAAGCTAGTGCATGTATTAACTGACAATTTAACTTTGCAGTGGGTTGGAAAAAACCACTACTTTTCTGTCAGAGCGAATTCATAGCGTTGGATGACCTCCACTGTGCATGCTGGACCAATTCTCATGATAGGAGAACCTGAGGAAGTTTCCAGGAATGGCTGGCTTCTGCAGCTCCCTTCCTGACACGGTGAGCACAGGTTAGCCCCTAGGCCAAGAGCTGAATGGCCCAGGTTTAGTGTAGTCTCACAAGAGTATCATTCTCATCTGAGGTCAGACTGGGAGGCATTAAGGAACCACTCAGGCCTCTCTGTAGCTGGCTGAGAGCATGTGGGATTTTTTCTGGTCTCTTTTCATAAGTGCAAGTGGATGAACAGTGAATTTTCTCTTGCAGCCTGCGTCCAAACAGAGCAAGTGGAGTGGAAAAGGAGAGAAATCACCCAGTTGTCTGTAAAAACTTGGAGTTATTATCAAAGCTTAAACCCATAATTGACTTCTCTTGTCTATACTTTCTTAAAAGCCATAACCTATCATACTTAGGGCAAAAGGCTTTTATCCTGACCGAGGAACATGAAAGGAGAGAAGTGTTGCTCACAGAGGATAGGGAAAAAGACAAAATTCTTGTTTTTCTAAGAAACAAATTCTCTAGTAAGGAATAGGCTCTTCATTTTAGAAAACAACGGATTCATCCTTCCAGCTCTCTCATGTTGAAGATGCAAAGTCTGACTCTGGGAGATTTTTTAATGTCTAGCATTATGCACGTCCGATATCATCCCGCTGGCAAATGTTGGAGATTGGATTCATTCACATCTGCTTGATAGGGAAACCTTTCCTAGAGAACTGTTTATGTTGACTTAATGAAAACAAAGTTGAGAATTCAAGTTGGATGGTGTAGTTAGTTCTATATCATAGTCCTAGAGTATATCATTTTTGAACAAAAAAGGATCTTTGAAGATATGTATTATAACTTTATCATAGCAAAAATCAGAAATATATATCCGTACATAATTTAGTGACTTTCAAGGTAATAAGAAAGCTAGAGTTAGACACTCCTGATTCTCAAGCAAGCTTTGTGCCCGGTTCTGTCTCAACACACACACAAAAAGTAGTTAGTGCACATGCAATGCATTTTTTCCCCTCGGTTTGGCTGAAATATTTAGGTAAACTTTAGAAAATTTTGAATATTTTATTAAGAGGTGAGGATGAATTTCAACTTAGAATCCATATTGTTTACAAATCAAACCAGTAATTATAAAGGAATGGAGATTGTAGACTTCCTCAGAAACACATGACTGATTAATAAAAGAACTAAGTCCGAGGTTTTATTTCCATGAATGTGAGATATGAGAGTTCCTATTAGACCCAGTGAGAAAGAACTGTAATATAGCGAGACTCAGACTGAAGATGAGTATATTGCCTAAATTCCTGACGTCTTGATTATAATTATATCTGCTCAGCCCTGAATATTCCAAGATACCAGATGGGTGGAGTGATCAAGTTTCTAGATCCAGCCTGGGAAAAATCTAGAGTCCGATTCCTTTGCTTCTGCCTTCTATTCTAAATGTCGAGGGATCATGTAATTTATCTTCCAAATCAAGATATACTTTGACAGCTAAAAGGTTTGCTAATGTTATTTTTGGGGGACAAAATATGGGAAATCTGTGCTCTAGGGTAGCCCCATCTGAATGCCATGTAGTGTGGTTGTTGACTATTTGGTAAAAGATGCTGGCCCACTGTTAGGGGAAAGGCTTCTATATATTTTGTAGTTGGGTGATAAGTGAGGGTAATTCTAATATCTCACTGGTAATCATGGCTCTGTCACTCACTTTTTTTCTTTATAAGGTTGGTTATTTCGGTTCCCTCCAAGTTTGTGAGTATCCACGTAAAATTTGGATTTGTATTCGTATCTTTGGTTGCCACCTCATAGTCGTAACATTAATGAAGGTGCCTCTCTTTGGGAGAAGGTGCTGTTCTAAAAACCATGCATCTAATTACTGTGGTTTGCTCAATGTAGAGGAACACTGAACTCCAGTGGGATTGTTGGATATGCCAAACTGCATCTCTCCTACATCTTTCCTGAACAATAGGCAGTGACTTTGGCAATCCTATATTCAGCTTGCACAAGTATATTCATACTTTCTGATTCTGGAAAGTTGAATCCAAGAATGATACCATCTTCAGAAATTTCAAGGTGATTTTCTGGTACATTAATTACCAGAGAAATACATACACACACACACACACGTGCACACACACACACGCAAATGTATATACGTATAAAATACACAGGGACATAATGACACACATGCTGGAAATAAATGTTTATTTTTTTCAGAGAATATCCTCTACTATGACAACTTGTTATATTATTAATCATAATGTGTTCTGTATTTTAGTTTTGAGTGTTGTTCTTTGCCTGCAGGGGCAGTCTGCATAGAAAATCATCACTTGACAATAATATATATTTTCCCAGATATTTAAGTTGGCGGTTAATCTATGTGCAGTGGGAGACTGCAGAGTAGTTAGGTTAGTAAAATACTTATTATTTTGTTATTTTAAATAATGAATACTAGTCATCTGTTTGCAGTTTACTGCTTTGATATGCAGAAATTTATCTAATGAGTCAGTCGATAAACAGCAATTTCGCTGGGAATAAAAAAATACTACCTGATATGATGACATGGATTCTGTTAATTTACTCCCTTTTCCCCTCTCACCTTTGTTCCTTCCATCCTCCTTCCTCCCCTCACTTCCTGCTCTCCTTCCTTCTTCCTGTCTTTCCATCCTTCCTGTTTGCCGTGGTTTGCCCAGTGAAGATGATCTCTAGAGTGACTCAAATACGCTAAACTACAGTACTCTCTGTTGTGATTACCATTTTAAAAGGCTGCTTTAAAAATCCAGATAGAGGCAAAGTTCCTACTTGATAGAGAAGTGGGAGCAGTGACAGCTTCAAATTGTGAGATTTGGCCCCGTAATTGAAATCACATGTTTCATCTCAGTTTCATTTGCATGGGCTACAGGCTATAATTAACATCAAGTGGCAAGACAAGATCACATACAATAGGATCCTGGAATACAATCAGGCCACCAAAATTGAAACAAGCCTTTGTGTTACTTAGCTACACAATACTGGGTCTGTGTGGCCATAGCGTTGACTATGGTATATGTAAAGAGCAGGTGTGTGTAGAGAATGAAGTGGGGGTACACTAAAGTCACCCCTAAATTTAGTGGTAAATAATGCTTCATTTTATTTTAATATTCTTTCACTTGTCTTTCTAAGCTTGATGCCTAAATTCTTTTTTTTTTTTTTTTGCCTAAATTCTTTAGTAGTCTGGCATTGCCAATTTATTTCCCACAAACTACTCCCATGTATGTCACGTATGTGGATATAACAGGCAACTCCCTGATAAAAAGAACATGAGGCAAAGTCAACTTTTCTTCCATGCTATTTCAACTTTTATTTCATAGGCAAGAATGCTTCATGCATGCTCCTTCCTATTAATAACTCCCTATGTTTTGGGACTAATTCTTACTCATCTTTTAATATTCAACCCAACTGTCACCATATCTGGAATGATATTCCCAGCATGACCCCTACTGAGCTAGGTTCCCTCCCTCCCTCTAGTATTACATTTATCACACTGCACCGTTATTATCTGTGTAACTCTGAACTACAAATCCTTGGGGCCTTTTCTGTTATTTTTCTATTCTTATTTTACAGGTATTTCACAATATCTGACTCATATGAAGTGATCATTACATGTTTATCTATAAATAAATGGCTTCCTTCCTCTTCTTCTGTGCCAAACACCTAATGTTGTGTTGAGTGCATAAAAGTTGTTTCTCCAACAGCATATAAAAGCTTTCATATTTCCAACTAACACAGATTTTTAGATTTAGAGTACTTTTTTTTTTTTTTTTTTTTTTTTTAATTTTTATTTATTTATGATAGTCACAGAGAGAGAGAGAGAGGCAGAGACACAGGCAGAGGGAGAAGCAGGCTCCATGCACCGGGAGCCCGACGTGGGATTTGATCCTGGGTCTCCAGGATCGCGCCCTGGGCCAAAGGCAGGCGCCAAACCACTGCGCCACCCAGGGATCCCTAGATTTAGAGTACTTTTGAAGGTTGGAAAGCTTCTAAAAAGAAAAAGGATGATGTTGGAATATTAAATGAGACTTGGAATATTTTTGGAGGTAGTGGTGAATTTTCAAGCTCTTTTTTTAATCCATCAAGCAGAGGGTATATTTCTATCTTTCTAATGAATTGTTATAATTACTGATTTCAGATTGAATGACACTGTATCCTCTCATAAGCAATTCCTCCTCAGAGGATGCCTGAGGTAATGTGTGGATGATTACTTCTAGCTCAGTTGGTCTAATCATATGCATACCTTGGACCTCATATTGGAGCTCTTGAAATGCTAGTTGCTTCTCAAGAGCCTTCTTCATTGCTTTAATGGGATGTGAATGGGATTATCTCTCAGGACTGCTCTTCCTTGTGCTGTATCTACATGCTATGTAATTGAATCTACAAGTGGTCTTGGTAGGTCTAACTCAAACTGCAGAGATTCAGTGGGTGTGTTTCTTATGTACTACACTCTTACCAGGAATTCTCTGTTAGTAGCATTTGAAATTGGCCCTTAATATTTTTGTGACATGTAAGGAAGTAGTTTTACTGGTAGAGTAATAGAGTTTTTTTGTTTTTATTTATTTTTTTGCCATTATGAAAATCAACTCAATTCTGTCAAAAGATATCATTGGAGTGTGATTTCCACAAAGTAGAAAAACTCCAGTTTTTTCTCCACATAATTGATGGATAAAAATTGTTCATTTCTAAAGTATTCCAACGAATAAATAGAGTAGGGATACTAAAATTATCACCGTTTTTTAAAATGGTGAGCTAATAAAATGAAATATCTATGCAATCATTGGCAGAGGTCACTAACATCATGAAGATACACGCAACACAACATTATGTGACATCTTATGGAGTTACAACGCTGAAGTCTTCATGCTCAAATAAAATCAAGCCTATATCTGATCAGGTCTCAAGTTTCAACTACCAATGAAGATATATGGGAAAACATATACTGAAACTTAGAGATATAATCAGTAAAATCTAGGTTGTATGAATCTTTACTAGTAAGTAAAATATGTTAAACAATCTAATTTCCCCAGCAAATAACTTACAGAAAAGAAAGTTAGATGGGGGAGGAGCCTAAAAATCAATATTTCCCATTAGAAATAAAATGTAAACCACAAATGCAAGCCACATATGTAGTTTTAGATTTTGTATTAGCCACATATTAAAAAATAACTTTTTAAAAGGTGAAATTAATTTTAACGTATTTTATTTAAATATTGTATACAAATAGACACATATACATATATAAAACTTATATGCACATACATATATATTATTATACATATTATATATATTATTTTATTATTATGTATAATAAAACCAATTGTAAGAAAGTGGCTTACACTATTGTGGGAGCTTCCTAAGAAAGTCTAAAATCCAGAAGGCAGGATGGCAGGCTGCTTTGGGAACATCTTGGGAAAGGCTAATGCTATTGTCTGTGGGTCAAATTTCTTCTTCAGGGAAACCTCAGTTTTATTCCTAAGGCCTTACAACTGATTTGATGAGGCCTACCCAAATTGAGCAGAGGACAATCTCCTTTCCTTAAAGTCAAGTGATTGCATATGTTAATTACTTATAAAATACCTGACAGCAACACTTAGATGAGTGCTTAAAAAAAAAAAAAAGATTAGGCTTGATCAAATAACTGCATACTGCAGCCTGTCCAAATTTAGAAAATAAAACTAGCCATTGTACCAAGGAAACATTTATAAGGATGTTATAGATTCAAATTTAGGATCTAGGAGTGCTCATTGCTACTGGGTTGACAATTTTCATAGGCCCTTTCTGCAGACAGAATAAGAACATACCTACATTTTTAAAAGATAAAATATTTTGTGCTTAAACTGATATTTCAGGTTTAGCACTATGACCTTTTTATTTAACTTTTCAAATTTTATTATATTCTTTATCTTTTTCTCTTATTGATATTCCCACTTAACAACCACATTATCATAAGTATTATTTTTTTATCCCAAAATTACATTTAGACTTGAAATCACAATACCAACACTACCACCAAGAATATGATTATTGAGTGATGCTACCAGGATGACATATGTTGGTGATAGGTTGTTTCTGATGTCATCCCTCTCTGCCAAGAAGAACAAGTAACAGCCATTTAAGAATAAGACCACTGAGAGAACCGTAGAACACAGGGGCGAGGTTAAAGTACTTGCCCCTCACACACACCACAGAGACGAAGACTGCATTAGAAGGCTAAGAGTACTGGCTAACACTGACAGTGTTGCCTCTCCCCCAGTCCCTGCAGCACCATGTGGAGAAGTCTCTCCCTAGGCCTATGGCTCCTCCAGTGGGAAAAGAGAATGCAGGGGTGACAACCAGCCAACCCCAGCATTGCAGTCACATTGTGAGAGGCTCTACTCTGATCTTGCATTGCAGGGATTGCAGGAGAATCTGGTGGCTCTACCCTAGGAGTCTGACTGCAATGCAGAAGAGAGAGGAACTTGCAACAACTAGTACAGGAGTCTTGATGGACTGAGTCCATACCTGCAGTGCCAAAATAGTAATCCCAGCTAGAGATTTTGCTCATCTGCAACAGTACATTAGGTATGTGCTCTGGCCAGGGAACTTAGCACTGCAAAGATCTGGCTGATTCAGATCCTCAAATAAGGAGACTTGCCAGGCCAAGAGACTGTTTTGCCCCTGCCCAGGAAAGAATTGGAGTCACAGTTCCATTTGCTATAGGGATCTTCCTGTTTCATCTGATCAGAAGGGCTGGTGACAACTTCTGGAAGCTGTGTGGCCAAGAAGGACTCCAACAGAGAGGTGGGTGAGCAGAGATGATTATTCCCAGAGCAAAGCAAATATGGAGTATAGTGGGTTCCCATGCTAAGCACAAGCAGGGGAATTAATCCATAACTAAGGCTGAGGGTTTCTCAGCAACTCCTAATCAGAGATCCTGTTTGGAAAATTGAGAATAACTTGGAGTGGCCCTTATTCCTCTTGCTTGGGCAAGGGAATTGAGACATAGCCCTACCTTCTCTGGAATATTTTTCAGCTTCATCTGATCTGACCAAGAAAGCTAGTGACAACCACTGGGAGGCAGTGGTGCTTGAGCCCAGAGAAGGGCAGGCAGAGGCAGTAGCTTACAAATTAAAGCCCTGTTCAGCTATGGAACTTAGGGTGAAGGTCAACTTAAGATGCCAAAGAGCTTCACTGACTTTAGAGCTGCCTCTCCTTCTGTGTTCAGGCAAGGAATCCAGTTCTTAGACCCACTCATCACTGAATGTGGCTTTTAGCCTATCCAACCAGAGAACCAAACCAGGGCACATAGGAAGCTGCAAAGTCCATCTAACAGTCCTATGTATGGTGGCACTTGAACAAAGAACACAGTTTGTGGTTTCCTCGGTCTGCAAAGCAAAATAAGTGGTTGCACCTGACCAGGGAATTTAGTGCACACTCTGGCCTGATTTGGGTCCCCAAACAATGAGCATTATAGGCCCTGGGTCCTGTCCCACTGGCCTATCAGTGCAGGGAAGCTAATTCATAGCCTCATATGTTATTGAATATAATACCTAATCCTAATCAGCTAGTAAGCCTAATAGAAGAATCCTGACAAGTGTGAAGACCATTCTATATCCTCCTCACTTTGGGTAGAGAACCAAGCCAGGAGTCCTATCGAACTGTTCTCAGATCAGAGGCATACCCCACATGATTACTGAAATGCACAATACCAATGTCACAAATAAAAAATCACAAAAAAATAAGGTAAATATGACACCATAAAAATCTCGAGTAACTAACCCCAAAGAAATAAAATATATGAGCTTTCAGAGAAAATAAAATCAGAACAATTTCTTTCAGGAAGGTTAGTCAACTACAAGAATACACAGACAGGCCACTAAGTGAAATTAGGAAGACGATGATACATGAGCATAACAAGAAGTCTGGCAAGGAAATAGCACCATGGAAAAAAATGCAACAACCAGGAATCCATGAGTGGAAAAAATATAGTAACTGAAGAATTCGGTAGAGTTTCAAAAATTGGCTTGACCATACAGAAGAATCAGTGATCTGGAGAACAGGGCATTAGAAATTACCCAGGCAGAGGAACAGTAATTCAAAAGAATGGAAAATAATGAAGAAACCAAGCAGATTATGAGATGCAATGAAAAGAAACAGTATCTAGATTAGGAAATTTCGGGAGGAGAAAAGAGAGAAAGGGTCAGAAAACGTATTTAAAGCAAAAATGGCTGAAAACTTCCCAAACCTGGAGAGATAAATGGATATCCAAATCCAGGAATCTCAAATGATCCCAAATAGATTGAACCGGAAAAGAGCTATACTGAGACATATTACAATTAAATTGTATAAAGTCAAAGACAGAATTTTAAGAGCAGCAAGAGGAAGAGAGGTTACATACAAAGGAACCCCTATAAGATTTTTGGCAGATCTCTCAACAGACATTTTTCAGGCTAGGAAAGAAAGAGATGACATATTTAAAATATTGAAAGTAACAAACATCAACCAGGAATTCTATACCCAGAAAAGCTTCCCTTCCGAATTGAAAGAGAAAGTCTTCCCCAAATAAACAAAAGCTGAGAGAGTTCATTATCACTAGACCTGCTTTACAGGAAATGCTAAAGGAAGCTTTTTGAAAGGGAAGTGAAAGAATATGAATGGACATAATAAAAATATTAAAAAGCACAAATCTCACTTGTATTGATGAATCTATAGTTAGATTCTGCAACGTGCTAATAGTGGCACAGAATTCACTTACAACTCTAGTTTAAAACTTATAAAAATAATCATAATTTCAATGATCTATTATTAATTATGCAATATAAAAATGCAAGTTGTAATGGCAATAACCTAAAAATATGAGGGGAGGAAGAATAGTAAAAGTAAATTTTATGAAATATATTGAAATTAAGTTGTTAGCGGTTTAAGAGAAGGTGGTAAAAGTTTAAAATATTTTATGTAAGCCTCATGGCAACCAAAAGAGAAAATTCTGTAGTAATTACACAGAAAGCATGTTACACATTATTATGTCAAAGCACAATAATACCTGAAGACACCAAAATATACAAAAGAGATAGCAAAATAAGAAACAAGGAAAAGTGGATCAATAAATCAACAAGAAAACAATGAACAAAATGGCAGTAAGTCCTTAGCTCGCAGTAATTACTTTAAATATAAATGAATTAAATTATCCAATAAAAAGACATAAAATGGCTGAATGAATATAATGATAATAATAAAAATCCAACAGTTTGCTGCTGTAAGAGACTCACTTTAGCTCTAAAGACAAAGACTGAGAGTGAAAGAGTGGGAAAAGTAAATTTTAAGTAAATGGTAGCTAAAAGAAAAAAAAAAGCTGGGTTAGCAATACTTACATCAGACAAAATAGACTCTAAATTAATCATGGTAAAAAGAAAATCGTGGTAATTGGATCAGTACTTCAAGAAAATATAACAATTGTAAATACCTATGCACCCAACATCAGAGCACCTAAATATAAAGAGCAAAAACTAACAGTGCTAAAAGGAGAAATAAACAGTAAAACAATAATTGTCGAGCACTGTAATACCCCATTCTCAACAATGGGTAAATCCCCTAGATAGAGAATCAATAAGGAAACACAGATTTTAACAACACTTTAGACCAAATGGACCTAACAGATACATTCAGAACATTCCTTAAGAGTAGAACATGACTCTTTCTGAACACACATGGAAAATTTTCTGAGACAGACCATATGTTGGGTCAGAAAACTAATCCTGACAAATTCAGAAAACTAAAATCATATCAAGAGTCTTTTTTGACCACAATGACATGAAACTAGAAAACAAGAGGATAAAAATTGGAAAATTCATGAACACATAGAAATTAAATCACACTCTCCTAATAACCAGTGGATCAAAGAAGAAATTAAAGATAAAATCTGTGAACCAATATTGGGGTAGGAAAACTAAATTGTAATTGACGAATAGTTGGAGTTTTTAAAATATTTTCTTGGATAACAGACCTTTATAAGATGTTATTTTGTAGGTATTTTCCTTCAATCTGTAGCATGTCTTCTTATTTTGACAGTGTCTTTTGCAGAGGAGAAATTTTTAATTTTAATGAAGTCCAGCTTACCAGTTATTTATTTTATGTATTGTGCCTTTGATATTGTATTTTAAAATCATTATCATATGCAAACTACATGTCGTTTTCCTCTGACCTTTATTTCTAGTAGTTTTATCGTTTTGCATTTTATATTTAGTACTGCGATCCATTTTGAGTTGATTTTTGTAAAAGGTGTAAAGTCTGTGTCTAGATTCTTTTTTTTTTTTTTTTTTTTTTTTTGCATGTGGACATCCAGCTATTTTAGCAGCATTTGTGGAAAAGACTATCTTTGCTCCACTGTATTACTCTTGTTCCTTATCAGAGATTAGTTGACTATATTTATGTAATTTATTTCTGGGCTCTTTATTCTGTTTAGTTCATTTAGTTTTCTAATCTTTTGGAGTAGTGTCGATTCTCCAATTATTTTTTTTCCTTCAATATTACACTGACTATTCTGGGTTTTTTGCCTCTCTCTATATTTTGGAATCAGTCTGTCAATATTGATAAGATAAATTGATGGTATTTTGATTGGGATTGTATTGAATCTATCTATTGATCAAGTTGGCAAAAGCTGACACCTTGACTATACATTTTATTCATGAATATGAATCATCTCTCTCCATTTATTTAGCTGTGGTTTGATATCTTTCATCAGAGTTTTGTAGTTTCCCCCATATACATCTCACCTATATTTATTTATACATAAGTATTTTATTGTTTGGGCTACTAATGTAAATGGTACTGTATTTTTAATCAAATTTAGTTAATCACTGATGGCATGTAGGAAAGCAATTGGGTTTTGTACACCAATCTATTATCCTGAAACCTTCTTATTGTTACTTAGTTTCTGAAGTTTTTTTTTAATCAGATTTTTTAATTTTGACAGATAATCACATTTCTTCCTTTCCATATTTCTTCCTTTCCAATCTGCTTATCTTTTATTTCATTTTCTTGTTTCATTGCATTAGATAGTACTTACAGTAAGATGTTGAAAAGCATGGATAAGAGAGAACATCCTTATCTTTTACTTGATTTTAGTGGAAAAACTTCAAGTTCCTCATCATAAAGTAGGATGTTAGTCATAGAATTTGTAGATATGTTTTATCAAGTTGAAGAAGTTCTCCTCTAATCCTACCATAGTAGGAGTTTTTAATCCTACCATAGTAGGAGTTTTTATCATGAATTGTTACTGGATTTGACAGATGCCTTTGCTATATCAATTGATATGATCATATGATTTATTTTCTTTTTTTAGACTATTGATGTAATATAATGGATTGCATTTATTAATTTTTTAATGTTGAACCAGCATTATATACCTGGGATAAATACCACTTGGTAGTGATGCATAATTCTTTTTATGCATTGTTGATTTTTATTTTTGAATATGTTATAGAATATTTTTGCATCTTTGTTTTAAAATATAGTTTTCTTATATTTTTCTTATAGAATATAGTTTTCTTATATTTTCAGATCTACAGTTTTCTTATAATATCTTTGGTTTTAGTATTAGTTTGCTAGTCTCAGAATAAGGTGGGACATATTTCCTCTGTTTCTATATTCTGAAATAGATTGTAGAAAATAGGAGTAATTTATTCCTTGAATATTTGATAGAATCCATCAGGGAACCAATCTAGTCCTAGCAGTTTCTATTTTGAAAGGTTTTAATTGCTGATCAATTTCTTTGATAGATATAGTTTGTCTACTTCTTATCTGACCAAATATTTCAAGAAATTGGTCAAATTTATCTGAATTACCAAATGTATTTATATAGAGTTGTTCATAATATTCTTCTATTATCCTTTCCATGTTCATGGTATCTGTAATGATGTCTCCTCTTTTTTTTTTTTTTTGTTACTAGTAATTTGTGTTTTTTTAAATTTTTTCTCTTAGTTTCCCTAGTTAGAGACATCAATTTTATTGATTTTATATATTTTTATTTTTAAAAAAGATTTTATTTACTTATTCATGAGAGACACAGAGAGAAAGAGAGAGGCAGAGACACAGGCAGAGGGAGAAGCAAGGTCCATGCAAGGAACTCAACGTGGGACTTGTTCTTGGGTCTCCAGGATCACACCCTGGGCCAAAGGTGGTGCTAAACTGCTCAGCCACCCAGCCTGCCCAATTTTATTGTTTTTAAAAAGAACTATCTTCTGATTTTATTGATGTTCTAAATCCAGTTTAATTTCATTTTTGTCTGAGAGCAGACGTTGTATGATTTCTATCTTTTAAATTTGTTAAGGTGTATTTTATGACCTATAATGTGGTCTCTCTTGATGAATGTTACACCTTTGGAAGACTATATATTCTGCTATTAGATGAAGTAGTTTACAGAAATCTATTACATACAGTTGATTGACGGTGTTATTAACATTAACTATGGCCTTACTGATTTTCTGCTGTATCTTCTGTTACTGTTAGAGTGATTTTGAAGTCTCAAACTCAAACTATAATAGCAGATTCATTCATTTATCCTCATAGTCCTGTTAGTTTTGCCTAATGAATTTTGATACTCTGTTGTTAGGCACATAGATGTTAAATATTGCATTGTCTTCTGTAAATATTGAGCCTTTATAATTGTATAGTGTCCCTCATTTTCCCTAGCAACTTTCCTTGCCATGAATTGTGCACTGTGTGAAATTAATATAGCTGCTATTGGTTCCTTTCAATTAGTGTTACCATGGTATCTCTTTATCCATTCCTTTACTTTTAATCTATATGTGTCTTTGTACTTAAAGTACATTTCTTGTAGGCAATATACAGTTAGATCTTGTTTTTCAATCCACTCTGACCATTTGTGTCTTTTAATTTGTGTATTTAGACCATTAATGTTTAAAATATTTTATATAGATGCATTAATATCAGCCTTATTTGTTACTGATCCCTATTTGTTGTTTGTTCCTAATTTTTGTCTTCTACACTTTTTCTGAATTTTATGGCCTGAATAGGTCATTTAATATGATTCAATTTTGTCTCCTAGTGTATCTATTTATCTATCTATCATCTATATTTTTATATAGAAAGATAGATAATTATTCTTTTACTGGCTACCCTAAAATTTACAAAATGCATTTACAATCAATCCAATTCCACTTTCAATTAACCCTATACCACTTTACATGTGGTTCAAGTATCTTACTTAACAAAATATTACAAATTCTACCATCCCATCTATTGTATCACTGCTGTTATTTACCCTAAATAAACATTAATGTATATAATATATGCAATCGTTCACAATCAAATACATTGTTTCTATTATTACAAATCATATGTTAATTAAGAATAGGAAAACGTAAAAGTTTTTATTTTAACCTCGTTTATTTATTCTCCTATGCTCTTCCATTATGTAGATCTGAGTTTCTAAACTATATCATTTTCCTGCTCTCTGAGGAATTTATGTTACTATTTCTAGGACTACAAATTTACTCATTAAAAAATTCCCATAAATTTTGTTTGTCTGAAAAATTCTATTTGACATTTAGTTTGTAGGGTATCAATCTGCATTTGATTTCAAACAGGATCAAGTCTTCTTGCTTCTTTGCTTCTCCCAGTTGTGGAATCTGACTTAAAGGATTCATTCATTTCCTTTAAAAAAAATTCAAAGTATATTACTTGAATAAACTTGAGGTGATTCATCCAAAGAAACAGGAAAAACTGCTTTCATTAAATTTGTCTGCTTACTTGAATACGCTTAAAATAAATATTTCCTTTTTTGATCTCTTTTTCAGTGAGTCACTACTTCTACTACTTTTTTTTTTCAGTGAACCAGACATGTTATTGAAACATTTATTTTTTTTTTAATTTTATTTATGATAGTCACACAGAGAGAGAGAGAGAGAGAGAGAGGCAGAGACATAGGCAGAGGGAGAAGCAGGCTCCATGCATCGGCAGCCCGATGTGGGATTCGATCCCGGGTCTCCAGGATCGCGCCCTGGGCCAAAGGCAGGCGCTAAACCGTCGCGCCACCCAGGGATCCCCTATTGAAACATTTATATTGCAATAATGTAGCCCAGTCCTGCACAATTAGGAAGTCATATATGTTAAGCATATCAATGAAGGATTTTTGAAAGGGTGGGACTCATTCAACTTTCCTTATCACAAGAAAACTTATCAGTTCTGTACATGGTACTTTCATAGCCTGAAGTAGACTCCTAAAACAACCAAAAAAGTGTCTTCAAAGGCTGATGTGTCACATACTTATTAGTGTACCATGAAAGAAAATGACAATACAGTGGCATCTTACAGTGTGAAATGTACAAAATTGGGTAGAGACAGCATGTGATGCCATTGGTTAATGTGCGAATGTTTGCTGCCAAGGAGAAGTAACCAGGAGTGAACCATGAAATTATTGTATTCACCCTGAAATATCAGCAAAGCAAGGTTGTGATGAGTAGTAAGCAACTTTTCCTGAATGTGCTGAACGTACTTACTAGAGCAGCAAAAATAACTTATTTAATATTTATGTTTTATTGAGAGGGACAATTATGCTTTTGTATAATATGACTTTAGGAGACAGAGGCTGAGCTTAATATGTAAATGCTTATTTTGATGGGTCACCATATGTAGCCCTTTTCCTTTCCAGCTGGCTGGCCTGAGTGTCTTTCTCCTATTCTTACATCCAACCCCAAACTCACCAGGCAACTATTCCTAATTAACTTTAACCATTTTTGTTTTGTTTTGTTTTGTTTTGTTTTGTTTTGTTTGTTTTGTTTCACAGCTTAATGGAATTTTAAACTATTGACACTGAAATATACTTTATAAGTAGTTTAGTTCAGCCCTGTTTGCCCCTCATTTCCTTACATGATCGCATGTATGTGTGTGTGTGTATGTGTGCATGCGTGCATATGCCCACATGAACATGTGTTTCTGGTTCTTATATGTCAGTACACTATTTTCATTAATAAGCTATATTAATTCACCTGGAAAATATTTATTTGAATGTTGTTTGTATATTTAAGAAACTTATTGACAATTTACAAGATTGATGATCAACTTTGTATTTTCTCTTGAGCTATTTAGCTGATGTTAGATGCACCTCATCCTGAAATTACTGAGATGAAGGTTGCAAAATGCACCATCTAATCTATTACAATCATTTTATTATTTATTTATTTATTTATTTATTTATTTATTTATTTATTTATTAAAGATCTTATTTATTCATGAGAGACACACACACAGAGAGAGGCAGACACACAGGCAGAAGGAGAAGCAGGCTCATGCAGAGAGCCCAATGTGAGACTCGATCCCGGGACCCCAGGATCATGCCCTGGGCCAAAGGCAGACACTCAACCACTGAGCCATCCAGGCATCCCAGTTACAAACATTTTAAAATGATAAATAACATGTCAGCCTCAAAAAAAATGAGATATATGGTATAAAACCTTCCTAAGAAAAATAAATTATGTATATTGCTTTTAATATTCTAACAACCTTAATTATATCCTCTAATTAGATACTGGCCAGTTTATAGTTAATCTTTAAAGACAACTTTTTCTTTTTCTAAGCCTAAATGTTCACTTCCTGTTTATGAGACATAATTTAGGAGTCAGATGATTGGGTGCTGTGGCTTTAGCAAAAGCATCAACAGCTTTGGTTATTGTTAGGTGATGTAGTAAAAAAGGCTTGACATGCACTATCTTCAGAAAACAAATACTTCATGGTAGGTACTATTTATTAGATAAAGAAAGGTGAGTCTTAGAGGGAAAAACTTACCTAAGAAATGAAAATTAGTGATAGAATTGGAATTTGATACAGTATCTCAGTGATAGCATTATTTGAGTATTCCTTCACATTATAGTCTTTTCTCCTGTGTGCCACTAGTTTAATTAGAAAGGGATTTATAAATAAGCTCACAGAATTTTTGGAGGAACTTAAAAAAGAAAAAAAAAAAAAAAAAAAAACACTCTAGGAGCATTTCCAGAGTTGACTACTAGAGTCACAATCTCAAACAGGCTTGACAAAGTTGCTTCAAATCGGAAGCACTCAAAATTGGGAAAGCATAATGAAAGCCAGCAACTTCAGAGCCAGTCCACCTTTTCTACAATCAACAAGGTAATGGAGCCAGAAATAAGTGATATGGCTGAAAACTCTAGAATCCTACTTCTTCTATCACATTTCACACTATCGAAATGAATGTTTCACATTCTATCTCTCTCTCCAGGTAATTTAATCCCTAATCTAAGCTTCTTGAAGATATATCTTATAACCAGAAGATATAGCATGAGTCTATACCTTTTGGTACAGTATGTGGGTTTAGTGCTATCAATTCCACTATGAGTGAACCAGCTAAATGTGAAGAAAGACTTATAAGGATGTGGATAGCTTGCATTGAGAGCTGTTCACTACAATGTCCAAATACTTATTCAGTACTTCATATGCATAAATTACCTGGTGCAAAGATTTACACCCAGAGATCAAACAATAAATTGCATTACTTATATTGACTATTTGGGGTGAGGCTGTGTAGGAGACAAAGGATAGAAAAACACAGTAAGATATGCACCCATCTCATAGTACTGCTTTGAGTTAAATCAAGCATACATACCAGTTTAAATCATTAGCTCTTTTGAGAAAGAGATTACCTAAATACATGGTTTTAACCTCTTTTGCCTATTATTTTCTCATATATAGTGTATGTGTATATTTATACCTATATATTATACCATATTGTAAGATTAGTTATTTATATTGTTTATTAGGAATATTGGGAAAATTAATGCCAGGTTGATACTTATATAATTGTATAACATAGTACAAACTGCTCATCCTCATTTTTAAAGATTTTCATGTAGAACAATTGTTAAATATCAGCATAGTATTTACTCTATGGTTTAAGGAAGTCATATTTCCCTTTGATATTTTTTTGACTAATCAACCAAAATCAGTATGAAAACAATAGTAACTAAAAATATGTCTGGGATTTGCACATGAATCATCAAAATTAATTCTCAAAGTAACTTCTGGAAGATAACATGATATTATTACTACCATATCTAAATATTGCAAAGGGATTAAGGTCAATAGAGTATAATTTGCCAGGAAAAAGTTCATTCAGCTTATCTGGGTTGCTCAGGTCCTGTACATGCCCCAAGTAGGCCTCTTTTCATGACAAGCCCTTGGAATATGCTGCCTGATAAGATTGTTTTTATATATGTGAGGCCTTGGGCCTCTCTGCTGTACTATTTTTCCTATGTGATTTATGGAAAAGGCTGGTTTTACTTGGGAGGATAGGAAGGGTGAGAATCTTAGAACCTGAGGTCAGTCATGTGGGCTGCTACCCAGGAAAGATCCCTATACAAGGCTTAGGTGAGCTTCCCAAAACTTCACACCTATTATACTTGATAACACTTCATACATATTATGTTTCATCACCTGGAAAATTAAGATCAACCACATGCAATTCCACTGGGAGGGATATCTGGAAATTTGCACTTTATTCCTCCTGGACTTTGCCCCTCATGCCTTTCACTTTGCTGATTTTAATCTGTGTCCTTCTGCTGTAATAAACCATAACCATGAGTATAAGAGTTTTTGGGTACTTCTACTCTGCATCAAGCCTGAGGGTGATCTTACAAATCTTGACACAGAAATATGGTGAATATCACACAGATCTCCAGAATAAATCTTGAGATATTTGATGAAAAATATCACACATTTCCTTTTAGAGCATATGAGTTTTATACACAAGGCAATAGCATGAGTTTGCAGAGCGGCAACATATTTACTTACTCTTTGGTAAAGTACATGTTGTGAGCAAGGGCAATTTGCCTTCTAGCACTCATCCATGTTGTCTTACTGAGTTGGAATATTCACTCCTCATAAAAAGTAAAACACAGCTGTGTTCTATAAATGAGATATTATGGACAAATTGGGCTTTGAAATGAGCTTTTAACTTCTTTTTTTAGAGGTGAGGAAGTACTGCATTCTCTAAATCTTTCTGTTGTTACTAGGAAATATCCAATGGAAAATATTGATCTTTCTTTTCTGTTCTCTCAGTGAGCAGCCCTTCCTCTGGCTTAGTTTCTTATAATGCTTAAGCCTCCTATAGAGGAAATGTCATTGGTTTTGGCATCCTACAGGTACAAGGATTCCACTGGGACCATCACTTTATTTTCCTGTTTTTCTAGTTGAAATATTTTCTCATATATTGGATTTAAGATATTAATTACTATTGTGATGACTTGTTCTTCCATAGCTTTGTTTGTTCTGATATGAAGCAGCCCTTATGATGATCTAACATCCCTGTAGTTGTTAAGATTTGGAAACACTTATTAAGTTTGAAGTCATGTTTAATCTACATACCTTTGTTTTGTTTAATTTATTGTAAGTGTGCAATTGATTATATATTTCACTGATTTATTTAGATGTGAAACAAATTTACATTTATGAAATATATGTTCAGATATTTGAAGGACATAACACTTCATTCTCTTAACCAGGAGAAGTGACACATATTTAGAAAGCAATCTATTCTATTTCTGTTGGCAAATAGATAACTTATAAAATAAAAGTGAAAAATCATTGGCATAGTTGAGATTTTTTAGAGTTTTACTTTAGTTTTGACTTTAAAATACTGCATGCTATTTTAAGAAATTGGAATACTGGAAGAAATTTCAAATATTGGCAATCCACAAAAGGAAAGGAGAGAAAAATTCAATAGTAGTTCAGTAGGATATATAGCCTGCAGGCCTAACTGATAGTTATATTCCATCTGGTTCATGCTTATTTCTAGGGGAAGAACACAAGCTACACACTGAAATGAACCTGATGATTTTCCATAGCTGGCCAACAAGCTGTTGCATTTGAGCCAGTTATAATATTCATATGTTATTCAGTTAGGTTTACTTTGAAAGTACTTTTCCAGTCTAATGAGATTTATGGATTTCCTTTTATGTGAAGGTTCTCTACATGCTTTATATGTTTATTCTTATCTTCTTGTCTTTTTTAAAGACTTTGCAAAATAAGAAACTATCAAAACATGCAATTTTGTTCTGATTTTGACTGTAGGGCATATGTATTATTCAAGGAGTAGACCAACTGGAACACAAATATGGCACAGAAGTATTTTTATTATGGTCATATAGGATTATCTGAATTTCATTAGTTGCTGCTGGTTTGTGCCTGAAAGAAATGTCCTTCATTACCATTGCAAACCTGTAAAAATTCATTCCCTGAGAGTGGGCTAAATTGAGATCTCTGGCTTAATAAAATAGTTAGGAACTGGCATATTTATATATAATATAAAATGTTGATAATCTACCAACTTATTTTTCATGTGATCTATTTGATTCTCTTTTGAGACAAGAGTATTTTATGCCTAAGTGTGCCTACTCTGGTGGTGGACTACTTGGATGCAAAGTCAGATTTGACATTTTCTATTTAGAATACCTTGGCAAATTATTTTCTCTCTAAGCCTCAACTCCCTTATCTGTAAAATGGAAATAATAGTATCTATCTCTCTGGACCTTTGTGAGAATTAAATAATGCAAGTGAAGCCACTAGGAAGGATTTTAGATTTATAAAGAGTGCTGTGATGAATTACCATGCCCTCTGATGGGCTCAGGAATACATAATAACAATTACATGTATTTGCCATCAGTCTGCCATAAAGGATATGCTATGTTTCCTTTGAGTCCTGACTTTTTCTTTTCCCTCTCTAAAATGGTACTAGTTTTCAACTCTTAGAATGATAGAACTAGAAACTACACTATACCTAAATCTGAAAGTTATCTTAAACTACTTATCTCTCTCTTTGTTTCATCTCTATCTAACTGCAAGGCCTGTTCTGCAAATTCCTATCATAGCCCTCTGAAATATTGACATTGCTTTTTGTCTGCTTCTGGTCCATTTTCTCTATGGTACTGGCACGCTGAGAATATAACAAAGTGGAAAAGTATAGAGTATAGTAACAATAAACATACTCTAGGAATTGAATTCTGATTTTGTCTAACTTCTCTCTGTATCAGTTCTCCTATCTCTACCAAATGAATAGTTATGGTATTACCTCACAGTGTCATATTCCTTAAAAATAATACTCTATAGTAAGTGTGTACCTTTCTCAATGAATATTAGATTTTTACCACCTATACTTAGATCAAATCAGATAATGGGTATCTCTTCATTATAACCTATTATAGCTGTAAAATCTGTGCAGGTTAATTCCTAAACTCATCCCTATTTATTCAAATAATTACATTATTGGTCACTGTCTTTAAATTAGTCCTATTCCTTCTTTACCCTGTATTCAAGTCATACTGAAGTACCTATAGTTTTTAGAGCAAACCAATATAGACTTTACTCAAACTGATCCACCTAATTTTATTGGCTCTTACTCTAACCATCACTGGTTTTCTTTTGAAACCGTATTCATCAATAAGACATAAAATGGTACTTCTTCTATGAAGTCTTTTCTGACTCTACAGACTAAATTTAGCACGTTAATTATTCTTCATTTATGAAGCATTCACCATATTTCCCATTTACCATAGGTATAAATCACATCATGAATTCTTTGAAAATATTTCTATTGTGAGTATTCATCTATATATTTAAATATGCATTTTTTCCTAGAATTATCATTCTATTTACAGATTAACTCATTTCCCTTTTATTTTTAAAAATTTTGTCCTTTATTTTTAAATGTAAATTAAAAATAGTTTTTGAATATAGTTGACACACAATGTTCCATTAGATTTAGATGTACAACATACTGATTAAATGCTCACCACAAATGTAGCAAGGGTCTGTCACCATACAGCACTATTACAGTATCATTGACTGTGTTCCCTATACTGTACCTTTTATTTTCATGGCATTGATTCCATAATTGAAATCCTGTATCTCCTCTTCTTCACCTATTTTGTTTATCTCCCCAACCATCTTCCCTCTGGTAACTACCATTTTTTTCTCTGTGTTTATGGGTCTGATTCTGTTTTTTGTTTGCTTGTTTATTCATTTGTTTTATATGGTAGTGGGATAAAAATAAACACATAGGTCAATAGAACAGAATAGAGAGCCTAGAAATAAACCCATGTTCATATGGTCAACTAATCGATGACAAAGGAGGCAAGAACATAAATGGGAAAAAGTTTCTTCAATAAATGGTGCTGGAAAAAATGGACAGCTACATGCAAAAGAATAAAATGACCACTTTCTAACACCATATACAAAAATAAACTCAGAATAGATTGAAGACCTTTATGTGAGACTTAAAACAATAAAAATCCTAGAAAACGACATAGGCGGTAATTTCTTTGACATTGGTCATAGCAACATTTTTCTAGATGTGTCTCCTCAGTGAGGTAAACAAAAACAAAAGTAAACTACTGGAACTGTATCAGAATAAAAAGCTTTTGCACAACAAAGGAAACCATCAACAAAGCAAAAAGATAACCTACTAGGTGGAGAATATATTTGCAAATGATATATCCAATAAGGGGCTAATATCCAAAATATATAAAGAACCTCTATAACTCAATTCCAAAAACCCCAAACAATCTGATTGAAAAATGTACAGAGGAACTGAATAGATTTTTTTTTTCTAAAAAATGAGTGGGAAATATCAGAAAGGGAGCCAGAACATGAGAGACTCCTAACTCTGGGAATCGAACAAGGGTTGGTAGAAAGGGAGGTGGGCGGGGGTTGGGGGTGACTGGGTGATGGGCACTGAGGAGGGCACTTGATGGGATGAGCGCTGGGTGTTATGCTATATGTTGGCAAATTGAACTCCAATAAAAAATAAAAAATAATAAAATAAAATAAAATCTTAAAAAAAATAGAGCTCTCAGGGAGAATTAAATGAGATCATGTATGCAAAGTACTTGGCAGTGCCTGGCACATAATAAGCACTCAATAAATGTTAGCTAGCATCATCATTAAAAAAAAAGAAGAAGAAGAAGACATTCAGATGACCAAGAGACACAGGAAAACATCACCAATCATCAGGGAAATGTAATTTAAAACCACAATAAGCTTTCACCTCACACTTGTCGGAATGGTTATTGCACTCTCAGTGGGAATGTAAATTTCCATACCACTATGGAAAGCAGTATGGAGTTTCCTCAAAAAATTAAAAATAGAAATGCCATATGATCCCATAATTCCACAACTATTTATCAAAATAAAATGAAAATACTAATTCAAAAAGATACATGCTTCCCTATGTTTATTGCAGCACTATTAACCATAGCTGAGTTATGGAAGCAACTTACGTGCCAAATGATCGATGAGTGGATAAAGAAGTTGTACTTTATCTATACAATGGAATATTACCAAACCATAAAAAAAGATGAGCTCTTACCATTTATGATAATATGGATGGACCCAAAGGGTTATGCTAAGTGACATGAGTAAGACTGAGGAAGATAGACCATATATTTTCACTGCTATATGGAAACTCATTTCCCTTTTCTTATAAGGCAGTATGGCACTTGAGGCACTCAGTTTTGCTTCTTTAGTGACTACCTTTACTAACAAATGAGTTCCATTAACTAGATCCAGTAGTTCTACATCCCCCCCCCTTTTTTTTACATCCTCCCTTCTTTTTGTATTTAACATACCTTAAGAATAAGACATCTCCCTCTCTCTCTGCCCCTCCCCCCCTTGGTACACTCTCTCACTCTCTTTCAAAGAGATAAATAAAATCTTTAAAACAAAAACAAACAACACCCAAAAAGGCATGGGAGATCTAAGAATCCAGGGCAACATGCATATTTTGGAAAGTTACCTCATGTGATTGTAATGTGCTTTCAGCATGTCAGCTGATGAAGGGAGCGGTTCCTAAACAGCAGGAACTAGCACAGCTGCTACACTGACTTGCTCCATTTCCATAGATTCATCCAGTAAGGAGACAATTAGCTCAAACGGTTTAAACAGTTTATTACTGGCAGCACAGCAGACACCTTGAACTTCAAGCTTCTGTCAGTTTCCTGGGTCCTTAAGATCCCCTGAGGCTGAGACACAGGCTGGCCCAGGTAGATGTGCATTCAGTGGATTCATTATGTCTTCTGGACTCTAAGATATTGAGATCCTGCTCTTATATAGGTGCTTCTGGCAAACTCTTCCTCCCCCCCCCGCCCACTCCTTTCCTTCTCTCCTTCTCTCCTCTCTCTTCTCCTCTCTAGGAGACAGCTTGGAATATCTCCGGGAGGCCTTGTCTTTATGTTCCCGTGGCTATTAGGTTAACATCTCTGTACACAGCTGTTAATGCTCTCTGCTCAGAAGATGAGCGTAAACGCCAGACCCATAGAGAATTATTTCCCAGCACAGAGTGGTATATACTAACCACTCTGAGAATCGCATGAATAGTCTAACCTGATCGTTTTATGTATGATAAAGGTAAGATTCAAAAGTCAAAGTGAATTAGAAAAAAAGGTAAAGTTGAAACATAGTTTCTCATTCAAATCCAGCATAGGATTCTCAATACTAGGTTGCTTGGTTACTTGCCATTTTTTTTCTCTTACCTTTTAGAATATTATTTTTGTTGTGTGATTTACATATTTTACAACATTACAGAATGTTTTTAAAATTATTTTTTAGAAGTGGGGTTGTATTTTTTTATTCATGTGACATCATCGAAAGACTTGATATTTTGTCTTCCTCTAAAGTATTTTTGTATGAACTAATCTTTTGTTCGCTCAGAGTGACGATATTATTGGTAGAGAAAAGTACTTTCATATTACCTACCTCATAAGAGAATAAACTACACATTTTGATATCAAAATTTGAAAGTGTTGAATGAAAACTTAGCCATAATTTTTCATAAATAAATCATCAGAGAAGCAGATCATTCTATAAATGTACCATCATGTTTAATTTTAAATGGTTACTTAATTTTGTTTTAATTTAAGTGTTCATCAATTTAAAAAGTAATACAAATTGTATTGAAATCTATTTATTTATAGACATGTTTAGGGATATTAATATTTTTCATATGTATATAAATGTCATGATCTATTTCTGCTCATACTTAGACAATTCTCAGTGGAGTCATACCAATAGATGGGTCATTAAATGGGGATTAAAAGGGACCTGCTGAAGTGTGTGCTATTATGGTTTTGCTACAAAATTGTTTTGATTTAGTATGATTACCTGCAGGTCAGTTATATTAATTTTCTATATTTAAGAACAGGCAACCCAAAAGACTTTCTATCCTAATGAGAAGATGAAAAATAAAAATCAAATATCCAAAAACAGGGTGTCCACCAGGGATAGCAGATGCTTGTCTTTCACCAAATTTTTAATTCTGTCTTAATTCATGGATGGTTATAGTACAGGAAGTCACTACCCTACAAATTCAGGGAAATCAACCATGCACTGGAGTGTGTGACTGATAAACAATGGATAGGAAGTACATACCTTATATTTGTTTCTTCTACTACCACAGTTTTTGACTCAATAACCCACTTATTTCTTTAGCAGTATGACAAGCAATAACTTTTTACATTATTCCAGGCACAAAACTAAAGTTTTACAAAAATTATCTCATTTAATTCTTAAAGTAAACCCATGTATAGATAGTGGAAGCCAATGCTTGTTAACGAATGAAAAAAAAAAGTCACCATTTTTAATGTGAAAATTCTGGGCTCTAACTGACCAAATAACTTGTTTATAATTTTATAATGAGGAAGTGATGTTATTAGTTTGCTCACCACAGCCTGTTTGGCAGTTGCAAAATTAAAAATTCATCTTTCCACTTCTAATTCTAAGGAATCATCATGGGAAACTTTGAGGATAATGCCCTATACTCTTCTTCCCTTCTACATCAGGAGGGCTAAAAATGAGAGTATCTCTTTTAGTTTCTGGGATCTTTTCATATTGCATTTGTCTTATTGAACTTAGAGGGCTGAATTATATGGAACTTGTCCATTTAAAGCTTCATTGTTCTGAGGAGTAAAAACTATAAGTTAATGGCATGTGGTCATATAGAAAAATTATCTATGGTCAAATAGCTTTGTCTTTGAGGAAGTCTTACCAAGAAAAAGAGAAAGGGGTAGGGGAGAGAGAGGGAAAGAGGGAGAGAGACAGAGATCCTATAGATTGTATCCAGAAGCTCTCTGTTGCTTAAATATACATTTTCATTTTGCTGCTAAGCCTTTCTGTCTTTACCTTCCCAGTACATTCCCTGTCTAGTTGAATTTATAACCATTGACCTGCATTTTGCTTTATTCTTCTAAAAGTAGTTTAAAAGCATTCTGCAACTTTCCAAACAACAACAAAAAACCAAACAAGAGTAATGCTTTCTAAGCAATAACTCATTTTAAGAATGGTCAATAAATACAAACAAGGCAAGTCCCCAAAGTTCTCTTTGCAAGTAGTGAGAAGAAGGATTAGGGAGAGAAAATCATGTGGACTAGCTCCATTGGGATAGCGATATGGATCCCTTCCAGGCCTGCACTGAACCCCAGGTCAGCTCACTGTGGGCCATTTAGCACAAAATGGTTGGAAAACAACACCTGGAAGCAATGGCTCATGGCTTTTAGACCAGTTTATCTTCAGCAGTTCCACTAGGTGGGATTGAGATGGAATGGGTAATTGTACTGATTTTGAGGATAATTTGGCTTCTCCTGAATTCCAAATACAAAATCCCATATGATTAATGGTGGCTATATAAATAATCATCTGAATCAGAGAAATTTGGGAGTCAAAGATAGCACTATCAATAATTACAATGGGACAACTGGCTCAAAGAAGGGCTCTTGCATGCAAAGTAGGATCTACCGTCATGTTAAAAGCTACAGATTCTAGCTAATTCACATATTTCTTTAGATACCATACAAATAACATAAACCAGATGTTCTTAATACTTATTACCATATATAATGATAATATTTTCAGGAGCTATAACTTATCATAATCATATCTTGCTATTTTTGAAACCTCAATCATTGATACTGGGTTTTGCTGACTTTCTTCCTGCCTTTTGTTGTTGTTATTATTATTGTTGTTCTATAATTTATTTATTGGTATACTATCAGGGCATTTTACCAACCTATGAATATATTAAAGGAATTGCTTCAGGAATTCAATGTCATTTAATTTTTTTAGACAGCTATAATTCGTGTTTTAAAGAAAATGGGAGGATCCCTGGGTGGCGCGGCGGTTTACTGCCTGTCTTCCACCCAGGGCATGATCCTGGAGTCCGGGGATCGAATCCCACATCTGACTCCCTGCGTGGAGCCTGCTTCTCCCTCTGCCTGTGTCTCTGCCTCTCTCTCTCCTCTCTATGTGTCTCATGAATAAATAAAATCTTTTAAAAAATTAATAAATAAAGAAAATGGGAAAAGTGTATATATGCATGCCAAAATATCTTTAGAAGGAATCACAAAAATCTTTTAACTCTTTTTTTTTTTTTTTAATTTTTATGTATTTATGATAGTCACAGAGAGAGAGAGAGCGAGGCAGAGACACAGGCAGAGGGAGAAGCAGGCTCCATGCACCGGGAGCCCGACGTGCGATTCGATCCCGGGTCTCCAGGATCGCGCCCTGGGCCAAAGGCAGGCGCTAAACCGCTGCGCCACCCAGGGATCCCCAAATTTTTTTACTCTTATTGCTTCTGAAGATGGGAATCAAATGGTTGGGGTCAGGACAGAATGTTTATCGAATATTTTTATGAACTGTTTGAATTTTGTGCAATGTGTCTTCCAAAATCAAGTTAAAATTAATCTAATTAAAAATTTGCACTTATGAGGTTTTTTTTGTATGTAGAATAATGAGAATTTTCATTTTACAGCATGCAGTTTCATTTCATGAAATACATGAAAATAAATTGATGTAAGGATGGAATTATATTCACTTCTTAGTAAATATAAGCACTTGATGTAAATTTAAGTAGCCTGAATGTCCTGGAAGTGAACATATTTATTAATGAACATGAAACCATTTTATAGAATAGACTAGCCTATGCTTACTCATATGCCATTCTATGAAGCATTCATGTGTTGATATTCATATATTAAAATCACCTTCAAGCAAAAAAAATATATATTATTTGGAAAATGTAGCATGCAGTGTACCCTTTCAGGGGTTTCAAAATGTAAAAGTCCATTAAGAAATATTCAGGGAAAAAAGTTTAAGGATGTTTAAGGTGTTTTTGCCCCAAACCTAATTAACGGAGCAAGAGAGAGAAAGAAGGAAAGACAGAGAGATGGGGGCATGGGAGAAGAAGAGAGAATTAAAAGTATAGAAAGGTGTATCAATACATTTATATAATAATCCAATTTGACAATCTCTATATAAAAATGCTGATATTTATGATGCTTCCTCAAGTGTCAGGGGCTAATGAGTTCCCTAATCCTGAATAATTTTCCATTCTTAATAATAAAGATGACTATTATTCTCATATCCCTACTTAAATTTTTATTTGATTCATTTAAAATAAGAAAAAAAAAAGCTTATTCTCTTTTCCTACACCAATCACTAATCACTCTGGAAATCACTAATCTGGAAATCGCTAATCTGTTTTCTGTATCTATGAACTTGATTTTTAAAAAGACTGCACATAAAAGAGAGATTATAGGGTGTTTCTCTTTCTCTATCTGACTTATTTCACTTAGCATAAGACCCTCAAAGGCCTATCCATGCTGTCACAAATGGCAATATTCCATATTCCTTATGGCTGAATAATATTCCACACACATCCATCATTGGACACGTAGATGGTTATTATTATAAGTAACGCTGCAATGAACATGGGTGTGCAGATCTTTTTTGGGTTAGTGTTTTTGTTTTCTTCAGATAAACACCAGTTGTAGAACTGCTGGATCATATGGTACTTCTAATTTTGAGGAAAACATAGTGTTTTCCATAGTGGCACCAATTTACATTACCAACAGTGCACAAGGTTCCCTTTCCTCCACATCCTCATCAGCACTTCTTATTTCTTGTGTTTGTGATACTGACCATTCTGACTGGTGTGAGTTGATACCTCGCTGTGGTTTTGATTTGCATTTCCAGATAATCAATGATGTTGAGCACCTTTTCATAAACCTGTTGTCCGTCTATATATATTCTTTGGAAAGATGTATATTCAGATATGCTACCCATTTTTTTTTTTTTTAGTTAGATTGCTTGTTTCTTTGCTATTGAGTTGTATGAATTCTTCAAATATTTTGGACATTAGGCCCTTATAACACATATGATTTACAAATATATTCACCCATTTAGTAGGTTGACTTTTCACTTTGTTGATGGATTCCTTTGCTGTGCAAATGCTTTTAAGTTTGATGTAGTTCCACTTGTTTATTGTTGCTTTGTTGATTTTGCTTTTCATGTCAGGGTCAAAAAATCATTGCTAAGACCTATGTCAGAAAGATCACCATCTATGTTTTCTTCTAGGAGTTTTATGGTTTCAGGTCTTATATTCAAGTTTTTAATCTATTTTGAGTGAATTTCTATGTATGATGTCAGATAGTGGTCTAGTTTCATTCTTTTGTTTGTGACCATACAGTTTTCCCAGCACTATTTACTGAAGAATGATCATTTCTCCATTTCATATTTTTGGCTCCTTTGTATAAATTGATCGAACATATATGCATAGGTTTATTTCTAGGCTCCCTATTCTGTTTCATTGATTTATTTGCTTATTTCTATGCCACACTCTCTTAATTGCTGTAGCTTTGTAGTACAGTTTGAAATGAGGGCATGTGATCCTTTTTGTTTTGTTCTTCTTTCTCAAGACTGCATTTGGCTATCTGGGGTCTTTTGGGCTTGATATAAATTTTAGGATTGCAGGTTCTATTTTTCTGAAAAATGCCATTGGAATTTTGATAGAGATTGGGTTAAATCTACATATTGCTTTGGATAGTATGGATATTTTAACAATATAAGTTCTTCCTATTTATGAGCACAGAATATATTTCAATTTATTTGTATTGTCTTCAGTTTTTTTAAAATCAATGTCCTGTTGCTTTCCAAGCACAGGTCTCTCGCCATCCTGGTTAAACTTATTCTCAGATATTTTGTTCTTTTTGGTGCAATCCTAAATCAGATTTTTTAAATTTCTTTTTCTGATAGATCATTATTAATATAGAGAGACATAACAGATTTTTGTGTATTGAATTCAAATTCTACATCTTTATTATATTCATTTATTAGTTCTAACAGGTTTTTGAAGTCTTTAGGGTTTTCTATATTTAATATAATGTCACATTCAAATAGTGACAGCTTCTTCCTTTTTAGTCTTACAAGAAATATTAAAGGGAAACCTTTAATCTGAAAAGAAAGGGTGCTAATTAATAACAAGAACACATATGAAAGAATAAATTTCACTAGAAAGGTAAGTATATACTAAAGGTAGTAGATTAATAACTTACAAAGCTAGTACCAGGGTTAAAATACAAAAGTAATAAAGTAGTAACATAATTATGATTGGCTGCTTCTGAGCTAGGCCCTGGAGTAGGTGAGTCCAAGCATGTGAGCCCTTTAAGAGCTGTTTCTCAGTTTGCTGGGTCTTATGGTTTAAAGGGTCTTGGGATGTGATCCTTTGTGGTTTCCAGATTTAGATTGTTTGGGGTCCCATCTCTCAAGCGCATGTCTTAAAAATTAGGATGCCCAATGTAGAATTGAAGCCCTTTGCTTCTCAAGGAAAACTGCAGGTTTTGAGTTCCCTCTCAGATGTGGGTCACCATACTGGGCATTAAGTTTCTGGTGAGATTGTGTCCCAGCCTTGCCTATCTTCTTTGATATGGTTTTCAACTCATTTGGTTCAATGCATAGCATCACTTAGCCAGGCTTTAGATTTTTTTAAAAAGGAAATTATTCCATCTGTAGCTGTAGACTCAGTGTGTCTGTGGGAGGAGGTATGTTTAGTATCTTCCTATGTCACCATCTTGAACTGAATATCAATACCATTTTATAAGAAAATAAAAACATATGGTAAACTTAATTTTTAAAATATCAAACTATATTTCTAAAACTGAATCTAGAATTTGATCCTCATTTCCTCTTATCTGATGATTTTTAAAAGGTAGGAAGTATTTCCTATTTAAATACACACACATGAAAGCCTTATTTGATTGTGTACTATTATATATTACCTCCTTGAGTGACAGATTTGTATCTCTATTAAAGCTTTATTTTACTGAGGAATGAAAACTACACTGTTGGAAAAACTGCCATTGTGCAATGTGCTTTTCCTGCTTGAGCTTGCCCAATCAGAGTCTTGGTCTAAGAGCATATCCTTACCAAGACATAAGGAGCCCCAACAGTCTATGCCAACTTTATTACTTTGTTTTGGAATATCTTCCCCTGTTTCAAATTCAGTGGATACTCCATAGCTCTGCTTAAGTGTGTATGTCATGTGGCACTTGGTCAACCTCCCCACTATGTCCACCCCCTATTACAGAGGGAATGGGATCCCTCCCCTGCAGCACAAAAGGAGTGCATGCCGGCCAGTTGCCTCATGTTGGCTGTCAGGAGGAGTCTGCTGGCTATTGAAGATTGATGCCTGCTATTGGGGATGATCTTGCTCTTTTTTTTTTTTTTTCTGTGAGTAAGCATTGTTCTATCTAGTTCTTGAATATGTTGTGTTTTCCTTGGATTCTGATATCAAGATGCAATGGACAGAAGTGTCCAGACTTCTACTCCTAGTGATGGGCATGGATGTCCTTTGCCTGGCAAATTGGTTTACAACCTACAGTGTAGAAATTTGACTAGATAACCTTAATCACAATAGTAGTTGCTCTTCTCTAAAAAAAGGTATATTCTAGAGACTGTATCCAGAATTTACTTGCAGATTGAATGTGCTATATATGACCCACAAAGAGCTCAAACACAAATGATAAACATAAAATTCTCTATGTATATGAAAAAATGCATAGTTACCTGTAATTCTTTACTAACTAAAATATGAAATTCAACTTCTAAGATTTTATTTACTTATTTATCTATTTATTTATTTGAGAGAGAGAGAGAGAGAAAGAAAGAACAAGCCAAGAGGAGGGACAGAGGGAAAGGAGACTACCAGCTAAACAGGGAACCTGATACAGATTCAGTTATGACCTGAGCCAAAGCAGATGCTTAACTGAGCCACTCAGGTGCCCTTGAAATTCAATTTCCAATACTATGGATTTAATTGAACTGTTTATACATATATAGGGACAACCATAAATTTTAGCTGACTTCAGACCTGAGTTTATATTTTGAGATTCAAAAAAGCGCCTCATTTTATTATTGCATGAGTTGAGTTCAACGAAGTCAGTGAACTGTATTTTATTACAGCATTAACAAATGAGTCATTTTTGGTAAATCACAGCTGTTTCTTCAAAGTTTCTATAAATGCCATTTCCTGAATTGGCAACAACCACAAGTAAGCAGTTTTATTTTTGTCTTGATAGCAAGGTGCAGTGTGAGCTACAATGGTTCATGTGCTGGCTCACCATTGCTTGATATACTTTAAATTCCATTTAATTGGACATTCCACACTCCATTCTGACAACAGGTAGGTCTACAAAAAGAAAAAAAAAAAAGGAAAGAAAAGCAAGCTCTTTAAAGAGTTAGAGTAATTATAATCTTAGATGCAAAATGTTTAAAATTCACATAACAGGCATGATGAAAGGCAGTGCAGGGAAATCATAAAACACCCAAAAAGACTTCAACTCCCTTGTTAGATATAGCATAGATTGTAGCATTACAATTTTCTTAGTACAATTAACAAGAAAGAGACCTGTGGGAAGAGAGTGATAATTTCTGATCCTTTTCTCTCAGAGATCATACATACATTTAATACTCATTTTGACTAGACACTAAGTGAAAACTCATTCCCTATTTGTGTTCCAATTCACAGATGTAGTAAGAGGGAGAAAGAGAGGGAAGGGCTAGTGGATGATTTTTTTGAATTATAATTTATTACATTTTAAGAAAGAGAAGTCTACTTGAACTAGCTAAATCAAAGAAATTGGAGTTGTTTTAAGGGTGAAGATAGACGTCATGGAAATTCAGATTTTGAGCATTCTGACATTATTACAAAGGGAACAAATATTGACATTTCTGGGTATAGCCCAGCAGCAGCAATTTATATCCTTGTGCGCTAATACTGGAGAATTAACATCAATCAGTTACACCCAATGGGTCTTTTTTTTTCCTGTCTTGCTCTGACTGAACACCTGTTCATGTACCTCTTCATTCAAAATCCAGGGAAGAACACGTTATTTTCTGGCCAGAAAACGAATTGGAAATTGAATCATCTTTAGTTGGAAATGAGGGATCATGTGATCCAGAGTTCACTAGATTCAGGGGATGTAAGGAAAGTAGAACATATTAAGTTAAAATGTAGTTAATTGACATATCAATTTCTTCTCAACCATTTTTATATAAGCCATATTAGGACAGTTAATCTATTCTTGACTATATTCCTTATCACAAGTCATACAATTCATATCCTTGCATCAGAATCAAAGGGCAAGTGCAAAGACTTCTCAGTTTCTGTTTTAAATTATCTAGAGCTCAGTCTTTAAAATGAATGAACAGTTTTCCCAATGCCTCCAATATTGCTGTTCTTGTTTTCCATTTTAGAAATTCATGAAATGCTGGAGGTATTTATCTCCTAGAATTGTCAAGAATTCTACAAATGCTTTCTACAAATCACCACGTATGTGTGTCTTCACAGGACATGGCTTAATGGTTTCTGCCGTGCTCCTTGGGTTAAGTGGGCCTGTTCAATTCTTCTAACCTTATTCAGAAATTCTGAATTCCATATTCCCTGTCACCTACCATCGCAAAACACTTGAGCATCTCAATGTGCTCTCTCTCTGGGTTATTTTCTGTTTAACTATATCTGTCTAATTCTTTATGACTTGCATTTGTTTCAAATTTGTGTAACATAAGCAATGATATTTTCGATAATATATAGATCTTGAAATATTCTTATTTGGGTAGAATGTCACTGAAGTATCACAGAAACTAATAACTTAGGGACAAGTGATACATTCGAGACAAATGTTAATCTTTAAAGCGAATATTATTAAGCACAAACTGGAGGACTTCATCTGTCCATTTATGGTGACAGAACAGTGAAATAATCCAAAAGAGCTGAGATGGCTATGAGGCTTTTATTTGTTTGTTTGCTTTTTTTTGTTTGTTTGTTCATTTGCTTTTTAAAGAATAAAACTGAATAACACCTATGATGCTGCCCAAAGTCCAACGGATTTCATCCAAGGTACTTAACAGGGTCAAAGACAGAACTATCATCGAGTCTGAAGCATAGCATTTTTACAAGTTCAGTATCAGAATCACATGGGAAAATGATAGACACATTTCATATGGAGGCATCTAGGTCAGGATCTCAGAGGTTCTAATTCAGTGGGAATTTGTATTTATATTTTTTTTAATATTCTATTAATTCATGAGAGACATAGAGAGAGAGGCAGAGACACAGGCAGAGGGAGAAGCAGGTGCCCTGTGGGGGAGCCGATGTGGGACTCAAATCCAGGACCCTGGGATCACGCCCTTAGCCCAAGACAGACGCTCAACCACTGAGCCACCCAGGCTTCCCGAATTTGTAGTTTTAAACAACATTCCAAGTGTTTTAGAAATTACTGAAACCCCTGCCTTTGTGATTGGGATTTAGATTAAAGCAGGCCTGGTATCTCATATTGATTCCAAGTTTTACCAGTTGTCTGACCATGGGAAAAATAAAATACATAATCACTCAAAAACCTCTGTTTCCTCATCTGTAATACCAATTTGCAGGCCAACTGTGAAAATTAATTAAGAAAATGTAAAGTAATTCATCTCAGGGCCTAGTAAAATTTTCCTGAAACTCAGGACTCAATCAGTGTTAACATTATCATCGTTGACAAGAAATAACTTTTGTTTAATTAGCTCTGTTACTTTTGACAAATTACAGAAAATTTCTGAGTCTGTTTCTTTATAAATGATCATCAAAGGACCTACCTCATACAGCTATGGGGCAAATACATAAAAAAAGTGAATGCTTTAAAGCACCTAGCACATTACTTGGCATAAAGTTGGTGTTCAAAACTGTAATAATTATTACCTTCAATTTCAGTGAATGAAAATAATTATTATCCTAGGAAACCTGGAGGCTGGTAATTAAATAAGGCACTTACTGAGGGAAAAGAGTGTGGCTCTTCCAGGTGGTATTTTAAAAGAACATAGAATCACATAGTTGCTATCAGTTCCCCTCCCACCCATTCATGCTACTATTATCACCAGGCAGATGACAAAATGCTTCTCTCTTTTCCATACACATTAAACAGGAATCCCTCTAAGATACTGTCTCCTAAGTAGGGTTGCCAGCTTTAAAATAAAAATATAAAACACAGGGTTAAATGTAAATTTCAGATAAATAATAGCTGCTTTTTTAGTATTTTAGTATCAATATGCCCCATGAATACTTTGGTATTATATGTGTGTGTGTTTATATACATATATTTTTTATTAATCTCTACACCCAACATGGGGCTCAAACTCACAACCCAACGATCAAGAGTTGCATTGCCCTGTGATTGAGCCAGCCAGGAACCGCTACTATAGGTATATTTTGTGCAACATGTGGGTCACACTTAGAGTTAAAAAAAAAAAAAAAATCATTGTTTATCTGAAATTCAAATACAATTGGACATCCTGCTTTTTTTTTTTTTTTCCAATCCTATTTTTATGGTAGTACTTGATACTCCTCTTACACTGACTTCTTACTTGGATAAAAATGTTCATGAGGGTTGAACCCACAGGCTCGATGATCCCCTGCTTCAAAAGATGTATGGTTGGGGCTGACTGTAGGCAGCCACAGGAGGCATTTTCTGATTCTCAATCACTAAGATTCAGAAACTTGGGCCGTAAATCGTTATCTATTTGACTAACCTGTAATTTTCCTCAGTTGGCTAGATAATGTCAGTCATTTTAATGCCATTTCCCTGCATACTCTTTTTTTTTTTTTTTTCCTTTGAGCTCTTCAGCGTTTCACCCTCTTCACAAAGTGGAAGATGTCCATAATGCATTTCTTATTACTACTTTGCGGAGTGTCCCTGGGGACCCATCCGTCTGAAAGTGCTCTGCTGTCAGCAGTGGGAGGTCAGGGGTGGCTGCCAACCTGAGAAAGGCATTGCCACTATTCTTGATATGGCACGTTCTCTGATTTCTCAACCTTTGTGTCAAAACCAATTTGAAAATAGCCAGCCTTGCTTTATAAGTAAGTCATAATAAAGTCTTGTTCGTGACTGATGAAAAGGAAAGATTCCATCAGTGTATGCATTGCAAGATTAAGGGATGTAAGATCTACATAAAAAGCTGGGTGGAGCTACAAACAAACCAAAGTGCCAGTATGGTGGATTGCTTGGGGCCATGAGCCAGCTGTAAAATCGGGTGATCTGTGTTCCAGTCCCCAATCTCCTGAGTGATTTTAACGGATAGTGAAGATTTCAAATGTGTTTTCCTAATGCATATGGTAAAATTTCAGCTGAGTATTATTAACATAATACTCTAATTACTTCTCTAGTTTTATTTTAAATATTTTATCAAACAGTGTCCAAAAATATTCAGTGCATTTTAATTTTTATTTTTTCATTTTAAAATTTGGATTTTTTTATTAGGATGCAAGTTAAAAGCATTTTTTTTTAGATTTTACTTATTTATTAATTCATGAGAGACATACAGAGAGAGAGGGAGAGGCAGAGACACAGGCAGAGGGAGAAGCAGGCCCCATGCACCGGGAGCCTGACGTGGGATTCAATCCCAGAACCCCAGGATCATGCCCTGACCCGAAGGCAGATGCTCAACCACTGAGCCATCCAGGTGTCCCAAGTTAAAAGTATATTTATATATTTTCATATATTAAGAACCATTGTTACTTCCTTCTCCGTGAACTGTCAGGTCAGATCCTGTGCTACGGGGTGGATGTTAAAAATGACCACTGTGAAGTCTGTATAGTCAAATGACACCAGATAGGCTGAGAGCAAATCATTTGGCAGCTATTGGGGCCACAGTATTGAAAACCTATGGGCTTGATTCCTCCTTTATTATAGGGCTCACAGCCACAGTCCTGAGGCTGTACTGTGATGAGCTACATTCCTCTCCTATAGGCTTTCTTGGAATTTTTGTTCACTTCTCGTTAGGTTCCAACATAGGGATGGTTGATTGACCAAACCATAAGGTTCTTGAAAGCAAATTCTATCTCTAAGAATGGCAAAAGTAGGACTCTTTATCCAGGGCTTACGTGCTCTGCACTGTGCTGAGT
Source organism: Canis aureus (assembly GCF_053574225.1). NCBI lineage: Eukaryota > Metazoa > Chordata > Mammalia > Carnivora > Canidae > Canis > Canis aureus. The sequence continues at coordinate 4,276,260 of NC_135618.1, forward strand.
TGTTTTTTTTTTTTTTTTTAATTTTTATTTATTTATGATAGTCACACAGAGAGAGAGGCAGAGACACAGGCAGAGGGAGAAGCAGGCTCCATGCACCGGGAGCCTGACGTGGGATTCGATCCTGGGTCTCCAGGATCGCGCCCTGGGCCAAAGGCAGGCGCCAAACCGCTGCGCCACCCAGGGATCCCCTGAGTTCTTTCTAAACGTCATCTCCTTTAATCATCATAACAATCTCATGAGTTAGATATAATTATCTCAATTTAAGTAATTTGTCCATGGTGACCCAGCTACTATGTATTTTGAATTTGAATTAAAATTGTAGTCTAGATTCAAAGCTTCCAATCTCTATACTGTAAGATCTTGTGTTTCATATTAACTTCCAGCTCATGTAGCATGTGACATAATTGTGTACAATGAAAGGGCATTGAATAAATTAATTAACTAATACTAAAGTTCCGCGTTCAAGAACCCTGATTAAGCTGCTGCTTCTTTCTTCTTAGCTCTTTGATGTTGGACCCCACTTTCTCTTTCTCAGAAAATGAGCAAGATCTTCCACTGTAATAAATTATACATATTGTAAAATGTTTTGTTATGATATGAATAAAAGTAACAAGATATTAATCATATACAGAATGTCTATATGGTTGTTAGAATAAATTAAATATTTACATAAACAGGAAACAGAATAGTTTGCCATTCTGGCTGCAGGGATTTAACTTCTCTCAAAACTCCAAAAAGTAGCACGTCTAGGAGGAAATTTTATTTTTGGACAGCTATTGACAACATATCTTCAAGGCAAAATTTAACTTTCACTATATATATATAGTGAGGGGGAGAGTGATGGATATTATATATAATGTCTTCAAGGAAACCGGAGTTAAGAAAAATAGCAAAGCAATTGCTACTATAGAACTAGAGTGAGTTTTAAAAGTTGAGGGTGGTTTGAGTCTAAAATGCACTTGAAATTTGACAAATACTAGATGATGGAGATAAAAGTTGCACTTCTGGAAAAAAAGTAAAATGTATGTATAATGCCTACATTTTAACAAAAACATACGTATATGCCCACTTTTAACAAGAATATATCATACACCAGGGTTCTGTTTCATTGTAGAGATAAACAAATAAAGTCTCAAGAACAGCATATACTAACTGCACTTCTGAATTATTTTTTTTTATCATTCTTTCATCTTCTTACACTTCACATTTATTATGTGACATGAATGTCAGGGAAAGAGGTAAAATGACTCAATATGATCATTTTTTTTCTGAATAATAACTTCTAAGACATATTCTGCTTCTAGTGTTTTGAGGAATCACATGCACCCAAATACTCAAAAAACACTATTAGTGGAATTTAAACAAAGCTTAGAAATACCATTACTCTTCCTCTAACCTTCCTAATATGTAATTTATTTGTGTTTTTTTTCCTATTGGTATTTGGTGGCTGATATTAAAATTCTTGTCAATTACAGTAAAGGTTTTTTTCTTTTTTTTTCTCCATACAAGGAAGATCAGAGGTCTAAAAGCAATTACAAAAAACAAAAACAAAAAAACAAAAACAAAAAATCCCACCTCTTTTAATAATTAAATATGATTATCACAATAATTTATACTACCACAGGCTTTCTTTTTCTTTTTATTCTTTAATGCCCTTGTCTTAGAAAAGGAGTTTTTATGTTTTTGTTTTTTTTTTTTTTTTTACTGAAAATGTGTTGTGTTTTTTCCTGATACTTTTAAAAATATCAACTTCTTTTCTTATTATGCTGTATGTTCTATAGTCTGATGAAAAGTACTATCATATTTTTTCATGTTTTTGCTTCTGAAAAATATTTATTTAAATATTAAGGTGGCATTCACATGTATGATATCACTTCACTCTTTGTCCAGCATTATTAACAATTACTATGATATTGCTTCTAAGGAACATAGATATAATTTCCAATAGCTCTTCCACAATAGAAAACCACCAACAAGGGATGTCTATGTCCTTCATACAGATGATTCACTATCAGCCAGCAGTATTCAATTTCCAAAAATCTCTGACCCCAACTTCACTCAGTTTGGAGTTATCATCATCTTACAGAAAAAAATCCATCCATTTTTAAATGGAAGTACATTTTCTCATTTAGACATCCTCCCAAAAGGCATAAAAAGTAATTTTCTACTCTTGAAACTTCTGTGCTTAACATTTTATTTTGTCTGATCTTATGAAACATGATACTAGCAGATTTCACTAGGGTTATGTGGAATAGAAAGTCTTGAGGACAATTAGATCGCTCTTTCATTTAATACACACCAATATGAAACTAACATCATATTCACAATGATTCTGAAAAATGACTCTACTGTAGTAAATGCAATTTTATCAATGCATTTCAATAAGCATTCATTGTAACAAAATATGTATCCTTTTTTAGTTTAGAAGGAACATTGAGGAACACTTGATTTTCACAAGAATGTAATATTTTATAACATATTGGATACTAATAGATTATTATCACTGCTGTATAGCTGAGAAAACTAAATCTAGAGATACGAAGAGATTGGTTCTAGGCCCAATAGCTTTTTAGAGCAGAATTATGATCAAATGAAAAACAATATGTATCTAAGTATGGTGTTTCTCCTAGTATCCTATTTTTTTATCCATATACATGACAAGTGTAGCAGACTATGGATAAATTTACAACCAGGGTGTTGTCCATGCTCTTGAGGAGTTTACAGTCTATAGAGGATAAAAGAGAAGTGCCCTAAGAGTTAGAATCTAAGCAAAAACAGGGTGTTTATTTTGCTTATTTATGGGTTATTGCCTCTCTCTGACTACTGGAATGAGAATTCCATGAAGACAGGGATCTTTATTTGTTTTTGTCAAGACTGTATCCATGGGGCCTATAGAGTGCCTCATAGTCATTCAACAAATAGTTTTGAATGAATGAATGAATGAATGAATGACATCAAGATTAAAAATGAAAGGGATTAGAAGAGAGATGAGAATGCATTGGCGTGGGGAGATACTTTCCCACTAGAAATTAGGGAAGACTTCACGATCTGGATGCTGCCTGCGTCTAGGACCTTTCCTCTTTACATGTTCCTGCTTCCTCACTGTGTTTCAACTCTTCTGGCCTTCCCCAAATGCTAATGAGAAGTAGCTAAGTAATCTCTGTAACATATCTTAGCACTTGCCACTATTTGTTAATTAATTATTGTTATTTTTAAGACTGTTCACTCTGGAAATTGTTAGCCTTCCAATTCTAAGGATTAAACTCAATGGCAGCAAGGATCTTTCTTTCCAACCTGATGTTTTCTTTTTGTTTGTTTCTTTGTTTTGTTTCTTGTTTTTTTTTTTTTTTTAATTCCCAGCATTAGAAAACCTAGTTATGTATTCGATGAGTGAAGAAATGAATATTGATGCAAGGGAAGACGCTGGAGATTAGGTTAGTAGTCTAAGAGATAGCAGATACAAAATTCTGGCTGAAGCAGGAGGTTGACAATTTCTTAGACCCGTAGGGTTCTTTTCAGAATTTTATATGGGGTGACGCCTGGGTGGCTCAGCGGTTGAGCGTCTGCCTTAGGCTCAGGTTGTTATCCCTGGGATTGAGTCCCACATCAGGTTCCCCACGGGGAGCTGCTTCTCCCTCTGCCTGTGTCTCTGCCTTTCTCTGTGTGTGTCTCTCATGAATAAATAAATAAACAATTTTTTAAAAAGGAATTTAATATGGGAAATATAGAGAGAATCCAATTATTATAAAATGGACATAAAAAAGGAGGAAACAGTGTTTGTTAGTTTTCCAAAACCTGCATAAGGGAAAAATGAACTGGACTGCAGTTACTGAGATGGAAAGAGAGACTATCTCTAGTGTTTCCTGGGACCAGGTCCAGTCTCCATGAGCCAACGGCTCCTATTCATCTCTGGAATTGTGACTTTGTGTTCTCTGATGTGATTTGTGTGTTGATGTCACACTTTTATTACTTTCATTAGTGTAGTCTTCAAAATCTGTTGCTTACTACCAAACAAGTTCGATACAGTCAATCGGACCAACTCGGTTTCTCCTCAAACAGCTCTTTTATTTTATTAGTTGACTATTCCCCCACCTGACCTGTCTTAAATAATTAAACACTAGAGTCCACTCTTCACATCATTTTATCTACGTAAACCATGCTCAGTCAGGGCAGATGATTGGAACATCACTCTTCTATCCACTATCAGCCTTGTTGGTCTTAGGAGTTTCTAAAAATAGGAAGATCTGAGGGAGCACTGCTATCTATCAATGTGGTGTAATTTGAAGGACACTGAAAAGATTGCCTAATCAAGCATACTTCCATGATATGCCCTGCTGTGATTCCCTAAATGTCTATTTTTAAAGCCATTTTTAGAAGCCCCTGTAGATACAAGCACATTTAAATACAGCTATTGAACTATATTTGTCAGTCTGTGGAATTTTCAGTATCAGGAATTACAATAATACAAAAATAGAATATTACTGTGGGTGATACATAGGAAGAGAAATTGCCCTAAAAAGACTTTTTGTAATTTTAAAAAATACAAGTGCTGGCATTTTGCCTTTGCTTTATGTCCCCCCCCCCCCCCCCCCGCCCAAACTTGCTGGCATTCTTTTTCATTCTATTCTGAATACTATTTGACTTCTTGCTTTTTTTGGTCCCATCTGCAGAAATGCTTCATCATAGATTTGAACAATTTTGAACAATTGATTTGTAAGTAGAATGATTATACACATATATCTCCTAAAAAATAATGTCTTGTAGCTGCCTTTCAAGAACTTGTTAAGCTGCCTGTTGTTTTTTGTCACAATTTGATTCCTCTTTTTCAGGAGAGGAAAATGAAGACAAAAAAAAAAAAAAAAAGGCAGACACCTTAAAAAAAAATTCCAGAGGCCATCCAGATTGAAAGCCACATTTTTTTAGGTGAAAGAAACTGAGATTTGAGAGATGATATGACTTTATAAGGACTCCCCCTGAAGTCCCCAGCCTATGTAAATTCAACCAATCATTTGTGGGAGTAGGAATTCCAGGCAACCAAAGATTTATAATCCTCCAAAAGGGACTACAGTGTCATATTCTCTGTGGTACCTCAGTAAATATTTGCTGATTTTAATTACCACTTTTTCCAAGGGGCACACATTCCATTCAAAGTGTCACTTCATTTAAGAACAGCATTCATGTTGATCTTTGTCTCATAATTCTAATTATTCCAAGGCCTATATATATGTCCTTTTAAAAATTTAGTTAGCTTTGTATGTCCTAGCTTCCAGTCCTTTCCAAGTAAATTTACAAATAAAACAAAATCTTGATTATGTGCTTGGCCAATATGGATTATAGTGCAGTTCTGTGATTACATTTTTTTAACATCTGTATTATGTATGTCCTTTGGAGCCAATCCATTTTATCAGTTAATTATGTAATTAGGACATTTTTTTTCATAACATATTATGTACTTCATAGAATGGAATAGCTTCTTCAAAGCCATTCTCGTCTGTCATATAATTAAGTAATTAAGTTTGATGCTCAATAAAGAAAATACCCTTTGAATAATTAGCGAAAAAGACAGGCTATAAGCAGTATGCAATATGTTTTCTTTCGCAGCCTCATTACTGAAAACATAATGTATCACATGATAATACACATTCTTGATTACCGTAACATGAAGATGACAGAACAGTATTTCTGACTACATTGAAAATATCGAGAGCAATTTATCTATATAAAAATATAATTTAAGCATAGTAGAATCTAGTGTACTTTGAGAAATTCTGATATTCATTCGATTGTTAAAGGAAAGAAAAGTGAGATTTTTAAAGACAAAATTAAAATATGCTTATAGTCTTAAAAAATCTGGAAAAACATAGTACAAAGTGTTAAAAAAAAAAAAAAGAAAAAAAGGTAAAATTTTCTCAGAAATGTATTATGACCCTAATGTTTCTGTGGTTTGTTTCTAGGTTCCACTTTATGTTTTTTGTTAATAATAAATTAATTTTAGGAATAATAGTAAATTACATTTAAGAGTTTATTTTCAATAATTACATCATTTAAAATAAGTGACTTTAGAAGAAGATAAAGAAATTAGTTTATAAAGATTATTACTTGAATTTTGTTTGAGCATCAGTCAGAATTATTTGATTTTACAAATCATTAAACACAGAGTATTCAGCTCAAATATTAAATTAAGAATATTCCTGTATCATTTCATATCCTTTCAGGGAGAACCAATGATTCTATTTTTGTAAGAACACTTAGGATAGACAGGCTGCTGGCTACCCAGGGACAAGTGGCCTGGGACCTGGGCAGATCAATACCTGAGACTCAAGAGCTATAAACCCATCCTTGGCACACCACAGATGTGCCACCCAGCTTGAGAAGATCCTCAGTAGATTGCACTGAATTCAGTAATGGTCACGGCATAGGAAAGAGACTGAATAAATTGTCTCTGAGGCTTAGCAAAAGCTTCAAATAAATGAAGAATGATAAGAGAGGTCTAATAAAAAACTTTTTGGAAAGGACATTGCAATGAGAGGGACAACACTTGTAATGACTCAGAGCTATTACAAAGCATTTTATGCTCAGATAACTGCATGTAATTTTATATTGCAGTTACGTTGAAGAGAAGCTGGGATTGAAATCACCTATGGAAATGAGGTTGGAACTTAAGCAGAATCCAAATCTTTGAGGACCTTTATATGCCTTACAAAGCAATTTGAACATTCATCCCCTAGTTTATGGGGTGCTCTTAAGTGATTTTACAGGATATTTGAATGACCAGAAATATAGTTTGAAAGTTCACAATAGAAAATAAAGAAGAACTGATTGGAAAAAAAAGAAACCTAAGTACAGAACCCAATTGCCAAAGCAAAAATTCAGGAAGAGCAGTAACATGTAAAATGAAGTAGCAGCGAGATTTAGAGGAAAAGGGTGCAGGTTTCTGAGTTATTTTATAGCCACAATTGGTAGGACTCAGGCAGATGAGTTATATGACAGCCAACTTCCAACATGGCCCCAACTGATCTCACTCACACCTTGTGTAGTTACCTACCACATTATACTGATATTGGTCTCTGTAACCAACAGAACACAGGAGAGTTGATAATATGTCACTTCTGAAATGAGATTATAAAAGATACTCCCACTTGAGCCCACAGTCTCTCCATTAGATCATTTTATCTGAGGGACGTCAGCTCGATGTCATGAGAGGCCCTATGGACAGGTCCATGTGGTAAGGAACTGACACCACAAACCATCAGTCTTATGGATAAGCCATCTTGAACACAAACCCTCCAATCCCATTCAAGCTTTCAGATGAGTAAGAGTCCAGCCAACAATTACAACTGCTACATCATGAAGGACCTAAGGCAATACCATACAATAATCTTCTCTGCAATGTTTTAAGCTGCCAAGCTTTGAGGCAATTCATTATGCAGTAACATAACTATTTAAAAGGGAAATAAAAAACAGAGTACAATTATCTGGTTTGTGCTATTCAGAAGATAATGGAACCGTGAAGGGGAGCATTTTAAATATCAGAGTGGATGAATAATGGCCAAGGGAAGAAAATAAGTTGTCAGCCAAGAGGAGTTGTCAGTAGGTAATTTCTCAATTGACATAGAGCCCAAAATATCATCTCAACTAGAGATAATGATCTGCCTAATTGATAAGCAAGAAAATGTGTTTGGGAAATAATTGAACTTAAGTTAGGTAGTTTCATAGCAGCACAGCAATCTAATTGTTATTGAATATATTTGAAGGAGAAAAATTTGAACATCTCCCAACTATCTACTGAATAATGTCCAAACTCATTGGTGTTAACTTCACTTCCCTAGCATTATTTCCAATTTGCAATTTACTTGTATACTATATATTATCAAAACTGTGTTTATTATCATAGTCTCTGACACAAACCCTCTATTTCAGTGTTTTTCCTTATTGGGTTCCCTGCTAACAATCAATTTTACTACTCAAAAATTTTTCTTTCATTTCAGTAACAGAATTTTACTTTAGAGAGGGCACATCATGCATTTAATATATTTTCTTGATTATAAAATTAGATTTAATCAGATTTGATTTTTCTTAAATGTTGATGATTCTCGCTGTTGATATCAAAGTAAGGCAGCAGCTGCCAGTCAAAGGAATGAATTTTGATGCATTTGTTATTGCCAGCACATGTGCAAAGTATTTAAAATAGCTGTTAATGGATTTCACCAATTGAGTTACTTATCCAGACAACCCTAAAATAAGGGCATTCACTAAAATTTGTATTTTTACATGTATTTAAATGTCCTCAGTTTGGGTAAGAAAAAATCATGTGGATGATTGGTTGCTATATTTCATACAATTTTTTAACGGTATTTTAAGATTTTAAATAATCTCTATACCCAATGTGGGGTTTGAACAAATAATGCTGAGATCAGAAGTCACATGCTCTACTAACTAAGCCAGCCAGGCACCCCCAATATGATTTTTTAAATGACCAAATTTCTCCTAATAGATCATGGCAACTTGAAATAGCGGTAAAACCAATATGACCAGTTTATAAAACTTGAAGGGCTACTATTTAGGCACCATTAATGATCAATGATTTCACTGTGACATAAAAGTGTACCATGAAGGCTAAAGGAGCTCATGGAATCTGTTCATTACTAGAGCAGCTGTATCGCACAGACCCAAGGAGTACCTTTCATGTTTTCCACGATTTAAGTGATGTACATTGGAGGTAGACAATGAAGTAGCTCTGCTTACGAGCCCAGTTTGGATCAACAGTGTTTAATTTCGATGGTTATGTAATCTCTCCGACCTGAATAGCTCAGAAAAAATATCTTAAGAATCTGATCATGAAGAGTGTGTAACTCAACCTTTAATTCTATTCTAATCTTCAACAAGAAAGTAGTAATTTTATGTAAAGATATATGCTCTCGGTAGTACATTTTTGTGTGTATTTAATTTGTGCTTTATTTTTTTATCCATCCCCTCTCCATCTGTTATGATATGAATGGCAGATCTAAAATAGTACAATCTTAAAGTGAGAATATATGATACCATGATCCAAGAAGGAATATTCTGTCAATTGAACATACCATCATATCTGCTTGTTTGATCGAAGGCTATCCCTGGGTCTACAGCTTTTGACTTGAGAAGTAATAAGGGTTGAAAGACTGTGTTTTGTTTAAGACAGTCAAATAAAAACAGGAGCCTTAAAATAGCCAAGTAATTATAATGCGTATAACTTGCATAGATTTGGGAGATATGAATTTTTCTCTTTATATCTCTTTTTATATTTGTTTCAATGTGACTGTGTGTGTGTGTATGTGTGTGTATGTGTGTGTGTGTGTGAGAGAGAGAGAGAGAGAGAGAGAGAGAGAGAGAGAGAGAGAGAAAATAGGTTGTTTTTCCAAAATACATATGAGTGTTCAGCTGGAGAGGGCACATGATCTCTTGGCAAAGTTAAATTAAGTATATCTCATTTTATTCATAGATTTGACTGAAAATGGACACTGAATCAATCAGGAACTATGTCCTTTTTATTGTTGTAGATGTAAAATATAAAATCTTTATTTTTTTCATTAACAATAGATGTCCTTATTTTGATTGTAGGCAAGCTTGAAAATTATGGTTAATTTTCTCATATGTTCAAGCCTCAACCTCTTTGTTGAGGCTGGTGTACAATTAGAGGTATGGAAAGGATGCAGCTGATATTTCTTCATATCTTTCCTATGATCTGGGATTTGGAATGTTCCATCTCTCACCAGTCCTAGAGTTAGTTGTCCTATTTATTATCATACAAACTGTACTGTGAGCCTTTAGTAAAAAGTCTTTGTTTTTGAGCCAAATGTTAATTTGATATTTACCTTTATTAATTAAGTAATTATTTAATATGTACACACTGTATTTATTATGCTCTCTTTCTAGTTGTGTTATTTTGAGCTCCTTTTTCCCCTCTGATTTTTTCTATAAAAAACATATCATTATGCATCTTTATTATAGTACCCTATATTTCTTTGATTTCATATAAAGTATTTCAGTAGATATTTTTATAACATTTTCTTAGAGGCATTATTCAATATTAGTTTTAATTGCTTTAAGTTCTTCTGGACAATTAAAGTATTATTTATTGACCCATCACTTGGTGAAGGTTTATTTTTCAACTCAAAATTGAGTACAATTGGATTATGATCTGATAAATTTGTTGTAAGTATATTGCATTTTTCTGGCTTAAAGATTCTCCCCTGGGCAATAAGCAATAATCAATTCCAGTGTGTCATTTATTTATTACAAGGCATATGTAAAGCCTTTTTCATTAAGATGTTTTCAATCCTCATGGTTCCAGTTGCAATATAAAATTATATTTTAGTTGATTATAAGATGATTCTTGTTCTATTATGGTGTATCAATCTTCATTACTGACTAATGCACAAAAACAAATTTAAATTTGCAATGTCACTATTACACTTTTATTTTCTTTAAAACATCTAAACATGTAATCACCATCCTGTTTCACTTGATAAATGGTCTAAGTCAAAATAAATGTTTTAATGATTTCAAATATATAATATATGCTGGAGTCATTACTCATAGTTGAGTATATGTTTGCTTCTTATAAACTTCTGGATTTCTCAGAATGGCTGAAAGTAGTAAACTTTTTGTTTACCAAATTAGAGAAACACACATGCTTATTAACTATCTCTAGTCATAAATTAGCATCTCAAGCAATGAGGTATTTGTATAAAACCAAACAAAGAATGCAAGGCAGGACTTCACGCAAGCTAATAATATGGCATCACTTACTAAATATTTGTCTAACTTGTATTTAAATGAGAGGTTGAGTATTGCATGAAGAAAGGGCAAAGAAGGGCTCTTTATTGATAAAAAGAACTTTTCTTTCATATATTAGTCTTGCTATGGACTGAATTGTGTCCCTCACCCTTCTACCCCCACCCAAATTATATGTTGAAGCCATAGCCCCCAGTGTACCTATATTTGAAGATAGGGCTTCTAAGGAAGTAATTAGGAAACTGAGGCTAGTGGTGGGATCCTGGTCTGGTAGGTTGAGATCCCTTTGAAAAGAGAAAGAGAGATTTCTCTCTCTGTTCCCCATCCTCCCATCACCTCTCCAGCGGGTGAGGACACAGCTAGAATACACCCAGCTACAAGCTCTCTGAAGAGAGCTGTCACCAGGACCTGACCATGCTGGCACCTTGAACTTAGACTTTCAGTCTCCAAAACTGTGAAAAAAATACCTTTCTATTGTTTAAGCCACCCAATATATCGTATTTGATTATGCTAGATCCAACTGACTCATGCAGGCCTGAATAATTGAGTTCTTGCAAACTTAATATAACAGACTAGATCTGTCTTCTTCTAAAATGCATGCAATGGGGGATCCTTGGGTGGCGCAGTGGTTTAGCGCCTGCCTTTGGCCCAGGGCGCGATCCTGGAGACCCGGGTTCGAATCCCACGTCGGCCTCCCGGTGCATGGAGCCTGCTTCTCCCTCTGCCTATGTCTCTGCCTCTCTCTCTCTCTCTCTGTAACTATCATAAATAAATAAAAAAATTAAAATGCAAGCAATGTCTGTTGCAATTTTAGAATTTAGTGTAACTGAAAGAGATACCACATTATATATCTTCTAACTATATACACTATATACTCTACTTTCCCTATATACAGGTTTCTCAATCAAAATTCTTCCAGTGATATTTTAGCACTTTTTATTAGATTTGTATTTTAGGCTTCCTAGCAGGATGGTAGACCTATAATTCAGCTTTGATTACTGCCATCCATCTCCATAGTTTACTATCAAACCTGTGGCATCTAGGCTCCTAATATAGGTGTTTCACCTTTCAGTAAAACGTGGGAAATTTTATCATCAGTACCTGAACTAAAAGTAACAATTTTAATATTTAAATTATAGCCATTTGATCATAGGTTAAGCAAACCAGGAATAACAACAATTATCATTTACTGAAAGCATGGTTAATATCTTACTAATCTCTTCATCCCATCCTGAGTTTAAATAAACTTCTTACTCTGCCTGAATTGTTTAAATTATGACTTGTTATTCAATGGTGAAGTCAAATTTTCTTGGGCAAGCAAATGCCTTTGCATGAGTTACCAGCTTCATCTCTGATTATTTTTGCCTTTCTATAATATGACACACTTATGAGTGTAGACAATTGTAAAAGCAAGTACAATTGTTTTTAGTTCCTGTCATCAAGAGTCACAGCCTATTTCCCCATCCCTTGAATCTAGGTTGTTTCTATGAGTTGCTTTAGCCAGTAGAATGCAACAAAAGCAAAATTTGCGAATTATGAACCTGAAACACAAGGATTGCTGCATTCGACTCTTGCTGTTTAAATCCTGAAACGAGCATATTGGAGTATGAGTGATCACATGGAGAGAGATCACATTTGCTCCCAATTTTTCAGAGAGAGACAATGATAAACCAGTCAAACCAATCAGTCCACAAGTAACCAGAGATGTATGAGTGAACTTAGCCAAGATCAGTTGAGATAAGCTATAACCTAGAATCACTTAACTGAGATCAGCATAAATTTTTCATCTGTAAAATTTTAAGCTAAATGTTGCATTAAGCTAATACATTTTGAGGTGGTTTGTTACACAACAAATGCTAATAGGATTATTTCCTTTTCCTATATTACTCCTCTCAAAGCCATTTCTTTTCTTCCACTTATTCTTCAGAATTTAGCACTGATGACCACCAATTTCAATATTTCCTCAGTAAAAACCTTAAGGAAGATATTCTGTTTGAGTTACTTATCTAATTCTATATCAGTTTCTGTATATGAGAATTAGAGTTTATGATTGGCTAGGCCTGATCATGTTGAACCATGCATGGAGCTAGGGATCATGGTGTACCATGAGTGACAGACCAACCAAAACCACATAGAATAGAGTAAGAGCTGTCTCCCAAATAAGATGTGGAATAATCTTTCTACAGTATGGGAGATTCAAAGTAATCTGGGCTGTGAAAAGTAATAGCCGATACAATCTATATCTTTTTCTTCCTCATGTATGTGTATGTCCGCCAAGACATATTTCTATGTATAACACATCTGGATAATTATCTACTTCTTATCTGTCTTCATAAAAAAACTGTCAGGTCCTTGCAGGTAGGGACAAGGTTTTATCATTCTTGTTTCCTCAGAAATTAATGCAAAGCTGTATAAATTTTGGGAAAGCAGATATTTGCAAAATTAATAAATGAATCCTCCATTCAGTGCCAGACCTGGACACTATATGACATCTTCTTCATAAAACCATTACTCTAAGGAGCACAGAACATAACAGGCTTTTCTAATACACAGAAGAAAACACAAACCTTGACAAAATGCCTAGATAGAGGAATTTATCCCAAAAGAAAGAACATGAAAAGGTCAGAGATCTAACTGAAACATATATAAGTAATATGCTGGGGGAGAATTTAAAGCAATAATCATAAGGATACTAGCTGGGCTTGAGAAAAGCATGAAAGACATCAGGGAGACCCTTACCACAGATATAAAAGAGCTAAAAAACAATCAGGCAGATATGAAAAATGTAATAACTGAAATTCAAAAGTGACTGGATGTAATGACATAAAGATATAAGAAACAGAGGAATGAATAAGTGATATAGAAGATAGAATTATGGAAAATAATGAAGCTAAAAAAAAGAGAAAGGAAAATTATAGATCATAAAAGGAGACAGGGAGCTTAGTGACACCACCAAATATAATAACATTTGTAGCATAGGACTCCCAGAGAAGAAGAGAGAGGAAGGGGGGCAGGCAGAAAGTTTATTTGAGGAAATAATAGCTGAAAATTTCCTTAATCTGAGAAAGGAAACAGACATCCAAACCCAGGAGGCACATAGAACTCCCATCAAAATCAACAAAAGTGGGGCATCTGGGTGGCTCAGTGATTGAACATCTGCCTTTTGGTTCAGGTCCTGATCCCAGGGTCTTGGGATCAAGTCCTGCATCAGGCTCCCTGCATGGAGCCTGCTTCTGCTTCTGCCTATGTCTCTGCCTCTCTCTCTGTGTCTCTCATGAATAAATAAATAAAATCTTTTAAATAAGTCAATAAAAGCAGGCCAACACCAAGATATATTGTAGTTAAATTTGCAAAATATAGTGATAAAGAAAAAAAATCATAAAAGCAGCAAGACAACCGAAGTCCCTAACATACAAGGGAAGACCCATAGGGCTAGATGCAGATCTCTCCACAGAAACCTGGCAAGCCAGAAGATAGTGGCATGATGTGTTTAATGTGCTGAATGGGAAAAATCTGTAGCCAAGAATATTCTATACAGAAAGGCTATCACTCAGAACAGAAGGAGAGATATAGAGTTTCCCATATGAACAAAAACTAAAGGAGTTCATGACCACTAAACCAGCCCTGCAACAAACATTAAAGAGGGCTCTTTGAGTGGAAAAGGAAGACCAAGAGCAACAAAGACTAGAAAGGAACAGAGAACATCTCCAGAAACAATGACAAAATAAGTAATAAAAAGGCACTAAATACATATCTTTCAATAATTATTCTGAATGTAAATGAACTAAACACTCCAACCAAAAGACAAGACCTATCTATATGCTGCACACAATATATTTATTTTAGACCTAAAGACCCTGCAGATTAAAAATAAGGAGATGGAGAAATATTTATAATTCCAGTGGATGTCAAAAGAAAACCAGAGTAGCCATATGTATATGAGACAAACTAGATTTTAAGCCAAAGACTATAATAAGAGATGACGAAGGACACTATATATGTATTTTTTTATTTATTTATGATAGTCACACAGAGATAGAGATAGAGAGAGGCAGAAACACAGGCAGAGGGAGAAGCAGGCTCCATGCACCGGGAGCCCGATGTGGGATTCGATCCCGGGTCTCCAGGATCGCGCCCTGGGCCAAAGGCAGGCGCCAAACCGCTGCGCCACCCAGGGATCCCAAGGACACTATATTATAATAATGGGGAAATTCAACAAGATCTAAAAATTGTAAACATTTATACCCCAAATTAGGAGCACCCCAATATATGAAATAATAAAAAACATAAAGGAATTCATTGACAATAATATGATAACAGGGGATTTTAACACCCTACCTACATTAATGGATGGATCATCTAAGCAGAAAATCAACAAGGAGACAATGGCTTTGAATGACACAGTGGACCAGAGGGACTTAACAGATACATTCAGAACATTTCATCCTAAAGCAGCAGCATACACATTCTTTTCTAGTGAACATCGAACATTCTCCAGAATAGAGATCACATACTAGGTCACAAATCAGACCTCCATAAATACAAAAATGCTGAGATCATATCATGCATATTTCCTGACTATAATACTATGAAACTTGAAGTCAACCACAAGAAAAATTTGTAAAGACCATAAATACATGGAGGTCAGACACATCCTGCTAAAGAATGAATGGGTCTACCAGGAAATTAAGGAAGAAATTAAAAATAAATACATGGAAACAAAAGAAAATGAAAACACAATGGTCCAAAACCCTTGGAATGCAGCAAAAGTGGTCATAAGAAAGATGTAGATAGCAATATAGGCCTACCTCAAAAAACAAGAAAACTCTCAATAAAGCAATCTAACCTTGCACATAAAGGAGCTAGAAAAAGAACAACAAATGAAGCCTAAAGCCAGCAGAACAGCAGAATAAGGGAAATAATAAAGGCTAGAGCAGAAATAAATGATATAAAAACAAACAAACAAACAAAAAACAGTAAAACAGACCAACGGAAACAGGAGTTTGCTCATAAAAAATAAATTGATAAACCCCTAGACAGACTTATCAAAAAAGAAGAGAAAGGACCCCAAAAAATAAAATCACAAATGAGAGAGGAGAAACCACAACCAATACCACAGAAACACAATTATAAGAAATTTTTATGAAAAATTATATGCCAGCAAATCAGACAATCTGGAAGAAATAATAAATTCCTAGAAAAATATAAACTACCAGAACTGAAACAGGAAGAAATAGAAAATTTGAACAGACTGATAACCAGCAATGATATTGGATCAGTAATCAAAGATCTCCCAAGAAATAAAAGTCCAGGGCCACGTGGCTTCACAGGGGACTTCTACCAAACATTTAAAGATGAGTTAATACCTAGACTTCTCAAAATATTATAAAAATTAGAAAAGGAAGGACAACTTCCAAACTCACTCTATGTGACCAGCATTACACTGATTCTAAAACTAGATAAAGATTCCACTGAGAAAGATAACTACAGGCCAATACCCCGGATGGACATGGAGGCAAAAATTCTCAACAAAATACTAGCAAATCAAATCCAACAGTACATTAAAAGAATCATTCACCATGATCAAGTGGGATTTATCCCTGGGCTACAGAGGGTGGATCAATATCCACAAATCAACCAACGTGATACATCACAGTAATAAAGAAAGGATAAGAAGCATGTTACCAGTTCAGTAAATGCAGAAAAAGCATCTGACAAAATGCAACGTCCATTCATGATAAAAGCCCTCAACAAAGTGGGGATAGGGGGCCTGGATGGCTCAGTCAGTTAAGCATCTGACTCTTGATTTTGGCTCAAGTCCTGCATTGTGAGACTGAGCTGAGTGCTCAGTCATTGAGAGTCATAGTGAGACATAGAGAGACATAGTGCTCTATGCTGGGTATGGAGCCTGCTTAAGATTCTCTTTCCTTCTCCCTCCTTCCTTCTCCCATCCCTCTCTAAAGAAAAACAAACAAACAAACAAACAAACAAACAAAATGGGGATATAGGGAAAGTACTGCAACATCATGAAGATGAAAAACCCACAGCTAATATCACCCTCAATGGGGAAAAATAGAGCTTTCCCTTTACCATCAGGAACAAGACCGAGATATCTAGTCTCACCAGTATTATTTAACATAGTACTTGAAGTCCTAGCCACGGCAATCAAACAACAAAATGAAATAAAAGGTATCAAATCAGCAAAGAAGAAGTCAAACTTTCACAATTTGTAGATGACAGATGCTCTATATAGAAAACCCAAAAGACTACATCCAAAAAATATCTAGAACTGATACAGGAATTTAGCAAAGTTGCAGGATACAAAATCAACATACAAAAATCTGTTGCAAAAAAAAAAATCTGTTGCGTTTCTTTATAACAATAAAAGCAGCGGAAAGAGAAATCAAGGACATGATCCCATTTACAATTGCACCAAAAGCCATAAGGAATAAACCTAACCAAAGAGGTGAAAAAATCTATATCCTGAAAACTATTGGACGCCCATGAAAGGAATTGAAGACAACACAAGGAAATGGAAAAACATTCTATTTTCATGGATTGGAAGAACAAATATTGTTAAAACGTCTATACTATTTAAAGCAATCTACATAATCTAACAAAATACCAAAGTGTTTTTCACAGAGGGAGAACAAACCTTCCTAAAATTTGTATGTAATCACAAAAGACTGAATAACCAAGGCAACCTTGAAAAAGCTGGAGGCATCACAATCCTGGGCTTCAAGTTATATTAAAAAGCTATAGTAATCAAGACGGTATGATCCTGGTACAAAAACAGCCACATAAATCAACAGGACAGAATGGAAAACCCAGAAACGAACCCACAACTATAAGGTCAATCAATCTTTGACAAAACAGGGAAGAATATGAATAAAAGGCAATCTCTTTAACAAATGATGTTGGGAAAGCTGGACAGCAACATGCGGAAAGATGAAACCGGACCACTTTCTTACATCATACACAAAAATAAATTCAAAATAGATGAAAGACTTAAATGTCACACCTGAAACCATCAAAATCCCAGAGGACAACACAGACAGTAACCTCTTTGACATGGATCGTACAATTCCTTTCTAGATATGTCTCCTGAGGCAATGGAAACAAAAGCAAAAATAAACTATTAGTTTTCATCAAAATAAAATGCTCGATGTAGCAGAGGAAATAACAAAACTAAAAGGCAACCTATGGAAGGGGAGAGGATATTTGCAAATGATATATCTGATTAAGGGTTAGTATTTAAACATCTATAAAGAACTTATAAAACTCAACACCCAAAAATGAATAATCCCATTAAAAAATGTGCAGAATACATGAATAAAACACATTTTCCAAAGAAAACATACAGATGGCCAACAGACACATGAAAAGATGTTCAACATCAGTTACTATCAGGGCAATAGGAACCCAAACTGCAATGAGATACCACCTCACAACTATCAGAATGGCTAACCTCAAGAACAGAAGAAACAACAGGTGTTGGCGAGGATGTGGAGAAAGGGGACCCCTCCTCTGCTGTTGGTGGGAATGCAAACTGGTGCAGCCACTCTGGAAAACCGTGTGGAGGGTCCTCAAAAAGTTAAAAATAGAGCTTCCCTTCGACCCAGCAATTGCACTACTAGATGTTTACCTGGAAGATCCAGAAATACTAAGTTGAATGGATATAAACCCTGATGTTTAGAGCAGCATTATCTACAATAGTCAAATTATGGAAAAAAGCCAGTGTCTATTGACTAATGAATGGATAAAGAGGAGGTATTAAATATATACATATAGGGCAGCCCGGGTGGCTCAGAGGTTTAGCACCACCTTCAGCCCAGGGTGTGATCCTGGACACCTGGGATCGAGTCCCACATCAGGCTCCCTGCATGGAGCCTGCTTCTCCCTCTGCCTGTGTCTCTGCCTCTCTCTCTCTCTCTCTCTCTCTGTCTCTCATGAATAAATAAAATCTTAAAATAATAAATATATACATATATATAGACACACAGATACATATAAATATATACATACAATGGAATATCACTTAGTCATAAAAAGGAATGAAATAGTGCAAATATGTGGATGCAGCTAGAGAGTATCATGCTAAGTGAAATAAATCAGAGAAAGACAAATGCCATATGATTTCACTCACATGGAATTTAAAAAACAAGACAAACATAAAGAAAAAAAAGAGAAACAAGCCAAAATACAGACTCATTTTTAAAATCATCTTTAAAAGACTTATTTATTTTAGAAAGAGAGAGAAAGAGAGAGAGAGAGCAGGGGGAGGGGCAGAAGGAGAGGGAGAAAGAGAATGTTAAGCAGCCTGAGCAGGGAGCCCAATGTGGGGCTTGATCTCACAACCCTCAGATCATGACCTGAGCCAAAACCAAGAGTCAGACACGTAACCAACTGAGCCACCCAGGCGCCCCCAAGAAAACAGATGTTAGCTGTAGAGAACAAACTGGGGGTTACTGGAGGGAAGGTCGGAGGAGGGATGCACTAAATGGATGATGGGTATTAAAGGTTGCACTGGTTGTGATGAGCACTGAGTGTTGCATGTAAGTGATGAATCACTAAATTCTATACCTGTAAGTAATATCACACTGTATGTTAACAAACTGGAATTTAAATAAAAATTTGGAAAAGGAAAAAAAAATACTATCCCTATTTTTATTTCTTTAAAATTGTACTTATTGCCTTTGTGACAGAAAGTAGGTATGGTTAATAGTCTGAATTATTTCTGTTAAAAATGGCTAACTTGATTTTTCTCCCTTAGCTATTGAACATATCATAGAACAATTCTTGGACGGCCCTAGGACTAATGGGTAACTGAAATGAGTAATTCATAAGTTCTTGAGAAAATGGAATATGCATTCCCAATTTATATAGTTCTTGCAAACCTAAAAACTCTGTGTCTGGTAGTTCAGTTGCATTGATGGAGATAACTGTATTTTTAAATAAAACTAAATTCTTGGTATTTTTATGCATAGAATAATGAGACACTTAAAAGTACCTCAGAGGTCATCCAGAGTTCTAACCCAATGCATTGTTTCCTTAAATTCCCCGAACCATGTATGTTAATGATACAAGTTCTTTTTTTTTTTTTTTTCCTATATCTTATACAATTTTCAAACACACAGAAAGAATTGAAAGAATTATGCAGTGGACACCCATAGTCTTACTACCTATGTTTTTCAATTAACGTTTTGCTAGGATTGCTTTGTGACAAATCTCTTCTGTCCTTTCCTCTACCTTGATACTTAATCCATCTTTTTCTTTGATGGATTTTAAAGTTGCAAATAGTAGTACCCTAAACCCTTCAGCTTGCACATCATTAAACTGGACAGAAAATGTGACTTCTTTTTAAGTTCTTTACATTGTGTGATTATCACTGTATAATGAACCATTATTTCTGTCTCCCAAAGGAGTCAACTTTTCTAGTCATGGGCCTGTACATATGCTGGTCTCTCTAGCTGGAAAACTCCCATGTTTCAAGCTCCTTTAGCGGTGAAATTCCTACTTGTCCTTCAAATATCCGCTCAAATTTCATTTCTTTCGACCTCTGTCTATGTTCTGAGTCTAAATGAGATGTATCCTATTATTCTTTCTCAGGGCACCCTGTGATTTTCAATGACATGCTTATTTGTTAGTTATTTGTTTCATGTTGGATTCTCCCAGAAAATTATAAACTTTATAGTTCTGTTATATACTTGGCATCTAGAGCAGTGTCTAGCACATTGTTCTTGAAACATATCATCCCAATAAATATATGGAAAAATGTAAAAGGTTATTTGAAACTGGGTAGAGCTATTGTTAAGCAGACAATCTATACATTTTTTTTTCACTTTTTTTTTTTTCACTTTTTAAGGAAACACATAAATTTGTGTGTGTGTTACTATTTTTATGTTAGGGCCATGGGTTCTCCTCTCCTTTCACCTTCTATCTCCCAGAGTCTCCCCACAAAATATGGTTCTCAAAATATGTCTCTAGAAACATCTCTGAATCTGTATAATTGCTGAGGGAAAAAAAAAAAAAAAGAGAGAAGGCAAGGAAAATGCTTGTGAACCTGATCAAAAAGAGAAAACTGCCTCATTTGTCAAGTCTACTCCGAAAGATCCCCGACAGAGATAATGTCTCAAAATGAATTCATCTGGTTTTGGAAAACAAAATGCTGAGTCAATGCTGGCAGGATATTTTAATCACCTTCCAAGTATTACTTTTAACAAATATATGAGAAAAACAAGGAAGCCTAATCCAAACCCCCTTCCATATAGACTTGTATCATGTGCTCTGATACTGAAGAAGTAGGCCTGTAATGTGACTTTTCCAAACAGATCTCATTAATTGAAATTCAAGGGGAGGAAGAAGGATAAACCCTTGGGGAAAGGGAAACACTATATACCTTGGTTATTCAAAATACAGATTAGCATTTCATAAGCTTTAGAAATTCTACTGGAAAGGAAACTCTTAATTCTACTATTTCCCAAACTTTCCTGACCAAATAATTCTTTGCTATGTTTCTTAGTAACTTTTAATAGACCATATTATTAGCTCATGTTAATAGCTCATAATTCCATGAAATCGTTTGGAAAATGCTGTGCTTAAGTTTGACCTATTTGTGTGCAGAGTATTGATCTTAGCATAATGATACATTTACATAATCATAAGGTCTTAAACTCATTTTTTTTTTAAAGCATGTTCCTAGTCTGAAGCCAATGGACTTGTCAGAGATCTTAGTTTTTTTTGCGTACCAGTAGAAGCTGCCGTGGTGATTTAGGATATCGGTAGTCTGATAGTTTGGCATAAATGTCTTGCCTGAGGCCTATGTTGTCTTCCTTCCGCCATTACGTAGGTTGCATTGCCTCCTTAGAGTGAAGTTTGTACCATAAGGCATCTCTGTCACTTGGAAATTCATTGAAAGGAAGATCTTATTCCTGAGAGAAAAAAGTACTCCATTTAAAAAATATCATAATTCAGATTTCTCATAACATACAATCTTAGCTTGAGGTAGAGTATTTCAGGACTGTATTTTCTCATCCAGTGGGTTTCTACTAGAGTGCCTTTCTTTCTTTCACTGTCCAATATGTATATGATATGATCTTTGACATCTAAAGATCTACATCCTACGAAGTTCCCCGGATTGTCATTTTATGAGATAAAGTCAGTGTTTTCTTCCAACTCTTACTGAGCGTCCTTTTTATTATAGGTGATATTTTCTGACAAGTGTGACACAAGTTTTTCAAGCAGGTATTACGAACTTATTAGCATTTGTCTCAAAATTGAAACAATGCTGGGGAAATATGTAAAAATTGTCTAATAAAGCAATATGCAATATATTTAGGCCATTTTGTTTGGGCAGTTTCATGACAAGATATTGGAACCATGATAGTTTTTAATAAAGTCTGAATAATTCCAAGAACTGTCACTATCGAAATTAGCATTAGTATTTTCACACTTTTCACTACCTCAGTGATATACAGCTTGTCAAAAGTTCTCCATTTAAGGTTAAAATTAGTTGCATGTCAGTTGAAGAACTTTAAAGAAATTAGGATAAATGCATCCTATTCTATAAAAGTACAAATTGTCCTTTTTTAGTAATAAGGTATTTTTATTCTTTATCTTTCCATGAAAATCTTATTTAAAAAGTGAATATTTTAGAAGGTGATATAACATAACCACTGGGTTCCAACTCTACAGGAATAGTTCTGAGAAATGCAGAAAGTGTTTTGATCTTGAAATTTCCCTGAAACTGTATACATTGCTGATAAACAGAAAAATATACCATAGAAATCAAGATCTTAGAAAGATCTCTCAAGTGATTCAGAGGCCCAAATCTTTTTTGATGGGAGCCAGCCATGACCAAACGGTGATAGGTGCCCTGTTTTATAAAGAAGACATTGGAAGTGTTTAGCATAAACCAGTTAATATAATTTTGATCTAAGAGGGAGACATTCACCTTTTGATTCTAAATTATAGACTTTTGCTTTCAGTAATAGGAGGCTAAATCCCCACTGAAAAAAATTGGAAAAGCTGTCTATACATCTATTCATCTATGTACATAGATGTATTATAGATATAGAACTATTTATATCTCTATAGATAAATAGATTATCTTTTTGAAAATACTGGGCAGCACAAAATAAAAAGATGAGGATTCTCTTGGAAAGAGAAAAATAATTTCACATTGAAGATAAACCTAAATAAATATTGAATGTAAAAATTAATAATTGTTTATTATTTATAGGATTGATATATATAACAAGAATGCTATATTATTTAGGAAGTAGGATAAATATAGTTATCATTTATGAAATAATCATGTTCTAGTCCACTAGGAGATTCTCAACAAATAGAAGAGGATGGACTCATATAAATATCCTTCTCCGATCACAACACATTGAAGGTACAAATCACTAAAAAACAAAAATGTAGATAATCTTCTTATGTTAAAAATTTAAAAAGAATAAGTAACTTATAGGATCCTAATAACAGGCATCAAATCCTAGAGTTTAGAGAACATAGTAAATTAAACACAAAGAATTTTTTAAAAAGGAAATAATAAAAAGCAGAAATTAATAAAATAGAAAACTAGGATGATATTGGAAGGAACAGCATAACACAGGTTTTTTTTTTTTTTTAATCCAATAAAATTGATTAATTGCTGGCAAGAAAAATCCATAAAAAAGAGAGATGACAAAAATAAATAATATTATAAGTAAAAAAGACATAGTTGTCTATCTTTCAGAGGTTTATAAGGATGATAAAGATAATAAAAGTACAATAAACAACTCCCTTGTAGTAAATTTGACTATTAAGTAAAATGGGGAAAATCTTAGAAAAATACAGTATTCCAAAAAAACCCACAAGAAAACCTTTTTTTTTTTTTTTAACTATGGAAAAAATGGAATCTATAATCACAATGTTTTTATTAAGAAAACTTCAGACCTAGATAGCTGGCTATAATAGTGAATTCAAACTATAATTCAGGGAGAAATTGACACAAATTCCTTGGGGGTAAATTAAAAAAAACAAAACAAAAAACTAAAGTATTCTCAAAAGTATTTTGTGAGCCAGCTATAAATCATAATACCAAAAAACCTAACAAAAATTCTAGAATAGAAAATTATAGGCTCTTCATACTCATGAACATAGATACAAAAACCCTTTAAAAGTCAACAAAATTAATCTTGAATATATAAAAACATGTTGCAAATAGACTGAGTCTATTCCAGTAATTTGTGACAGATACTATATTCAAACATTTATCAGTGCAATTTGTATTAACTTAATAAAGGAGAAAAAATATTTGATTATTTCAGCTGTTTCAGAAAAATCATAAAATTCAACACACATTCATAATAAACTACTCTTAGCACAATTCCTTCAATGAAAGTCCTAAGGGAATTTTCCTTTCTTCAAAATTATAGCAAATGTATCAAAACATTATAACACATTCATATTTATTTTTAAATACAGAAAATTCTCTTTTTCATAACAGAACCTAGACAAAAATGTTGGCTATCATCTTACCAAGCATCTTATCTTAGAAGGAATGTGTATACAAGCCACCGTAACAGATTTCATTTGTAATATTTCAATTCACCACTTAGTATGAAGTATGAACAACTGACAGCAAAAAGGAGTCAGTATACAATTGTTAAAACAAATACCATTCATACTTCAATTAAGGAAAAATGATAAGCTTCCAGGTGTTCTATTTTAGTAAAATATTTAAAATTATTCTAGTTTTTCATTACATGATGCAACATGAAGGATATTTAATTGACCTAAAAATCTGTCATCTTGTTCTCTGGCATATGGAAAATTTCCATTAATAACATGATCAGCAGATACCAGTAGACTGTATCCTGTGGATTATAATTCTTTCCCTGGAAAGGCTCTAATCTTAGTAGGAGATGTGTGAAAATACAAAAATAACAGTACTAGATAATAGAAAATGAGAAGTACCATTAGAAGGGAACCATGAGAGAAGGAATATGCTGAGAACAATGAGATAATCCCTCTTGTAAAGGGAGGAGTTAAGGTGCTTAAAGACGCCATACTTAGTATCTAGTTACTATATTGTTTGCAATTTTTGTCCTGCTTAATGGAAATGGGAATTTCATCAGTCAGTGAAGATGGTCTTCATCAACTATTCGTGTACATTCATACAAGTCTTCTCCTTGATCCAGTCTATCAGATCATTTCTTTTCTCTAAGATAAGTACAAGCATGTGCTACTAGATACAGGGTGTCTAGAAACGTGTTTCAGAAAGTTTATATATAGGGGCTCCTGGGTGCTCAGCAGTTGAGCATCTGCCTTCAGCCCAGGGTGTGATCCTGGAGACCCGGGATTGAGTCCCACATCGGGCTCCCTGCAAGGAGCCTTCTTCTCCCTCTGCCCATATCTCTGCCTCTCTCTGTGTCTCTCATGAGTAAATAAATAAAATCTTTTTAAAAAAGAAAGTTTATATTTAAAATACAGTTTTATTATAACAAATGTCTTTAAAATGTTCCCAGTGTTTTAAGGTCTTTGACACCCCTTCAGGGACCATTATTGGTAGGTAAGAGGGGGAGTACTGTGTCTGCAGGGCTTCAGGCTGCTCTCTTCACGCAACAGACCTACCCAGCTTTTGTCACTTTTATGTACTGAGTAGTCTTCAGTTTCGTTTTGGACAAAGGTTCCCAGTCAAGAGAAAGAAAAAGGAAAAGAAAAGAAAAGGTGAAAGAAAAAGAGAAGGAAAGAAAAAGAGAGAGAGGAATGCAAGGAGAGGAAAGGGAAGAGGAACGGAGAGGAAAGGAAGGGAAAAGAAAAGAGGAGAGGAAGGGAGGGAGAAGGAAGGTAGATAGACACAGAATTCCATTAACTCACCGCTCAAAGGAGACGTAAAGAACACCTTAGTTATGCAGAAAGTGGACCCCATATACTCAGTGTACTTTCTCTGGTTTACTTGGACGTTCCACTTGAATTCCAGCACTTGGAGCCACACTCTGCCTTCCCAGTGTTGCTGAAATATCTGCAAAAGTCTCCACTCCCAGAGCATATACATTCCGTCATTCATTAATTCGACAAAGAGTTGTTTACTCTTACTCCGTGGCGGGTTTAGACCATATGTTGGTGGGGGTAAAAAGACCCACTCCCCGTCTTTTAACTTCTCCCTTGGTTTCAAACATTTGTTTTCACGCTACCACTTGGATCCTTGCCTCAGGCCTTACCTGACTATGACCCTGTAACTGAATTCTCTTGCTTTATTTTTTTTTGGTTTTTATTTTTGTTTTTTGTCTCAACACTCTCTTAACTTTTCTCACTGCCTGTGATGAAGACTTCTTGATGCTCTAGGCACACAAAATCTTATTACTCTCCCCTTTCTGGAAGTGCTTTACCTCGTCCAAACTTACATTGCCACCTCCACCCCGCCTTGCAATAATCTGCTTCTGCCTCATCCACCATTACCATTTCTTTGAAAGGTTGGTCAAGACTCTCTGGTCCAACTTCCTCATTTTTCATTGGTTCCATCATCCACTCCAATCAGATGTCACTAAGTCAGTTTTGTCTAATTTGCCGATTCCACTTTGACAAATCCAGCAACGAAGAATTTCTGATGTTATGTATCCTGTGTCCCATTTTCTCGCCTTTTGCTTGAGACACTTTCTTCAACCTCCCTTTAGCACAGGCAATCTCCAAATGTTTTTCCCACCTTGTTAACCACTTCCAGTGCCCATTACTAGATGGATACTCTCCCCCAATCACAACAATGGTGTTTCTCAGTGTTCAGTCCTATTCATATTCCACATTGTATTTGCACACAAATTTTTGGTGATCTCTTCCAGTCCCTTGGATTTAATGGCATCTCAGAAATTTACTAGCTATGACGTTTACACTGAGAAACAGACTGATACATGGAATTGTCTTCTGGACATTTCTTCATAAACTGGCATCTAAAACTTCTTATGTTCAAAACAAAGCTCTTTATTCTTTCATCTACACCACACACATATAAATACA
This sequence comes from Canis aureus, assembly GCF_053574225.1. Taxonomy (NCBI): domain Eukaryota; kingdom Metazoa; phylum Chordata; class Mammalia; order Carnivora; family Canidae; genus Canis; species Canis aureus. The sequence goes on from NC_135618.1 coordinate 4,303,035, forward strand.
CATCTGTGTGCATGCGCACACACAAACACACACACACATGCCCAGTCCTTTTTAAATAAAGGGTTCTGTATCAGAATAAATGATGCCATAATCACCCATTTCCCAGGCTAAGACCTAGTGGTCATCCTTGATTCTTCTTTTCTCACTGAGGTCACTTCAGGGAGTTGCCTTCAATAATCCCTCTGCCCATCTTTTGCTTCACTACATTCATTTATTTTTATTCATCATTCTCTGAAATGATGTTATATATTTAACAGTTTCACTTATTTACTTTCTGTCTTCACTCACTACTGGAATATAAGCAGCATGATGGCAGGAACATTGTACTTTTTTTTTTTTTTTTTTTTTTTTTTTTTTTTTTTTTTAAGAAGAACAGAGAGAAAGAGTGCAGGAGGGGTTGGAGGCTCACAGGGAGAAGGAGAGAGAAAATCTTAAGCAGGTTCCATGCTCAGCTCAAGGCCCAATGGAGGGCTGGATCTCACGACCTTGAATCAGGACCTGAGCTGAAATCATGAGTTGGAGACTTAACCGATTGGGTCACTGAGACACCCCCCGTCTATACTTTATAAATGTGTTTTCAGAACATACACATTCTGGCACATTATAGATTATAGGCACTAAATAAATATTCATTGGGTGAATATATGTGTGTGCAGTGGAATTAGACATAAGCATACAACTTCACCAGTGCCAGCCACTCTGCTGGTCCTGTCCTCTCTACTGGTCACACTGTCTCCCAACATTTACAGAGTAAATACTGCTTCATTCTTTACCTGTATTCAGAAGTTTGTTTTTTTTTTTTTTTTTTCCATTTCCCCAGGAAGTTTTAAGTGCTTACTCTGCTAGTCTTCTTTGTACAAATCTCCACTCAACTGCATCATCATGAGTTGTAACCTTGTGGTTTCATATCTTTGTTCAACTTTAACTTACATATATATTCTTCCAGGGTAGGATTCTTTTTCTATCTTCCTGGCACACAAAAGACACTAGTGGATATATCTGATGAACAGATGAGATAAAAAAGTGTTTTAGATTAAGATTTATTAGAGAGATACATCTGAAACTCATTCCTTACAGAGTTTATTTCTAAAATAATTTCTTCTCAGTAGGTGCTCATGGCCATATATTATTTTGCTCTTAAACAAGTGCTCAACATTCCAATAAAGGTGTGCCCTGTACTCTCTTGAAAGAAGCATTTAGTTTTTAAATGCTTATTTCTGTATAGGGACAATTCTGAATAAAATAAAGTATTTTAGATACTTTAGAAGAAAAGTAATACATTAAGAGCTGTTCTGTTTGCAGATAATAGGGTTGTCCAGTAAGTTGATTTATTACTCCAAAATGGAGAATTAAGCCACTTGTGTAATGTTCATTGATAATTTATCCGTAACTTAATAGGTATATAGTAATATGATAGGATCAATAGTAAGCATATGCAATTGTGTAAACATTCATATTAATGTATTTCCTACCTAAAAAAAAAAAAAAAAAAAAAATGTATTTCCTACCTATAAAATACAGAATATAGTCCATATTGAGTGATATGAAAGTAATGTAATAGTTAAATATCAAACAAGATTTTAGAAAGAAAGGTGACAATTATTACTTTATTCCTTATATTTCCATTGAGGCATGAATATTTTACATTTCTTAGTAAATCTCTCATTGTCCTTAAAGTCTTTCCCTGGAGAAAAATGAATGAATCATCAAATTGGTAACATTGAGTATTAAAAAAAACACGATTTTACAAATTTAGCTCAAATAGTTGGCTCAATGTTGTATATTTTGTGTGCCACGTTGAGTGATCTCTTTAGCCCCTCATGATAAACATAGTTGGAAATGAACCAAGGATCTGCCTCTTAAGCCTGGAAGATTGCTTTCTTCTTATAATTTTAATTTCATACTTGTTAAAATTTGAGGCTGACAGTGGGCACCCTATCATTTTCCAAAAGATTCTACAGGCCTACCTCCCTTATAGGAGGGAACCAAATACTATTTTATTATGAAAAGCTAATTTGCATCTGGAAAGGAATAGAAAGTTTATGGTTCAGGATATGGGTTACACTGATTTTCCTATTTCAACTTTATTGCTCATAAAGGTGAAATGACATTTTAATCCATATCTGGTTTCTTAAGTCTCTTCTTATTCAACATGGTCTGAGAAACACAAATCAAGGTCATTATCTGAAGCCATGTGTGGTTATAGGGATTCTAAATAAAAATTTTCAAGCTACGAGATAGAGAAGATGATGGTTATGGCCCCCAAAGTAATTAGATTTAAGATAAAGACCACATAACAGAAGCCAGAAATATGCCAACCCATGTTTGGCTGTCTAACACAGATATGTACCACTACATTTTCACAAAGGGAATACACTGTGGAAAATATACCAAGAACCAGAAATGAAACACTAGAACAATCCCAGAACTACTTCCAGTCCTTCCCCTTCTAAATGTCCAACCATTTTTCCTAAACTTTAACACCATAGACTAGATTTTTGTTGTGTTTGTTTTTGTTTTGTTTTGACACACATTTGCTTTTTTTTTTTTTTTTTTTTTTTTTTTTTTGGCACCTTACATTGCTCTCTGGAAAATGACAATTATATGAATAAATTCCCCACCTTTGGTTAACCTGACTCAGTTCAATGGATACAGATTGAGTTTTGGTTTGCAAAGCTTGTTCAGGTCCACGAAAAGAAAAACAAACAACAAACATAAAAAACAAACAAACAAACAAACAAAAACAATATCAGGGATGCCTGGGTGGATCAGTGGTTGAGCCTCTGCCTCAGCCCAGTGTGTGATCCTGGAGTCCCAGGATCCAGTCCTGCATCACACTCCCTGCAGGGAGCCTGCTCTGCCCTCTGCCTATGTCTCTGCCTCTCTCTGTTGTCTCTTATGAATAAATAAATATTATTTTAAAAAAGTAAAGAATATCAAAGCTGTGTTTTTTAACACTAGAATACTAAAAGTACAACTTGGGTGGTGGGGTGCATATTTGCTTTGAAAAGAGAGCAGGATGTAACAGGAAAAAAACAGGAGTACCCTGGAAGTCCATGTAGAGATTATTAGCTGTTGGTCAAATTACTTACTCTCTGAGCCACACTCCCCCAATCTGTAAAATATATCTGTTGATACACAAAACACAGCACTATTGTGAGAACTAAATATGAAAACCCATGCAAAAGCTCCTCTTGATTTCTTGATTTATTCGGGGAGATTTATTTGAACCTGAATGTTATTTGAATGATGCTGATAAACTTGATGAACTTTGTGATGCATATCAAGAGAATGTTTGGAGAAGAAGCTATGACTTCACATGAAGATTTGGTCGGCTTTAGGCATTTTCCTAAAATTTAAAAATATTCTTCTCTGGAGAAGGATTTTTGATGTTAAACTACATATTAGGCATTATTAAGCATTTTAAATGTAATTCTCTTGGTTTCCACAGAGTATGAATTTTAAAAGAATAAACAACTTTCTGGGATTTTCATTTAAAGCTTTGTCCTCTGAAGTCCTTTGATGAATATTGTATTTATAGCCTCTGATGCCAGACCCTTTAAAATACAAGGTTTTTCTAACTGCCTCTTTCATCTCTGGCATTAGAGACGTACGACGACAGGCAGCACAAAATAGCATGATTTGCATTCAATGCAGAATCTGAACAGTTAAACTTTCAAGTCTTAATGAAAGGTCATAAAATCTTACAGTACTGACCAAATAGATTTGCTAGAACATTAAATCCCCCATGAATCCTCCTGTACCACTTTAAACACAAGTTAAAATTGCAAATCATAAATACTGAATGCTTTCTTCCCTAATGTAAGTTCACTATTATAACCTTGTCTGGCAGAGATGCTCCACTTAAAGGTCTGTAACATTTTCATTATCAGCTCTATCTCTGAGGGTTTGGTAATGCAGCTGTTTCTGTTTGTAATGGGCTGAAAATGCTTATACTGATTTTTTTTTTCCTTTAAGTCAGATGCTAGTGTAGCTCTTTTTGGGTCCTGAGTTAAAACAAACAAAACCATCTTAGTTTTCAATTGTCTTTTCCATTATTGTCCAGTGAGAAATACAATCCTGCAATCGAACCTATATTTTTAGGAATATTTTGCGTCCAGAGCTTTAGACTTCTAATATATGGGTTGCCACACTATGTGCTTTTGTGGGTGTATGTACACATATACGCATATGTATGTGTAATAACAAACAGATTATTTCTCAAAGCTTAATTTCCTTTGTGGTAAAAGGGATAAAAAGAATCCCATTAAGAGGCAGAGAACACCTTCATACATTAAGTCCCTACTTAAGTGAGAGAGTAGACTCCTACTAGTACAAAGTGTCCTCGAAGCATACAAAAGATTAAAGTGTTCAGAATTATATTGCTTTTCACAAAAGAAATGGTCTCACTTGTCAATGAGAATACACAAAGTGCATTTTTGAACGAGGTGCAATGTTAATAAGAAATCAGTTTCAGTTTTTATATTACGTGCAGGTGTTGGCTAGAATGCGTTCCGTGTTGGCAATGTCGCAGGAGCTCAGGCTGGATCTTATACCTGGGAAATCTAAACCTTGGTTGCCAAGACATTTTGAGGCATTGACCTGCCTATTGATAGATAAGTAAAAGGAAAGAGATGCTGAATGGCACAGGAGGAGGCTCACTGGATGGATTAATAGTCTCTGATTTCATCTCTGAAAATTCGCATGTCTGTGTAAAGATATCTGTTATTAGAGACAAGATCCATCATCCCATTTTCCCTGGCCCCTTAAATTCCTGAGGTAATTTGCTAGAAGACAGAGAATAATGACTCTCAGAAGCTTAGAGGGTTTCATTGACCGGGTAACATTGACAAGCCTTGAGGGTCACGCAACGACCTGACCTCACAAATACAGAAAGTGAACCTTATTTTTCTTGGATATTACAATATGTTCTCTAGTCATCTCCCAATGCCTCTTACTGCTATCACCATTTAACATATGGGTTAGGAGAAGCATTCTTGGCGTTATCTTGTCCAGACACTATCTCATCCTTTAATCTAACATTTACAATAGCATCAGATAAGTCAGAGAGACTTAGGGCATCACACCACATACACTACATTTCAAGTTATGTAGCTTTCACATGTTATATAAGAACCCTCTAAAGTATTGTATCCTCGCTTAATTAACCCTAGGCAATTATCTTACCAGGCCTAAGCAGCTATGTTGTAAATGATGATTTAGGAATGGAAATAGAGTGGCACCTGGGTGGCTCAGTTGGTTAAGCACCTGCCTTCAGCTCAGATCATGGTCCTCAGATCAAGCCATGCATCGGGCTCCCTGCTCAGTGGGGAGTCTGCTTCTCCCTCTGCCTCTGCCCTTCCCCGTGTTGTGGTCTCTCTTTGGCAAATAAATAAATAAAATCTTTTAAAAAAGAAAAAAAAAGAGGAATGGAAATATATAGCATTAGTCTATATAACAGAAAATAAATAGATGCCTATTTTAGACACTGACTTTGAGAGGATAATGTCAGGTTTCTATCAGGACAGAACTGTAGGAGATCCAAAAATTTCATTCTGGCTTAATTTACTCCAATTACATTTGAATGTCGGATGCACTTCCTACTCTTAGGCGTCTACAATGGCAGGCCTCCTTTCTGTGTGTGTGCGTGTGTGTGTGCGCGTGTGTATGAACTTTCAATGAAAAGTAAACGGCTCTCACACTTCCCTTGGAAGACATTCTGCAGTGTGATGCCATTTGAAATCTTTCCCTTCATTTATCAAGTAACAACTTAATTATTTTTATTTCTTTCTTTCACTGAAATACTTGAAACTCTAATAGATTGTGTCTTATCAATTCAGAAGCAGTAATAACTGTGATACTGAGTCAGAAAAGAAGCAAATGGATTTAGTCAGGGGCTCTTTTAAGACTTTTATTCACACACTAAGTGAGGGAGAAGGTCCTCCCCGGGTCCCTTTCGCCTCATCTCCCTCCCCCATTCTGCCGTTGGGATAGTCACTCTCTGACCCTGCGGTCCCCTTCAGCAGCTCACGTAACTTACTTCACTCGTTTTCTCCTTTACCAGGTTGACCTTTGCCCTTTGCCAGTGCTTAGTGCTTTGGTCAAAGACACAGGTGTCTGTCTCTACCTGAACTGGAAGCACTAGACACCTGTGGTCAGTCCTGTCTTCATGCTTAGGGTAGTGACTTGCATTCTAACCAGCTGCTCTGCAGTCCTGAGGGCCTGCCAAGCCCAGTTAGGGGTAGAAGTTAGAGATCAGGGGCTATTTTGAAGAGTTCAGCCTTCCCCAAGGACCCTTGATCACGAAAATACATTTTTCTAGAATAAGCTTGGAATCTTTTTGCCATTATAAGGTGTATGCGTATGTGGCATGCCTTCTTTGATAAATTATAAACCTATTATAAGTAGAATAGAGACAAAGAAGTCCGCTCATTTCACTAACCTGTTTCCTTCCCTTCTTACCATCTTTCTTTGCTATTGTGTTGCCTCATTACAGAGGTCTACAGAGATCCACCTCCTTCTGTCTATGAAGAATGTCTTCTGCTAGTTTATTTAGACTTGTGTTCTAAACTTCTATTTCCTGTTCACCCGGATGCTATTAAACCTGTTCTTACCTAGGTGCCCAGTGGAAAGAATTTAATGAAATAATTAATTAAAAAGTGATTATGGTAACATTAAGTATCAAAACATGTTTATTTATGACAATATATGTTACTTACCAACGATAATGTTAGGAGTTATACTCAATGGGGAGAAACACATAAATATTCAAAGAAATGCAGTGGAAGAAAATGGTTAAGCAAATCGTTCAAGTCAACTGCGTGCAATTTGTTTGTCTACATCTTCCTGCTAGAATTTTCTTCTCTCCTTTTAGATCTTTACGCCACTTCACAATTGACTCTTATGTTTGTATTCATGGAAAATGAAATTTAGGACTTTATAATGTTGGACTTACTCATATACTACGTAAAATCATGTTAAATACTTTCTAGATTATGCATATCACAGTTTAAGAAACTCCCTTCTATTTCTTTTTTTTTCCTCCCTTCTATTTCTTGTATGGCTTCTCCATCTTCCAGGGAAAACCAGGAACCCAGAAAAAGAGATTCACGGGAGGGCATTAGATATAACCCTCAGGTAGGTTTGCATAGACAAGCCTGACAGAGACTGCATAGAGAGGTAAACTAGTAGGAGACTATGGTTCACATTAGTCTTGATCATTGGTCATCCTCAGAGCCCATCCTGAAGGGGAAAAAATGTTTGAGTGGATCTTGAGTAAAAATAAACAAGAGTTGTATGTCACTTGACTAACAAAAAAGGAGAGAATAATGGAAATTAAGACCACTACAACTTCTGAGGCTATCTTGCATTTTTGAAGGTGCAAATTTCAAACATCTGCCAAAGGATATTAGATCGATAGGCATTGACAACAGTCCATTTTCAAATCACATTTCATAGGCAACCTCTAAGTTGCTATGGTGTTGGTTATCATTAATCTCTGATCAATGTGGTTTGGAGAATTTGGTGAAACACAAATTGCTGGCAAACCTCATTCCAGGCATTATTACTCTGGGAGTCTGGGGTCTTCCCTGAGCATTTGCTTTTCTAACAATTTCCCAGGTGGTCGTGGTGCTGCTGCTGGTGCTGATTCATGGACCACACTTTATAGGTATTCAAAAATATTATTACAAAAGGACATTTTCATGGGGTGGGGGGAGGGAGGTGGAGAGCATCCACTGCAATAGTTGAAATTACAGAGTAGCCTAAATTCAGTTCAACTAAGAACAAAAAGGGACAGGACCATTCAAATAATTATGGTGATGGAATGAACTGAAAATAAATACCATCTCACCTAATATTGAAATATTACCGACCATGCTGTGATACTTATTGTATAATCACTCATCTTTATGTGAAAAACTCTGCTGACCTGGACAATATTCTATAGCCAGATCCTCCTGCTGAGGTTTTCTTTTCTAGATACATAAGCTTTACAGCTTATGATTCACTGTTTTCTCCTTTATATATGCTTAAGAGGATGGCAACCTGGCTTTGAATAAATAGCAATTAAAATTATAAATAATTTTAAGTCATCTTCTGAAACACGGGAGGAGGGTAGTTCACACTTACAATAACAATTGTTTATGTATTACATTTGTGGTTCACTATGCCTTTCGTTTATACCAGAGTGCTTTGTTCTCTTTATCTTAAATCAAGACTTCACGTGTAACTTTGTAGCTTTTTGTCTTTGATGACATAAAAACCCATGGATTTTCCAGAACAAAATAGAGATCAGATTTATTTTGTCTTTGGAGTAGTTAAAAGTGATTAAGTGGAGAATTCAACAAAATAATAACTTTTTGGCTATTCAGAAGTGAATTATCTGGAAAAAAAATTACCTCCATCATACATATCCTGATATGTTTACAAGTTTGGACCATTTTTGTTAGTTAATAACTCTTCAAATGCATAGGCATAATAAGAGGAAAAAACAGCATGAGAAAGGAACTTCAGAAGTCCTCTGTAAACCTGGTAATGAAGAAGTAGGCATTTTATAGATCTTACCTGTACTTTACGTGGTATAAAGATTTTAGGATGTCTTCAATGTATTCAAATTAAGAATAAAATTTATAATGCCTTCACTTTCATGTTACAAATAAACAAAAGTAGCCATTATTTTTCAGATATAAAATATCTAAAGATTTAAATCCTATTTCAGTGCCGCTTTGACACCACACATTGTAAGTTCATTATGTGTTTTGAACTCACCAGATGATCTTGGGTAAGTCATTTGCTTCATTGATGATTCCTTTGCATTATCATTAAAGTGAAGCCTACCCTAGATGGCCTTCACATTCTTCTCAGAGATAGCACATAATTATAAAAAATTATAATTTTTTGTTTCCTCACATCTGAATTTGAACAATTAACATAAAAGGAAGCTGGGGAATTGGACAACAATATTGTAAAACTCCCTTTGTGTGTGTGTCTGTGTGCTTGTATTTTAATAGAAAACAAAATACAAAATTACTCTTTTCAGAAAACAAATATTTAATCCTCTTTCTCCCTTTGTATATACTTAACTATTATTAATACAAGTCTTTGATTTCTTTTCTTTAGCTTCCAACTCCTGGAATACTTTCAGGCACCATATTTTTCCTATCCCATATCTGTTTTTATGCTCATATAGTAAGTTTTCTAAAAAGTTATATGTCCTTGAAACACAGATAGAAAAACTACCCTAATCAAGAAAGAGAGCATTGTGTCGAATTGTCTGCCTGTCCATTCTTCAAATTTTCCTGAAAACTAAGAAACAGTTAACACTAAATTACATATTTGAAATAAGGTACTTTTTTATTTTCATGAACAATGTTTGTGGAAATAAATATAATCTGAAGGAGAAAGAAAGGTAACCCTTGTCATATGTTCATTATACTCTGAGGACTCAGAGATATTAATTTTTATAGAGGAAAGATACTATGATGACAAAATATAAAGTTCATACCCCAAAGAGAATTATTTTATAGTGGTGCTTCAAATTTGTAAAAAAAAATAAATAAATAAATAAAATAAAAAATAAAAAAAAAAAGAAGAAGAATCTCTGAATCCTCATATATATAGATGATATATAATATGTAATGTTAGTAGTGTTAATGTTATATTATCTACTTATCACAAATGATAGATACATAGATAGATTTAGAGAAAGAAAGGGAGAGAGAGAGTCCTTGGTTGTTTGTGATTTCTCAAATGTATCAACTCATCCACATGGAAAAGTTTGAGTGACATAAACTGTGCTAGAAGACGGAAGAGTTGAAATTTCACTTCATGCTTGGAGCATCTCTTCCCCTTTAATTTACCCTGAACCTTCTATGAATGTGCCTATGCATAGTGTCTTTTAATTAGACTATAAGCTTCCTGCGACCATACATTATTCATTGCATTGCTGGGTTTTGGTCACGTGTTAGATTTAGTCCAGAAAACTGACACCAATTTGAGAAGAGGCCGGTGGGTCTCTATAAGGCCTCTAGATACTCTTCCCTTTCCCCTCGCTTGACATATATCTTTATCCTAATTGTGTTGTCCTACCTTTACCAATGATACAAATAAATTAACAACGTTCAACATCTCAAACTTGATTTCACACTTCTTAGTGAGTTCTGTGAAATTTCCATGCTTCATCCTTTCCAGTGACTCACAAAAAGTAGGTGTGAAATAACTGTGAAGACAGAGAAGCAAAACATGAAGTTGTAATAATTCATCTGTTAAAAAAAAATCCCTATATGGTATACGAGCACTGACAGGACTTTTTTTATTTGACATTCAATTCCAACACTATAGACTTCTGCATCTGTCTAAGAAGCAGGAAAATGAATATTATAGGGCTGCCAAAACGAGGTGATGCTATAATTACTGGGTCTTTTTAAACCTCCCCATATTTTTCTATACGCTGACAATGGCTTAAGCATAATATAATCATGTCTTACCCAGTTGAATTATATGTTTTCTTCTCTTTAACTAAGCTTTTTAAGCAATCCTTTGTTAGGCTTCAGCAGCAAAATAATTTTAAAATCTTATAATTTATCACTTTTTACATCTTTACACTCAATTTATTGACAAATACTAGGTATGCAACTGTGGACACAGTTTTTAAAAAAAAAAGTATAATCGGCATGGTTATTTATGAGTTGCCCTGTTACATAATGTACACTCCTCTTATTGGAACAAATAATACAGGGGCAATAATTCCACTTTTCCATATGCTACTATTTATACATCTATAAGAATGTTGTCATATGTCAAGTACATTTATTGAATACTACTCTCAATGAGAAAAAACTAAAAGCTTGATTGTAACTATTAATATAAATGTTCTCCATTCGATATCTATTAAAGGAATTTCAATTCATAGGGAACTAATCACATTTCACTTTCTATTTTTTTCTTCTTGTGGTCAACATATAGCAGAGCAGTTGAGGTGTATGATAATCAAAGAATTGTTCATGGTTGAATAAATTTAATACTCTTGCTTCATCAGAGCAGCATGTTAAAAAGCCCCCTGGAATATTTAGCTTGATTGGTTAAGGCATTCAATTGGATTTCTGATATTAACGATTTTAAATACAGTGTGGATGGGGCAAGAAATTGCTTTTATCCATCTCTTATATGACATGAAAATTGGATAGAAATAAGTTTCTTTTCAAACTTTTTAAAAACAAACACAAATAAATTAATAAAGCTGTAATCCGATCTTTGCCATGCTAGTAGAGAAATAAACATTAATTTTATTTTTGTAAGGGAAGACTACCACACACATTTCAAGATATTTGGGATTACAAAAAGAATCTAGTAGTGTAATACAAGAGGAAGTAGATATTTGCTTCCTCAGAAACCTCATTTAAAAGCAAACAAACAAACAATCCTTTCCATAATATTCTATATAGCTTGGTTCGAAGAGGCCTAATAGGCATTTTAGTGACACATTATCAGCCCCCATATCTCTCGGTAGTTTTATAAATGCATATGCTATTTTAATCTATATTTCCTACTCTCTCCCCCCAAAATATTCTTCTCTCAACTTCCATTGGTAATACACACAGTTACATTTTAAAAGTGCTTTTAATGTTTTGTTAAAATTACAAAAACTAAAGACAACCACAACGACCCAGGTAGGAAATACTCATTCTTGGATATGTAAACTCATAACTTTAAACCTTACAGTTTACATTTTATATTATGCTACTTTTCTTTTTGGATTAGAATCCCTTCAGAAAAAGGAACTATGTATTTTACTTCTTTGACTCTCGTATTTAATATAATATGACATATGACACATAATAACACAAAAGAAAGACTTGTTTTCTTTTAAATTATATTCATAAAAATGTATAGTAAATCTCTCTCTCTACTCTGCCTTCATTCTCTCATTAAGGTAGAATGTAATATGGAAAATAACTCATAATTCTGTCTTCAAATCACAACCAACAAGCAGACATCTGATATGCCTTAAATAAAAGATGTTACAATAAAAAAGTGACAATCTAATAAATATTGATCAAACTGTACACACTGAAATGCAGAACATGACTTGCAATAAAAAGTTATAAACTATGGTATAATGTAATTCCAAAATAAGCAGTTAGTAGTTCTAATTAATTAGTGAACAAAAAGAAGACAGTTCAAAAATATTTTTTCAACTGCCTTTACTTGGTAGCTTAGTGTAAGTATGAATTATAAATTGCATTCAAAACAAATATACAGGGGCACCTGGGTGGCTTAACGGTTGAACATCTGCCTTTGGCTCAGGTCGTGATCCCGGGGTCCTGGGATCAAGTCTCTCACCGGGCTCCCTTGCAGGGAGCCTCCGTCTCCCTCTGCCTATGTCTCTGCTTCTCTCTGTGTGTCTCTCATGAATAAGTAAATAAATAAAATCTTAAAACCAAAACCAAAACATGTTTAAAGAAAAAAACCAATAGCTTTTCTCAATCAAAAGTTAACAAAATCTTCATAAAAATCTTAAGATAGAAAAATAATCTTAAGATAGTAGCACACTTAATGTTTAAGAAACCTGGGATAAAAGGAAACTAAGGATAGTGAACATAGATTTTAAATTCAATGGATTTTTTTTTCTGGTGGGATAATATTGGTATTTTATTTTATTTTATTTTATTTATTTTATTTTATTTATTATTTTATTATTTTATTTATTTTATTTTATTTATTTTATTTTATTTTAGATTTTATTTATTCATGAGAGAGACACAGAGAGAGGCAGAGACACAGGCAGAGGGAGAAGCAGGCTCCATGCAGGGAGCCCAACGTAGGACTCGATCCCAGGATTCCGGGATCACACCCGGGGCTGAAGGCAGATGCTCAACTGCTGAGCCACCCCAGCATCCCAATATTGGCATTTTAAATGCATATTGTAACCACAATTATTTTAGGGATCCAATTGGTAACACATTTTTTCCCTGTATGTAGAGGTTGATCTAAATGACTTCTGTGTCTCGTAGGTAAATATAAAGATGTTAAATAGCTTTTGAAATGTTAGCCACCTAGTTGTATTAAACTGATATATTTAAATATGATATGTAATACCTTAATCTTAAAAAGACAATCAGTGAAAATGAAGTTTAATAATGTATAATCTGTGCAGCTAATTACACTGAGAATTTAGAAGTGCAGACTTAAATGCGTGTGTGATATTGATCTGTCACCTCAGGAAAAGCTAATGAGATTGCTCACACTTCCCTGGGAAATAAGCAGAGGGTACATGAGAATGGATATAGTATTGGTTCAACCTGATTTTATTATAATCTGGACATTTAAAAGTAGTTTAAATGATGTAGAAAGCCAACTGGAAATCATTGGACTCTTCCTCTCTAATTAAACTGGCCTGATATGGATTAGTGATCCATGAACTATGGACAAGCTTAGTCTTTCCGATGTTATGAATCTTGACCATTTAATTGGTTGCAAGCATCTTGTTAATGACACTGGTTTCTAAACGATCACATCTATCATGTGGCAAAATTTTATTATTTGTTTGGTTTCATGACTTTTTAAATCAGGGCTGATTCTCTTAGAGCTAAAAAAACGTGACAATATACCCACCTTTGTGGGTTTTGGTCCACAAAAGCCCAGTGGAGCACTGGTCTCAATGTACAATACCAGAATGGCCTTATAAAACTTTGAGCTCCCAGGCCGAGGTGTATAATGCAGAAAGTAGAGGGTAGTGAATGGTAAAAACTGTGGAATTAGACTTAGTGCGTCAAAGTCTTGGCTGCCAGTTTATTAAATGATTGATGTTGAACAATATGCTGACTTATCTTAGTCTCAGCTTTCTCGTTTATCAAATGTGGGTAAGAATAGCTATCTTATGCGATTGCTGTATAGGTTAGCTCTTCCAGGTAAAATACTTGGCCCAGTGCTCCGGAGCTGGTAGGTATTATTATTATTTTAATTTATGATATATTTTATTGTTAATATTATGGATAACAACAACCAAGTATGCGAGGACCCATGTTATATCTATTAGACTGTAGTTTGCTATAATCTCAGCTGTTTGTTCTCCCAATGGCAAATTCCCAAGCTCCACTCTTTAATTCTGAGAAGATGTATCGCATCAGAAGGAGAGTAGTATTTCTGGAAGTTATTTCATTTTTTATTCAATAAACATTTATATAGTGGTTAATAGGTACCAAGGACCATAATAGGCACTTCGTCATCTACTGCTCATAAAGACCCTATGAGGTAGGCCCCGTGCTTCTCCTCATGTTACAAATAAGACATCTGTAGCAAGTGAAGTGTCATAACTCACCTGAGGACAGTTGGTAACAGAAAGTGGCAGAGCAGGGAATTTCATCCAGGCAGTGCTCGGTTTTAAGAATGATGTGATCTAGTCCCTTCCCACATGGCTCTCCAATAGAGGGTTTTAATGAGACTGCTTCAGACCCCACTTCCCTCCAGAGTTGCTGATGGTGTTGCCAGCTCCTGACCTGCTGTCGCATTGGTGTTGGCTCCCTTTTACTGCCTCTCTCGCTGAAAAGCCAGTGGTCCTCTTCCCTGCTGCTTCCAGTCTCCAGCTACACTGAGGAAAGACATAACTGCCCACCTTGAAACAACAGAAATTGGCAATTTATGGTGTTAGCAAGGACACACACTCTTAGGTATAAATCCTGACATTGTCTTGCCTTCATTTCCATGAGTCAGATGCCTATATTTTGATTGATGGATTCAAGAAAATGCATATTTTGAATATTTTTAATGAATGCTAATCGATTATTTTCCAAAAAGGCAATGCCAAATATTACTACCACCAGTCACAAATAAGAGTGCCAATTTCACCGTATAATCACTTAAAAATTGGATGCTATCAATGTTTTTAAATTTTTTTGTCAGTTGGGTAGTTGAAACTTTGCATCTTATTCTTATAGTTTGCAATAAGGTTGAACATCTTGAGTTTATTGGTGGTTTTCTCTTTTCTAAATACATATAGTTAACAAATATGAGCTACATCACAGCATGCTTGTCTTGTGTCTGGCACTGTGCTAAGAATTTTTTTTTTATGAGTTATCTTACTTAGTCTTCAAAAAATTCCTGTATGGTACATAGGATTTTTATTCCCATTTACTGGCATTTTATAGAAAGCTCATGAAACATCCTCCAGGGCAGACAAGCAGTAAGGGTTGAAGCCAGACACAAACCCATATTTATATCCCATCTACATAAATAACTCTACTTTCCAAGCTCTAACTATATGCTTTTATATTTCTTATTGATTTTCTTGTGGAACTACTTGTCCTTTACTTATCAGTATGTAAGGAGTTTCTTTGTGTATTCAATAAAGGTGAGTTGGGGAAGGAAAATTTAGATGGAAAGGTTTTCTCCAGCAGTCATTAAATCCTTCAGCTGAGATCAGCAAGGATCACATGCATTGAGGTTTCTTCCTAGAAACCAGAACATGGGAACTAGGACCAAAATGCTCCCAGGCCTTTTCTCCCATTCATCAGGAGTCGAGTGGGAATTCCCAGAAACCGACCCCTCCCCCCAACTTCAATACTAATAGTTCAGTCATAACTATCTTTTGTGGATCCTCTGGGACTAACCACATTAGATCGTTGCTTATATCTGCTACAACAAGAATCCTCAGGGTCCCAGGCCACCCACCACTCATCCCCAGTTCTCTATTCCTTCTTGTTCTTCCAAAGCTCATGAAACCCTTGCACTGAGAACCATGGGATTTATGGCCCATTATCATTAAGATGTGCTATACCCTCAAATTACTTCTGAAAATTCCCATCACTGTTTTGCTCTTGAGGAAAATGAACTCTGCAACAGGGACAAAGTGTTCTCTGCCTCCTGTCAGGCTCTCAGCCTTTTACAGGCATAACTTATTTTATTGTGCTTCACTTTATTGCACATTGCAGATCTTGCATTTTTTACGAATTGAAGGTGGTGTGTGGCAACCGTGTGTTGAACAAGTCTATTGGCACCATTTTTCTGACATAATTTTCTCACCTTGTGTCTCTGTCTCAAGTTTGGCTAATCCTCACAACTCTTTCATTATTATTATATTTGTTTTAGTGATCTGTGATTTGTAATCTTTGATATTACTTCTGTAATTGTTTTGGGATACCACAAAATACACCCGCAGAAGGTGGCAAATATATTGGTACATGCTCTGTGTTCGTAGACCAGCTGTTCCCCCGTTCCTCTCTCTCCATATCCTCGGAGGCACAACAATACTGAAGTACTGAAATCAGGCCAATTAATAATCCTACAATGGCCTCTTAAGTGTTCAAGGAAAAGAGAGAGTCACACATCTCTCACTTTAAAGAAGAAGCTAGAAATGATTAAGCTCAGTGAGGAAGGCATGTCAAAATCCAAGACAGGCTGAAAGTAGGCCTCCTGTGCCAAAGAGCCATGTTGTGAATGCAAAGACAAAGTTCTTGAAGGCAAATAAAAGTGCTACTCCAGTGAACACATGAATGAAGAGGATGTCGAACAGCCTTATGGTTGATATGGGAGAGTTTGAGTGGTCTAGATAGAAGATCGAATCAGTCACAACGTTCCCTTAAGCCAAACCCTAACTCTCTTCAAGTCTAGGAAGCCTGAGCGAGGTGAGGAAGCTGCAGAAGGAAAGTCGGAAGCTAGCAGAGGTTTACTCATGAGGTTTAAGGAAAGAAACTATCTCTCCGAAAGAAAAGTGCAAGTTGGAGCAGCGAGGAGAAGCTGCAGCAAATTGTCCAGAAGATGTAGTTAAGATAATTAAAGATGGCGGCTACCCTAATCAACAGATTTGCAATGTGGGTGAAATGGTCTTATATTCAAAGATGCCACTGAAGACTTTCACAGCCAGAGAGAAGTCAACGGCTGGCCTCAAAGCTTAAAAAAAAAAAAAAAAAAAAAAACCAGCAGACTGGCTGTCTTGTCTTGTTGGGGGCTAATGCACCTGGTGACTTAAGCTGAAGCCAGCTCTCATTGAGCATTCCAAAATCCTAGGCTCCTTAAGAAAATTATGCTAAATCTACTCTGCCCTTGCTCTATAAATGGAAGAACAAAGCCTGGATGATAGTACATCTGTTTACAGCACGATTTGCTGAACCTTTTAAGGCTACAGTTGAGACCTACGGCTCAGAAAAGAAAAAAATACCTTTCAAAATATTACTGCTCATTATATCTGGTCACCTAAAAGCTCTGATGTAGATACACGATGAGATTAATGTTGTTTTCATGCCTGCTAACACACCGTCCATCCTGCAGCCTCTGGATCGAGGGGGTCATTTCAATTTTTAAGTTTTATTATGTAAGAAATGAGATTTTGTAAGGCTATAGCTGTGATAAATAGTGCTTCCTGTAATGGATCTGGGTGGATTCTATCGAAAACCTTCTGGAGAGGTTTCACCATTCTAGATGCCATTAGGAACATTCATGATTCATGAGAAGAGGCCAAAATACAGACATTAACAGGAATTTGGAAGAAGTTGATTCCAAGCCTTGTGGATGATTTTGAGGGGTTCAAGACTTCAGTGGTGGAAGTAGCTGCAGATGCGGTGGGACTAGCCAGAGACCTAGAATTATAAGTGGAGACTGAAGACATGATCGAATTGCTGCCTCCTGATGATCAAACTTGAATGGATGAGGAGTTGCTTCTTATGGACAAGCAAGATGAGTGGTTTCTTGAGCCGGAATCTACTCCTGGTGAAGCTGCTGTGAAGATTGTTGAAACGACAACAAAGGATTTAAAATATTACACACACGTAGTTGATAAAGCCGTAGCAGGATTTGAAAGGATTGACTCCAATTTTGAAAGACATTCTGCTGTGGGTAAAATGCTGTCAAACAACATCACATGCTACAGAGAAACTGTTCTTGAAAGAAAGAATCAATCAGTGCAGCAAATTTCATTGTTGTCTCATTTTAAGAAAATGCCACAACGACTCTAACCTTCAGCAACCACCACCGTGATCAGTCATCAGCCATCAACATCAAAACAAGACCCTCCACCAGCAAAAAAGGTTATGAGTCACTGAAAGCTTGGATAATGTTTAACATTTTTTAGCAATAAAGTATTTTTTAATTGCGGTATGCTTATTTTTTTCAGACATAATGCTATTGCATACCCAATAGGCCAAGATATCGTGCAAACAATTTTTAAATTCACTGAGCAACAACAAAGAAATTCATTTGGCTCACTTTCTTGAGATAATCACTTTATTGTGGTGGTCTAGAACTAAATCCACAATTATCTCTGAGGTATGCTTGTACTTCAGGCTGGAAAGTGGTAGGACTATTTTGACTTTGAGACTATTCTTCTCTAACACCCTCTAGTTTTATTCCTCATGTCTTCATATCTTTACATTGTATCACCAATTACCTCTCCTATTAGCTATCATTCATTGACCCCCAATCCATTCTTCCTCTTCTCAATAATAGTATTTGCCTATTCCATCACGGTTTCTAAGACTACCCCTTCTGAATCCTTAGCAATTCCAACATATATGCAAATGACCCTTCAACACTTTAGCCTTTCAGTCCCTGAATATCTTTTTCTCATTGGCAATCTCATCTTCCATCCTCTCTCAGGTGGAATTGCAACACCTCCATCATCTTTTTTCTTTTTTTTTTTTTTTTCATCATCTTAATTTAATACACTTACTGTCTGACAACCACTTCCTTCATATTTGCTCACTTTTACGTGGTACCTCAGCCAACCTGCCAACCCTCCCATTCACTGCCCACACTACATTGTCCTTTTTCCTCACTCCCTTGATATCCCCGCTCCCTGCCTCATCTAGATTAAACTCTGTGGTTAATCATTATAAATGCTTGCATAGTCTCTCAATTTTCTTCCAGCCTTTTCTCATTTCTTTGAATTTACTTGATAACAAAAACTCATAAATTCTACTCTCTGCCTCATTCTTTGTCTCTTTCACTGAAGACCTTGGTTTCTACTTCATTGAAATGTTGAATTCATTAGAATCTCATTCCCATGTACTTCACCTACTCTCCTGTCACTGTAGGCCAGAGGTTCTCAACTTTGGCACTATTGACATTTTGGACTGGATAACACTTGTGGTGGGAGCTGTTCTGTGCACTGTAGGATGGTTGTTGACAGCATCCCTGGCCTCTACCCATTAAATGCTAACAGAACCCCCTTCCCAGTCCTGACCATCAAAAATGTCTTCGAGGATTGCCAAATGTTCTCTGGCAGGGGTAAGCAGATAAGTGGATGACCTTTTGGAGAACTACTGTCATAGATGAATTATTGTAGTCTTATCCAAAGCCGATTCCTCTCTTTGTTCTCTCATCCCTTTTTGTGTTTTTAGATTTGGCTTCAAAAATTTACCTCTCCTTTCTCTCTCCTCTATGATTTATTTTTTCATTTTTATTTATATAAACTTGTAAACATGCGTTTATTTCTCCATTTGGAAAAAAAAAAAAAAGAAAACAAAGGGGTGAAGAGGATTCTTATGACCCCAATTTCACTTCCATCTATTTCTTTCCTTCGCTTTGGAGCTGTCAAAGAAAAGAAGGAAACTCATAGGTAAATTCACAATAAAGCATCTGTAAAAGAGTCCACAGACTCACAAAAATTGGATAGTAAGAATAAAAAAGGGCAAAGTTTATTGTTCAAAATTTACAACATATTTCTATTTGGATAATATTTGGGTCAGTTTTGATTTGAGTAGTGTATTTTCCTGTTTTTAATAAAAAAATATATTGTTTCTATTTTTTCATGGCTTATCTTAATATGAAAGAATTCCAGATGTCCCTTTTCATGGCTATCTTGAGACGCAAAGCTTTTAGAATGTGAAACTTTTCCATGATGTGTTGTATACTTAGTCAAAATGTCTGAGGCTAAGGAAAAAAAAAGTCAGATTTTCTTAAAAGCAAAATCTCTGCTGAAGAATTGTCTATACTCACTGTGTCTAATTCCTCTCATTTTTAAAAACTCATTGCAATCTGGCTTTTGCTCCCACTGATCCACTTCAAACTGCTTTTGTTACAGTCACTGATGACATCCACATTGCTAAATTCAATTGTCGGTTTTCTTCTTCCTGCATCTGTTAGCTGCTTTGGGCACAGTTGATCCTCTGTGATACATTTCCTTTACAGGGTCTCCATAATATCAAATTCACTAGATTTTTTTTCCTCTTACTTCATTGGTTGCTGTCTGTCACACTCCTTTGCAGTCTATTCCTCATTTTCCTGAACATTAAAGTACAGCACAGCTTACTGCTTACTGCTTTTTCTCTCTTCTATCTACACTCATTATTTTGGTGATTGCAAATGTGAATTTTAATTTTAGCCGTCAGCCCATGATTCTCCAATGCATTTTTCTAACACAGATCTCTCTCAAAAGCTCCAGATATGTGTATCCAATTCCTTTTTGGCATGTCTACTTGAACATCTAATACATTTCTTGAGGTTATCATGTCCAAAGCTCTTGATTTTCTATCATGCCACCTACCATCTTCCCCAACTCAATTATTGGCTCCTCCGTTTTTCCAGTTATCCAGGATAAAACCGGGAATAATCTTTATCCCCTCTCTTTCTAATATATGAAGCACCCTTCTGAAAATCTTTCCAGAAACTAACCACATCTTTCAACCTCCACTAAAAATATCATGTGGCTTAAGCCAAGATAATCACTCGCTTGGATTACACCAGTAGCCATCTATAAAATTATGGTAGATGGTATTATTATTCCTAATTACCCATATATTTCTTTTTCTTTCTAGAGTATTATTCAGACCTTCTCATTTCCATGTAACTTGCAGTCAGTGTCAACTTCTTGAGTGTGTGAACTTCACTTGGGTTAATGCTCTGTCCTTGCCATCTTGAAATGTCTAATGACTTTTGAATAAGAGATCTCACACTTCAGTTTTGCATTGAGGTCTTCAAATTATTTAGCCAGTTTGCTTGCAATTCCACTCCCTGAAGGGGAAGAATAGGCTAACTAAATGTTTGGGGATTTCAGGTGGCATTCCAGAGAGCTTAAAGAGGCATTTTGTAGGGCGACCATTTCTCTCTCTCTCTCTCTCGCTCTCTTTTTCTGTTCTGCACTGGGAATGGCATGTCACAGATATGGACTGTTCCTGTATCCTAGATCCTAAAATGACAAGTCTCAGGGAACAGAGCCATAACTGATCCTAGCCAACATCTAACATGAGAGTGCAATAAGCATTTTTTTTTACAAGCATTGAGATTGGGTGGTTTTCCTATCTTATAGTAAGCTAGTGGGAGCCAACTAATATACAAATTTCCCTGCTTCATCCCCTTGTCTCTCTACAGTTGATTCTTTTTTTTTTTCTCTACAGTTGATCCTTAACAAAATAAACAAAATGATTATTTTAACAGTGAGATTAAATCATATCATAGCTTTACTCAAAATGGTGCAATGAATGTTGTGTTTTATTTTACACTCAAATGAAAAGCCAAAGGACTTGCAGTGGAAAGCATGATTTTCTTCCCCCAATACTCTTACTTCTTTGACCCCGTCTCTTACTGTGTTCCCACATTTTTACCATACTGTGGCCATGTTGTCCCCCTTGCTGTTTCTTGACTGTACCAGGCACACTTCAGATGTTGGAACTCTTCTTGAGCAGTCACAGTTTTAGAGTGCTCTCCCTCCAGGTATCTGTCTGGTTAACTCCCTCGTCTCCTTCATGTCGTCTCAATCCTACATTCCCAATGAGATAAACCTTGACTGCTCTAAATTAGATGTTTCACCCTCCCACTTAGCATATTTGATCCACCTTTTTTCTTCTACTTTATTTTTCCAGTAGCATTTATCATTTATTGAGATATTTATTTATTTGCCTACTTACTATCTATTTTCTTTCATAACTGTCTATTTTCTTCCATTAGAATGTAAGTTTCCTAAGGACAGGGGTATTTGTTTCCACCAATATTTCCCACGTTCCTGAAATATTCCCTAGAATGTATGTTCCATAGTCATTTGTTGGATATGTAGAGACTGGAAGAGGACTGTGTTTGGATACATTATTTTTAGTCTATATGTCTTGAAGTCTCTTATTCCTCTTACTTCCACATACCTTTTCGGCAAAATCCTAATTCTGGTTAAAGATGATAGTCTGAGTATTCAGTGACCGCACATAGTAGCTGAATGTCTCTGGACTAAAACAAATAAGTATATTGAATCGTTTCACTTTAAATTCAGGATCACCAGCCTTTTACTGAGCCCTCAGTTTTTCCTGGGAGTCAAACCCTATATCCTTGTTCTACTCATTCTCCGTTTCTCAAATGAAAATTGTTTGCCCTTTTCTTTCTTTAAACATATAACCCTTTATCTTTTATTCTCACTCTTACTGAAATGTTTTACTTTCAAATCCCATTTTTAAAAAAAACAGGTCTCAGAAGAGAACTGCCACAAGCTCCCACAGTTATAAACACCAGCACTCCTGCATTTTTGCCATATAGGATGTCATTCCTCCAATTAAGTTGGATAAACTTTCCACACTCAAATTGAAGGACAGCACTCCCCTGTATGTAGTGAATATCATCTTGCTTTGTTTTTTCAAGAACAATGTACCAGCAACACTCCTTCATTCCAGCAAAATCAGGTTTTCAGTTTCTAGAGGATGATTTTCATCAGCATACACAAAAACAGTAATTCTACCATTAAAAAAAGAAAAAAAATTTAAAAAAGAAAGAAAACTAATATACAACTTCCGGCTCTTGACAAATCACCAAAGACCTCCATAACGCTCTATGCAACAATCAATTTTCAAACCTTAATGTACGTAACTCCGTATCAACATATGACACAGTCAGTGTTCCTTGTAAACACTTTTTAGCCTGGCTTCCAGGATATGGCATTCTATTGTTCTACTGCTTTTCTGTTTCTCTTTTAGTCATTCCATTTCAGGCTGCTTTCCTGTTTCCTGCTCATCAAATTAAACTTTTATCTTTTCATGTTTCATTGTCATTGGTAATTTCCAGTAGCCTTAAGGATTAAATATCATCTTTGTTCTAATACCTCCTATACTAATACTTTAAGACCTGATGTTTTTTTTGAACTCCAGCCTCAAAAATCCAACTCCTTCCTACCTATCTGATCTTGAATTTTCAATAGATATTTTTATCTTATCAAGTTCAAAACTAAACTTCTGATTTTTTTTCTTTCCCTCCTTCAAATCTGCCTATCATGCAGCTTTTCCCACTGCAGTGAGGGGCAACTCCATTCTTCAGATTGCACAGGGCAAAGCCATAGAGTTACAATTGAATTCTTCCTCTCCTTTGCTCCTATAGCCAATTCTTTGGCAAGTTTCATTTGTTATTTCTTCAAAGTTTATCAGGAAATCTGTCTACTTCATTACCCACATTGCATCTATGGTTGCAGTGGTCTATATTTTCTATATTATATTTTCTATTTCTATTTTCTATTTTTCCTTATTATAGTCTATATTTTCTTGTATATAGTATTATTTATATGACCTTCTAATTGATCTCCCTGCAAATGCATTTCCCACCTTAAAACCAATCTTAACAGAGCAGCCTCCTTGATTCTTTTCAAATGTAACTCAGATCATCCCATGCCCCTGCTTCGAAGCTCTCCAATGCCTTTCCAACTGAAGTACAGCTAAAGATTTCGTAATGTTTAAAGGTTCTACAATTTCTAACTCTCTTTGAAAAAAAGCCTTCTGCTTTTTGCCCCTTGCTCAATTTTCTTCAACATCATTGGTTACCTTGCTTTCCTTGAAAACACATCAGATGTGTGTGTACTTGTCTGGAGGATTTTATAAAAGATTTTTTCCTTTGCTGGAGATGCATTTTTTTCAGACATCTTCACAATTCTCTTTTACTTTATGTGATTTTTAACCTCTTCTTAATGTCTTATTTAAAAATTGTACTATTTTCTGGTATCCCCTACCTACTTTCTTACGTTACTTTCCTTCTTAGCAATTATCCCTTTCTGACCTACTGTACTACTGTATACAATTCTAACTTAAGTAGAAGATAAATTTCATACAATCAGGGAATTTTTTCTGTTGTCCTCAATATTATGTCCCAAGTAACTGTAAGCTGTCATTATTTCTGAAAAATTCTGAGATAGAGAGAGAGAGATGATAGGAAGGTAGGTAGATAGGTAGGTAGATAGACATAATCAGTGAGGGAATGGATGAAAGATAAAGTAGACTACAAAAGAAATGGGTAAAACAAATATATTTACTGAAAGAGGGACATTGGCAGTTTGGAGGACTTGGAAGCTCTAAGGGCCTTGATTTTTTTTTTCATGAAAATATTAAATAAATAACTAGAGAATGGCAAAAATAACTTTACAGGAGCTCTAGAAATCTGTCAGATATTTCCAGCAACCAAGCAAATACCCAATTAAAAAAAATCACAAGGAAACTTTGGGGGATATTTTTACTTACCTTTGATCCACCTTCTCCTCAGGGCGGCATGGTGAAAGATGAGAGTCTAAGGGAAATGAACACAATGAAAAGTACCATCTAAACAGGAGACTAGGAAACAAGGACATACCCATGCCTAGGGAAGACATGTGCCCAGAAAAGTTCTAAGAGTATCATAAACCTTAATGCCAAGCTGATTCTAAGGATCGGATGTGTCTTGCTAATTAGTGAAAATTTCCTAGAGAGAGCCAATCTTCAAAAACTGGGAGAGGTGACTGATTTTTTCAAATTCCTTATTTTCAACAATGACAAAACATACAAGAGAACCAGGAAAACTTACTTACTTACTTATGTACTTACTTATTTATTTAAATAAGGGGCAGAGTGAGAGGGAGAAGCAGACTTCTGGCTGAACAGGATGCCCGACAGGGTGCTCAATCCTGGAATACTGGGATCATGACTTGAGCCGAAGGCAGAAGCTTAACCAACTGAGCCACTCAGGTGCCCCCAAAACATATGTATTTAAAGGAACAAGTAAATTTCGAGAAACCATTCCTTAAAAACACAGGATTTGCACATATTAGACAAAGACTTTCAAATGTCTACCTTTAATATACTTGGAGAGGTAAAGGAAAATATGGACATTAAACTAGGAATAGAAGGAAACTACCTCAACATAATAAAAATATATGTAAAACCCACAGTTAACATTACACTCAATGTTAGAAGACTTTTTTTTTTCTTTTCTCTAAGATTAGGAATAAGATGAGGATGTTGATTTTCATGAGTTCTGTTCCTCATAGTACAGACTGTTTAGCCAGAACAATGAAATCAAGAAAAAAAGTAAAGTTATTCAAATTAAAATAGAGAAAGCAATCTGCACAGTGAAGGAGACAGCCAACAAAACTAAAAGACAATCTTCAGAATGGGAGAATAAATTTGCAAATGCAAAATATATTTTTATATTTGAAAAATATCTAATAAAAGGTTAATATCGAAAATAAAAAACTTATAAAATAGAACATCAAAAATCAAATAATCCAGTTAAAAGATGAGCAGAAGACATGAATAGACATTTTTCCAAAGAAGACATATAGATGGTCAACAGACACATGAAAAGATGATCAACAGCGCTCATCATCAGGGAGACGCAAATCAAAACTACAATGAGATATCACCAGACAGCTGTCAGAATGGCTAAAATTAACAACAGAAAAAACAGTGATGTTGGCAGGGGCATGGCTAAAGGGGACCCCTCTTGCACTATTGGTGGGAATGCAAACTAATGCAGCCACTGTGGGAAACAGTTTGAAGTTTCCTCAAAAAGTTAAAAATAGACCTATCCTATGTTCAGCAATAGCACTGCTAGGTATTTATGCAAAAGATACAAAAATACTAATTCTAAGGGATACATGTACCCTAATGTTTATAACAGCATTATCAACAATAGCCAAATTATGGAAAGAGCCCAATGATCATCCCCTGATGAGTAGCTAAAGAAGAAGTAGTTCATATATATTCAGCCATAGAAAAGAATGAAACCTTGCCATTTGCAAGGACATGGATTGAACTAGACAGTACTAGGCCAAATGAAACAAATCAGAGAAAGACAAATACCATATGATTTAATTCATGTGGAATTTAAGATGTAAGATGAATGAACATAGAGGGGAAAAAGAGAGGCAAACCAAGAAACAAACTCTTAGCTATAGAGAACAAGTTGAGGCTTACTGGAATGAAGGTGAACAGGGGGATGGATTAAATGGGTGATGGGTATTAAGGAGGCCACTTGTGATGAGCATGGGGTGTTGTATGTAAATAATGAATCACTAAATTCTGCACCTGGAAATAATATTAAACTGTATGTTAATGAACTGGAATTTAAATAAAAACTTGAAAAAGAAAAATGTATAGATTATATTGAAAAAAGATATATTTATAAAATATTAGAATTAGAGATAGATATGGCAAAAAAAGCCTGATTAAAGTATATAAATGTATAAGGAAAAAAAAAGATGGAGGAAGCAAAATTATCTCTGTCCACAAACATGATTTATTTATTATTTATTTATTTATTTATTATTTTTTTCACAAACATGATTTATATGTAAACACACACACAAAAACAGTTAAAACTAAAAAAGGAATTCAGCTAAGAGGCAGGATACAAATTCAATACTTAAAATTCGGTTACATTTGTATACATTGGTGACAAACAATCTGCAAAGAAAATCGGTAATTCCTTTTATAACAGCATCAAAATAATAGATTACTTAGAAATAAATTTAACCAAGGAAGCCAAAGACTTGCATAGTGTAACTTAGAAAACACTGCTGAAAGAATACACCAATAAGTAGAAACACATTTTTGTGTTCATGAACTGAAAGATATAATATTGTTAATATGTCAATATTACCCCAAGTTATCTGCACATTTATTACAACCCTCATCAAAATCCCAATGATACACTCTTTTTCAGAAACAGAAAAAAAAATCTAAAATTCAAATGCAATGTCAAGTGACCCTGAGTAGAGAAAACACTCTTGAAAAAGAATAATAAAATTGGAGATATCATACTTCCAGATTTCAATGTTAAAAGAGTGTGGTACATATAAAAAGGGTAATGTGGAACAATGAAAGAGTATAGAGAGACATAAACCCTCACATACATGCTTCAATTATTTGTGACGGAGGTGCCAAGACAACTGGAGAATGCTAAGACTCTTCAACGAACAGTATTGGCAAAAATAGATAACAGCGTGTAAAATAATCAAGTTGACCTGTTATGTTCAACTATATACAAAAGTTTACTAAAAAATTGATCAAAACCTAAAGGAAACAGTTAGAATCATAAATCTTTCAGAAGAAAACATGGGACAAATCTTCATGACGTTGGATTTGTCATTGATATCTTGGATATGACAACAACAACACGGACAACAAAAGATATAAACTGAGACAGTTTGGACTGCATCAAAATTTTAAAAAATTGCATAGAAACAACCAATGAAATGGGAGAAAATATTTTCATATCCTACATTAGATAGAGAGTTAATAATCCAGAGTATGTCTTTACACATACAACTCAACGAACAAAAACAAGTAGCCTATTAGAAAATGGGGAAAACATTTTAATAGATATTTCTCCAGAGAAGATACACAAATCCCCAATGAGCAAATAAAAAGAAATCTAATCATTGATCATTTCGGAAAGCTAACCATTACCACAATAAGATACCACTTCACAACCATTGAGATGGCCGTTATCAAAACAGAACAAAATGATACACAACAAAACAGAAATAACAAGTGAGTAAGTGGAGAAATTTGAATCCTCACGAATTTTTAGTGTGAGTAGAAATGGTGCAACCAGTATGAAAAAGAGTACAGCCCTTCTTCCAAAAAATTAAGAACAGGGTTAACATATAATCCAGCAATTCTAGTTCTTGGTGTCTACCCAAAAGAATCAAAAGAGGGAACTTGAAGAGATGTTTGTACAACCATGTTCATAGCAGCGTTACAGACTAAATTCAAAAGAGAAACAACCCAAGTGTCCATCAGCAGATGAGGGATAAGCAAAAAGTCATATATACATATAATGGAATATATATATTTCTTAAATTTTGGAATGTTCTCATTTAAAAATTATTTTAAGCACAGAGCAATACAATTTATCCATAACATATAACCTTTTTTTTTGAACACTTAACTGACTGAGTCACCCAGGCACCCCACAACATATAAACACTTTTATTTCATGAATTTTTAAAAAGATTTTATTTATTCATTTTAGATAGAGAGAGAGTGCACGCGAGAGAGATCATGAGCAGGGGAAGGGGAAGGGAGAGAGAAGAAGAGAACCTTGAGCAGACTCCACACTAAGCATGGAGCCCAACACGGGGTTGGATCTCATGACCCTGAGATCATGACCTGAGCCAAAATCAACAGTCAGATGCTGAACCACTTGAGCCACCCAAGCACCCCCTATCTTATGAATTTTTATTTGTAATTTTATTTTTTGACTTTTTAAATTTTCATCCAATATTGTTAACAAGCTGTGTGATATTAGTTTCAAGTATATAATCCTGTGATTCAGGATTACGTTACTCAGGATACATTACTCAGCTCTCGTGATGGTAACTGTGTTTTTTTTTGTTGTTGTTGTTGTTGTTGTTTGTTTTTTGGTAAGTGTGTTTTTAATCCACTCACCTGTTTCACCTATCCTCCCCACCCCTCCCCTCTGGTAATCATCAGTTTGTTCTCTAGAGTTAAGAGTCTGTTTCTTGGTTTGTTTTCTACTTTGCTTGTTTGCTTTCTTTCTTAACTTCCACACATGCATAAATCATGTGGTATTTGTCTTTCTCTGACTTAAGGTTATACTGTCCAGCTCCATCCAGGTTGTTGTAAAACACAAGACTTCATTTTTTATGGCTGAATAATATTCCATTGTAATATATCATATCCTCTTTACCCAGCATCCTTCTATTTTTTTTTTCAAAAATTTTTAAAGATTTTATTTACTCATGAGAGACAGAGAGAGAGAGGGGAAGAGACATAGGTAGAGGGAGAAACAGGATCCACGCAGGGAGCCCGACGTGGGACTCGATCCTGTGTCCCCAGGATCATGACCTGGGGTGAAGGCAGCACTAAACTGCAGAGCCACCTGGGGTGCCCTACCCAGCATCCTTCTATGGACACTTGGACTGCTTCGATAATTTGGCGATCCAATGGAATATTATTTAGCCTTAAAAAGGAAAGGAATTTTGGCACATGCTGCAACAGTGATAAAGCCTGAAGACATTTTGCTAAGTGAGATAAACCAGCCACAAAAGGACAAATACTCTATGTTTCCACTTACAGGAGATATTGAGAGTAGTTGGAATCTTTTTTTTTTTTTCCTGAAAGATGCAGATTAGAAAAATTAATTAACTTTCTCAAATGCATACAGCTGACAGAGTAGAATTAACCCCTCATTTTGGATTTAGACTTTATTTTCTGGGGAATGTTTCTTGATTTCCTAAACCAAGATCGAGGATGTCTCCCTATTACCCCACATTTCACATTGCTGTTTACCTTTGCACTCTATGTTTCATGACTTATTTATTTTAAAAAGCATAAATCCCTCTATGGGCAAGGATGGTATCATTTCCTATTTAGCAATTAAATTCTCAGATTTTATTAAAATCCTGCTTCTATCACCATGGGTCCTCCTCTCATTTCTTCAATTCTACCTTAATTATTAATAACATCTCCCTTTTATTTAGCACTCCCTGTTATGCCAGCACCGTGTTGGAAACTCATACGTGTCAACTCGCTTACTCTTCACAGTATATCCTGTAAAATAGTACCATCCTCTCTCACGATGGATCCGTGGGCCCATCCTTTATTTGGAATTACCGCGTTACAGTACCTCACGTCTTCTCCCAGTGGTCTCGTGCATACTGAAATGATTCCTAGGGATCTGTGCTTTCTCTGTTAGCATTCGGTAACTTTCTTCCAAGGAGACCACGAGGGCCAGGTATCCAGGCAATGTGTCTAGGGACAGCAGTATCTGAGGTACTCTCAAAACCTTACTTCAGAAGAAAATGAACATAGTACCTATGACTCCTCCTCTAGACCAACCAAAATATATTCACATTCTTCCATTTTCTTGTGGAAACACATTTATCTTTTATTTTCCCCTTTTCTTCTTCTTTCCTCAAGGTAGCTTTCTTCTGAAGACAAAATATCTACCAGATAATAGTATGTAAAGATGCATTCAGGGGGCACCTGGTGGCTCGGTTGGTTAAGCTCAGGTCATGATCCCAGGGTCTTGGGATGGAGCCCCACATCAGGCTCCCTGCTCCGGAGGGAGCATGCTTCTCCCCCTCCCTCTGTATCCCCCACCCCGGCTTGTGCTCACTGACTCTCTCTCTCTGTCCAATAAAGAAATAAATAAAATCTTTTAAAACATGCATTCAGTAAGTGAAAATATTTCATTCTTTTGTGATTCATAGAATGGATAATGGAGGGCAAATATGGGTTAAATACGCCTCAAAATGAATGAAAATATAAGAAGAATAATGTTCCCTGATAACTGTATAATTATAGAAAAAAGCATCAAACAGAAATTTGAGATTGTGCCCGCCAATTTGAAACCTATGGGTTTTTTTCCTTTATTTTGTACTTCTTTCGCACTGCAGAATTTGTAACCTCATTTTAAACTGCTATGTAAGAATTTGAGCTTTGAATGCAAAGCTTTAACCTATATCTCTAAGTACCAGGAAAATTTATGGAATATTAAAATAATATGAGACGGAATAGAGAATTTAATATTCACAATATCCTGCCTTGTTTCTTCCTTTCTCTCCAGGAAACTGTGAGCCAAAATATTAAATACATATATTTGGATGAGGTATATTCACACACAAACATATCTCACTTTATGGCACTAGTATCAGCTAGGTGTGAGCATGAGGACTTTTTTTTTTTTTTTCCTGATGGGAAAGAAAAGACAAAACATGTTCATACAGCACAATTCTTTTTCTAAATTCTTCAGTATGATCTCAGAAATTCTTGCTCAGTCAGCTGTTAACTGGCATTTAGATGCTTACACTTAGAATTCTATGGACTTCAGCATCTTATTTGATTTTGCAACCACTGCTGCTGACCCAGAAATGTTTGCTTATGTGACTTCCTATGAAATGTTCAAATTGCACCGAGTAGGCCCTGGGAATACATCACTTTGGAGTGCAGTGTTCTTTAATGGAATCCAGGACATTCAGTAAATCGTAGTTTTGAATGAAGGGAAAATAGGTGAATTAGATCTTACAACGTTGGTTTAATTCAAAACAGTACATGGGATTTTAGAATCGGAGGGACCCCAAGCAATGTAGATTCTGAGAACTAAGGGAAAGGGACTTTACTAAGACCCACAACTAGTTTGAGTCTGGTCTAAGAATCTGCGTGACATGATGTCTAGTCTAGGCACATGTCCTTGTCACGAAGCGCTATCAAGCTGATGTGGGTTCTCCTTCTAGCTCTGACACTTACCGGGCCCTGGTCACTGGAAACCCCACATCTGAGCCTCAATGTATTCATCCATAAAATGTGTCCTAAAACTGTATCGGCCTGTTGTGAGAGCACACATGTGGTGAACACTCAGGAATGTTTGTTAGTTGTAGTGGAACTTGCGGGTTCCATTTGCCCAGCAAATATTTTCTCTTTGCTTGTTCTAGTTGTCCATGTCTATACCCAGAAATATCAAGGGCGGGCAAAGGTGTATTTACTTAAGAAGATAACAGTGCGTAGTTATGTATTGGTTTCATTAGAAACCGTGAACATCATTATTGCATTTTTATATACACCTGATTAAAAGAACACTTTGCCTTTCCTTTGAGCAACGCCCAATTCCTTTTGGACCTTCATCACCCTCTAGGGCAATTTTTTAAACCCCTCCCTTCCAGGAATGTATAAGGAGCGGTTGTGCCTGCTTGAACTGGATATATTAAAAACATAAGTATGGCTTTTGAAAACTTAGTGATCTGGGTTAAAATGAAAGATGAAACACGGAACAATTAATGCATTTCAGGCCTGCCTTTTTTGTACTCTTCGGTTATCAGAAGGAAGGGAATGTGTAATGAACTCTACAGTTTCCGACCCCGATTCTGATATTGAACTGACAATTACGAAAGGCAGCTTAAGGGGATGGAGTGATGCATTGGCATTGAAACCAGGGCATCTGGTCTGCTTCTAGTACCCATACTGTTTAAACAAATATCAAGGGTCTAACAGCTTGATACGTATTCATGGCCCAGAACCCTCCAATTATGCCATGTGTCATGACATTGATGCAAATGCTATCTTCAATCGTTGGAGAGGGGGGAAAAAGTTTAAAAAAGTATATTATTGTGGCAGTGCATTAACCTGCTCTCAGCGGCTCAGCAAGAGACAATATAAGTGTGCTTCAGTTAAGGATGACACCAACCTTTGCCTTTGAGCTAAAAGGGCTATTAAGTTAAACACAGTGCTTATAAAAAGGTATTTATTGTTGGTTTGAAGACTATTACTATGTCATCACAGTCAGCTAATGAATTTTGCTGTTGTATTAATAACTTGGGGGTACAGAATTCTCTCCTGCAGGTTTCTGAACTTTATAAAAAAAACACAACATGTTAAACTTTTGAGTTCCCTCGATGAATAAGCCTGATTCCTCTAGGCTTATACTTCGACATAATATAATATCTCCACTTGGTGTATCTGAGCATGAGAAAGGACTTGCTCAAAGGTCCTAACTGGGAGGAAGAAGCTGCTTTTGCTCCCCTGGAATGCCAGCTTGCTTAAAGTGCGCTTTGCTCTCAACTTCTAGGCTTACCATTATGTTTAATAATAACTCTTTAAAACATAAACTCTTGAAAATCAAAGAAACATTTCAAAAAACAGCTGTGCCCTAATAGTAGACTGATTAATTTCTGATTCTCTTTAACATAACTAACTAGGACAACTTGGCTCCATTTCAGCTGAAAATGCATTTCTTCTAACACTAAGTTGGCATTTATCTAATGACTGTAATGAAGGCAAATGTTACATGTTAATATTTCTGTAAAACGGGAAGGAGCTTAAGAAAATCAAAGGCTCTTCTTATTTTACTTTGAAGAAACGAAATTGTTCTGAAGGCTTCCACAGAGCTTTAAGATGATTCAACCCTACTGTCTCTGTTTTCCCATTGTGGTGGCTTGTGTAGGGATAACGCTCCTTTTGATGGAAACAAGGCAGAGGGGAGTTGCCATATTGTACGAGGCCATTGTCCCATCTGGTCTGAATTCCTGCCTGTAGCCAACTAATTTTCTTTTACATCAAGGCTATATTACAATCCCATGACTTTTGCTGGGCTTAAAGTCTCTGTAATATAATTTTCACACACAGGTGGTGGTAGGAATTGGACATTCACCAATGGAAAAACTGGTTTGTGCCACTAAAAATAAAAAATAATAAAGTGTTGAGTTATCTTGTGATGTGGAAGACGTGGATAGCAGTAGGTTGGAAACAAAATCAGATTTCTCTCATGTACAATTACTTTCTGCAATGCTTTATATTATTCATATGTTAGACTTTTGAGGATAAGTAAAATAATGTTCAAGGACTCTGATTTATTTATTTTTTTTAAAGATCATGCTCATCACCATGATGACTTTCAGGATAGTTGTAGCTAGACCCAACTTTTACGCACACTGAATCTTCACGTTGACATTGATATAGAACCCGTCTATGAATGTAGGGAAGAGGGTTGGTACTTTCATTTCTAGTATATTTGTTATCATTGATATGATATATAAGTTAAAAAAAACAAAATAAATTTAAAAAAACCCACAATCCTATCTAAAGAAAAAAAAAAAAAAAGCCTACCTCAAATTCTGTAACTTTGTATGCGAACTCTGAGCAAGCTAAATTCAGCTTCATATATTGAATTTTTTTCTAAAATATATTTTTACTTAAAATGATCTCTAACTAAAGCTTCCCTAAATCATTTTTGGAAACCTTATGTATGGACTATACTGGTCAAATACATTTTAAGAGGGATGACAGTTAGAAAGTTAGAGATTTGGTGTGTCTGTGATAGTCTAGCCTTTTAATTTTCTCACCAATAAAATGGGTGAACTGCTCTAGAAGGTTGTGTGTGGCCTTAAACATAGACCTAGATCATGTCTTCCCCTACTACTATGAGCACGAAGTCCATGATTGCTATGCTTTCGATTTCTCTCATACCATTAGATTTCCTTTTCCCTGGGTCAGAGGATAAAATAAATTTACTTCTTTAATCAGCGCCTCAGATTCTAGTATTGATACTAATTTATTGATTATTGAATTTCTGAGAAGATCCTTTACAGTTGAGGGTTAGCTTGTCAACCATTTATGGTGCAGGGATGTCAAAGTCCTGGAAAACACTGATAAACATCGACACTCAGGCTCCTTAGTCACATGAATAATGAAGATTCAGTGTTAGCATTTTACTTTTCCACTTGCATCCCTCTATGCCCCGTTTCCTCATATAAAAATGGGGTAAATGTGTACAACTCCTGGTGCAGTTGTGGAGTGAGATAATGCATATCAGGGATTTTGTACAATGCTCAGTGCAGGTTTCCCCTACCATGTGAAAGCACAGCACTCCCGTGAAACTTTTTGAGAGCTGAAATGGGGAAATGGGAAGAAGCACGTACCACTAACTTATATGGAAACATTTTTGAGCATTTCCAGGCCCCTCCCCACAATAAAAGATAACTTCCGTTGGGCTTTTCTAACACCTTAGGATACATCTTGCTAATGGATGCACAAAATAGATCGAGATAAAGCACAGATGCTCACTGACACAGTTCAAATCTATGGTAATTTGATGCCAACATGACATGCCGAATGTAGTTCCCAGGAAGGAGCTTGGCGGGGCCACTCTCACTGCTTGGGGGTGCACGCTGCCTCTGTGACAGCTTGCTGCAAAGCACACACTGAACACTGTTTTCACTTTTTGCCTTTTTTGTTTGAGTGAAAATTCTATTTTGATTTTCTTTCTGGAAAGCAGGTCCTAATGTAGGTCTTTCATAAAAGTGAAATGGCATAAAGCAAACTTTTGAAAAGCAGGAGAGTTATATATAAACATTAATATGTGAGCATTGTTTGTACTACCAAGCACATCCTTTTAATCTATTTTCCCTAATATAAATTTCCCAACTGGAGGAGAATAGAAAACAAAACAAAACAAAACATGAACCTTATGTGCTAACTACAGTATTTACTGGGCTCAGAAGCTGGTCTTTATGCACCCAACTGAGTCTCTGTTACTTAAGTTGGATATGGTTTTATGTATAATTTAGTGTTTAATATTTAAGTTTGCTTCAACTGCTATTTTAGTGAACATGCTCATTTTTTTTAACATGCTCATTTTTTGAGTGAATTTACTTTTCAGTTCTGTTCTCGAACAACACTTTCTGCATGAGTGTGTGTTTGATTTTGCGATTTGCTAGTTATATGGCTAAAAAAAAAAAAAACCTGAATATTCTGGACTTTCAAAGTACTCAACATGGACATGTCTTACCTAAAGAAACTGGAGGACTTGAAAAAGTAATATTTATCTATCTGCTTATCCATCCATTTATTTATAATTTCTCCAACATAATCCTTAGTGAATTAAGCTGATCCTTTTCCCATCTTTGGATCCCCCCATAGTGTATTCTCAGTACATGAAATCTTTTCATGAACCCAGTTCAAGTTTGATCTCTAGGCACTCTTTCTTGCCTACTGTGACTTACAGGATTACATCTTTTCTTTGAACATAGAATGCTTAAAATGTGTAGATTTGCCTGGTATTTAGTTACATGATGTCTTTTGATAGATTTTGAATTGCTAATTTTTTTAACTGAATATAGTGGACATACAGAGTTATGCTAGTTTCAGGGGTACGATATAGTGATTTAACAAGTTTATACATTATGCTGTGTTCACCACAAGGGTAACTATACTTACATCTGTCCCCATGAAATACCCCGACAGTACCATGGACTCTATTCCTTGTGATGTGTTGTTTGTGCTGGAGACTTAGTCATTCCATATACCTGCCACTCTCCTACATCTGTTTTGTCCATCCCTCAACCCCCTTGCCTCTGGAAACCATCAATTTGTTCTGTGTATTTATAGGTCTGATTCTGCCTTTTGTTTGTTTATTCATTTGTTTTTTGTTTGTATTTCCTTTGGTTTTGAGGTTTTTTGTTTTTACTCCACTTATATCTTTGTCCATCTGACTTACTTCACTTAGCATAATACCCTCTGGGTCCATCCAGGTTGTCTGCAATGGCACAACATCATCCCTTTTTAGGGCTATGTGATATTCCTAATATTCCAGAGTGTGTGCATCTTCCTTATCCATTCTTCTATTGGTGGACACTTAGGTTGTTTCCATATCTTTATTGTAAATTGTGTTGCAATAAACACAGGGGTACATGTATCTTTATGAATCGGTGTTTTCATTTTTGGGGGGAGTAAATGCTCAGTGGTGGAACTACTGATCATATGGTATTTCTGTTTTTAATATTTTGAGAACCCTCCAGATTGTTTTCCACAGTGGCTGCACCAGTTTATGTTCCTTTTTCTCTGTATCCTCACCGACACTTCTTATTTCTTGTCTCTTGATTTTAGCCACTCTAACAGATGAAAGATGATGGCTGTCGTGGTTTTGGTTTGCATTTACCAGATGATGGGTGATGCTGAACATCTTTTGAATTGCTATTAATCTCTTGTATTATTATGTAAGTCTTTGAAATGAGTGTTCAGTTACTACTATTTAAATCTTTGAGTCTTTAAAAACACAGGCTATAAATTATGCTTCTTGCTATTCTTTTTTTTTTTAAAAAATGATTTATTTGGGAGAGAGAGAGGAGAGAGAGCACAGGCTGGGCAGTAGGGGCAGCAGGAGAGGGAGAGGCAGTCTCCCTCCAATGTGGGGCTCCATCCCAGGACTCTAAGATCATGACCTGAGCCGAAAACAGTTGCTTAACTGACTGAGTCCCCCCAGGCTCCTTGCTTTTCGATGTTCTTTTACTTGTAGAAACACTGTATTTGTTGACTAGTGTGGTCTTTAAGTGAAGACTACATGTGTAGACATGGCCATTAGTGACAAAACTGGTAGCACTAATGCCATGAAATTTAAGACTCCCTAGAACCCGGGACTTAACTCCCAGGAGTATTGATTCTCCATTTTTCAATTTGGCCAGAAAATGCCAGATTCTGTATTCCTGTTCGTAGAAGAGAAACAGAAGTAAATGTCTGGCCTGAACGTGACTCAACAAACCAGGATTTAGCATTACTAGAAAACTTAGTTTACGTCTAGGAAAAAAAAAAAAAAATATTCATGAGCCAGTTAAATCTTTATTTAAGTACTCACAACTACTCTAAAACATGTTTTGAATCAAAAGCACTTCTCTTATTCTAAAGCTGACGTTACAGGCTGTGCCTCTTTTCTCTGTACCTATCTTGGTATTTTTCTGTAGCTGCTGAAATCTCTAGGGAATATCTCTCCATGGAGACAGAGCCAGACGGCCCAAGTCTCTTCTCTGTTCTTGAGTTCCTGTTTTCAAGTAATGATTCGGATAAACTAGAGACCAGTTTCCTTTCCTGCAAACCCTGGCAGCTGAAATCAATTCTCCAAAGGCTCCTCTTCAGAGGCAAGCAGATGGTACACACGCACGTGCTTTAGTTTTGATTGTACCAGTTCTGAATAATTTAAAGTTCCAAATCTCTATAAAACTACTGTATTCCCATTTCCCAATACAATTTTTTTTTTCTTTTGCCTCAGAAATTCCTTCCTTATATTTTGACATTTGGCTGAAACTTCGTTCATTTTGTACTGGCTTCATTGTCACACACCTCCTGCTGTTCTTTGTTACAATTTTAGATAAGTATGGCTTTAGAAAACTAAGATGCTTTTAGAAACTATTCTGCTGGTGATTTTCCCCTTACCATTTGCAAAGCATTTTGTATACATAAACAGCACATTAGCCAAATGATGCTGTTATCACAGTTCCTGTTGGTCTGCACTTGGCTCTCGCTTTAGAATTACCCCAAATAGGTTTGCAGAGTTTTATAGTAGCATTATGAGGCATTCAATAATATGTATGAACTTAGGCATGTTTTTTTTTTCGCCCCCTGCCATTTCTGAGAAACAGCCAGTCCTATCTGTGTTGAAGATTCACTGCTGCTCCAGGTAGAACATGATAAGAAGGGAATGTTCGGAATAATCTCCAAATAGGTTGTCCCATCCGTACATTGAGAAGACTCACCAAGCACGGTCCAAACTGTCCTACACGATCCAGTGATTTGAGGAGTATCAGAGGCTGTGAGCAGTGCGGGTATTTGCACACCCACCCCCCTGCAGCTACCTGACTCACCCAGAAGGCTCTGCTGCTGTGAGCGCTAAAGCTACGATTCAGTTCTGGGAGAGTCTCAGTAAGCTTTCTTGCCAATGGCTTCTCCTCTTCCTATGGCTAAGGCGTGAGAATACGAGATAGAATGTTCTAGATCAGCACAAGTCATTACTACTAGCAGAGAAGAGAAACTTAAATATATAATCAATTTGGGATGAGCAAGTCATCTCAACTGTGAAGATAAAAACTACGTTAAGTACAATATGCATCTAGCCTTTACCAAATGTTGTTTATATCTTGCTTTGTGGTTCATCCAACCCTTACAAAAATTATATCATCTTTGAGCACCATATTATGAATGCAGAACCGAAGCCTCAGAGAGACCTAGTGGCTTGGGTATATACAACCGTGCACTGAAGCAACGGTGCAAACCCAAGTACTATGATATTAGATTCTCTCTCCACCACCACCTCCCCACCCCATGCAGAAAATGGAACAAAATGAAAAGCGTTGCATTTATAGAATGCCCAAACACATTTTGTCTGGGGGAACTTTATGTTATTTAAAAAATATAACTACCAAGGAACTAGGGTATAAAACATTTTTTTTTTTTTTTGTCATTTGTATATACAGTTCAGGAAACAGAAGCACAGAATAGCTGAAGAGAGCCTCAGAAATCTCATCTGCTTGATAGAACACTTCCCTTAGGGACCCCCACGATTGCTATGCAGAATCAACAAATAAATAACTTTCAGTGGTGTTTTGTCTCTCTTGATTCCGACCATTCAAGTGATGTGACTTTGACCACTTCCCTCGAGGGATAATTCCGTAATCCAGCGGTTTGCGCTGTCAGGAAGTTTCTCGTGTATTCCATCCAAATCGTCTTTCCTCTCACTTCATTCCATTTCTCATAGTTACACCAACTCTGAACACATCACTGAACGATTTCTCATTTCCAGTGAGGGTTTACACGTTTAAACATCCAGTCGCCTGATGTTCCCTTCTTTTATTTCTCACTTTCCCAAGAGTTACATATTTACCCCCGACAAACCTTTTTTTAGTCAGTTCCCTCTATTGCCTTCATCAATTTTAAGTACTTCCCTGAACAGCCATTCGTTTGCTAAATGGTTTGAAGCCAGGCATAGGAAGA
Organism: Canis aureus; assembly: GCF_053574225.1. Taxonomy (NCBI): domain Eukaryota; kingdom Metazoa; phylum Chordata; class Mammalia; order Carnivora; family Canidae; genus Canis; species Canis aureus. The sequence goes on from NC_135618.1 coordinate 4,342,457, forward strand.
TGATGCCTCTTTACTCCAAGGCTATATTCTAAACGTGCCGTTTAAGACATTACCAATATTTATGTGTTTGAATTCAAACAGACAGACAGACAGACAAAGAAATAAACAAATGAAACCTGAATGCACATCCTGAATGCACAATGACAATAAGTGGAGGGTGAAGATGTTCACCTAGGGGTGGCGGGCATTTCAGGCCCGATAGATCACTGTCGGAGAACCTGCTGTAGAAGTAGTGTGATCAAAATCGCAAAATCTCAAGAATGCTAAGAAAAGGAATATTCAAAAGAATCCACTCTTTCATGGTAAGAGACCTAGGATGTTTCTGGGGCGACAAGAATGACAGGTTTAAAAGTGCCTGATTGAACAGCCTGTTTTGCAAGTTGCTAGTGAGACAAAGGGATTGCAACGGTAAATAAAATGATAGAGCTGGGGGGCACCTGGGTGGGTCAGTGGTTGAGCAACTGCTTCGGTTCAGGTCATGACCCCAGGGTCCCGGGATCAAGTCCCACATCGGGCTCCCTGCATGGAGCCTGCTTCTCCCTCTGCCTGTGTCTCTGCCCCTCTCTCTGTGTGTCTCTCATGAATAAATAAAATGCTTAAAAAAATGGTAGACCTGGAACCTTGAGGATATCACAGACTGATGGTTAACTTTCCTGCTTCCCTTCTCCTCCTTAATCTCTAAGTCCATCTGAATTCTGTTTTTCCCATAATCTACTTATTTGCTTAAGATTTCTAAAATGTGTCTCCGTGGCCTTCATTTGCCATGTCTCTATGGTTTCTACATATTTTTTAAATACACATTGATCACCGTAAAGCTGAGATGTTTGTATCATGACTAATCATGATTTACGTATGTTAGTTTTACAATATACTTTTAGGGCTGCCCTATTTTACACATGGCTACCCACTAGAAAGCTCAATAGAACCTACTTTGGCAAAAAAATTGTCTTCACATTTAAGTTGGACCAAAAGGGATTGGGTTCGAAAAGGAATCTTAGATCTCTCTGACGTTCAGGCGAGGGGTTAGAGTCTAGTTACACTTCTTGTCCGTGTCTAGTGAGGGGGAGAGAGGTCAGTAATTTCCGCTTATGTATTTGAAGTTGGTTAATAGCAGTGCATAAGGGTACACTGAGGCACAGCAGAGTGAGAGCAAGCCTGTGGTGACGGGGCAAGGAGGGAGGGATGAAAAAGGGTTTTAAGGTGACGCTTCACCTGAGAGTGTACTAGGCACAGCTTTCACTTAACACCTGGAAGCCAGGGCCAGGAGGTGGAGCACAGCAAGGCCACAGAGCACAAAACAACCTGATGCGTTCAGAGAACTCTTAATGGTTTTGTATTCTTGGAACACAGGCTGGAGCAAAAAAAAAAAAAAAAAAAAAAAAAAAAAAGGCATTTGAGATGAAGCTCAAGAACTGAAAAGGGCAAAATCTATGTCATAGAAAAGATTTTGGATTTTCAGCCTGGGGTGCATCAAGCTGTGGCCCTCGTGCCCAATAGAGCCTCGCCTCCTTCTGTGAGGACAGCTTTTTGGGGGCCCAGCCATCCCACGTGTAGGCCAGCGGGCCTGGCTGTGGTCAGGCGACCGGCGCAGAGGCCAGCGTGGCAGCAGGGACCGCGTGCCCTGCAAGGCTGAACACCCTTACCCCCCACCTTCCTCCAGGAGACTTTCCTGACTCCCCCCTGGGCCGGGTCAAGCTGCCGGAAGATCTGGGCCAACAGGCGGCATCGTCAGTTCTCCCTTCCAGGAGGCTGGGGCTCGCAGTAGGACGATGACCCAGGTGGCATCAGATGTATGGCCTGGAGTTTAATAAGTGCTTCGTATCTGTCGTGTCTAGTTTGTTCCCTTGCCTTCTGCTCTTCGGTTTTCTGCTGAACCTCGTAGTGCACTGATGCACCCGCTACTTTGTCCCCTTGCATGGATCACTGTCCCTGCATTCACTGCCCCTCTCTGGGCAGGGAGCTCTTGCAAACACCGTGCACAGCGCAGGGTTTGTAAAGCCTCGGCGTCTATTCTGGGTTGCGTGCACTTTCTGGTTTTGCAGCAACAAGAGACCTCTATGGTGCAGCCGCTGCCCATGAAGGACCTGGCCAGGCAAAAGCTCAATATATCCTCGAGGGTGATGCAACTGATGGAAATACTGTGACCTCAAGGTTTTTCAGTAGCAGCACTGTCGACACCTTAGGCCAGATAATTGTCACCGGGGCTTATCTGGTCTGCGGTAAGATGCCTAGCTGCACACCAGGTCTCTCCTCCTGAGGCCCACCGCGCCCTGCACCCTAGTCAAGGCACCCTCAACGCCTCTGGGCATGACCAGGTGCCAGATGTCTCTTGGGGAAGTAAATCCTGTGCCGGTTGAGAACTGTTGAATCTTGTTCCTTTCTTCCTTTCTCTTTTGTTCTCACAGAGTATATCTTTGGTAAAAATAACAAGAGACAAAAAAAAAAAAAAAAAGGAAAGCTGTGTGTGTGTGTGTGTGTGTGTGTGTGTGTGTGTCTGTGCAGGGAGTTCTTTAATCAGAAAGGTGAGACCACAGCCTAATAGTGTGGCGAGATGGGTTCGGTGTGTGCTCTGTCCCAGTCTCTTCCTGAAAATTGACTTCGTGTTGTGACATTTTCAATTCTTGCAAAAATTTCCGTCACAAAAACGAGGTATCAGATTTCAATTGTCTCATTTTTACATTCCTCTGCTGTAGTTTGTTGACCTTTTCAGTATTCTAAGCGAGATTTTGAAAGAGTTGACCATTCCCTTCTCTTCCTATTAAAACGTACAGTAACCTGTTGCAGAGACTAAAATGACTGGCCAACTGAGATAAAGAATTTTAAAAAGGTCAAAATGGTTCAGCATACCACATATCTCACAGTGTTTATGAAGCATTTTGAATGTATGTTTTAACTATTAAAAAAAAAAAAAAAAGCTAAACCAATGGGTAAAAAAACAAAAATAGAACATGCCCTGTGTTCTTCCTAAAGCTGGTCTAACTTGTTATATACCCTTTGCCTATGGTGATAGGGAATGAAGATTTAGATAGCCCCATGTCCAGATAATAACTTTTGATATCATTAGGCACCTGTTTTTAGTCCTCTTGGACCCAGGAATACTTATGTCTCTGTGACTCTACTCAGCGATACAGAATTTCCAGACAAAAAGGTAAAACTCATTCAAATAAGAGACATTAAATTTTCTGCTTCTTCAGCAACACTGCAAGAATTTTCATTTAACAAAGTGTCGGCATCAGCAATACCATTATCAATGGACATCTGGTTTTCATTCTCATATACATAGGCAGCAAATTTAAGGTCCAGTTTAGCATATTCAGTGAAGTAAATGTATTTAGGAGGGGTACTGGGGGAGGTCGATGAGTTTCTGCACTCCTTTTGAAGCAGAACTGAATTTGAAATCACTTACCTATCGAAAGGCAAATGCATTAGAACATAAGACTTAAAGTAGCACAAGGATATAAAAATACAATATTTGTGACTTACATAAATGACATCAATTCTTGACTACAACAATCACGTAAAATTGTGTCTATTCTCTTCCTTTTTAGTACCTGGAAGTACCAAGGGACACAGCTGCTACCTGCATACTCAACTATACAAATCCTGAATTGAAACAAAGGGTAGAAATTGGATACTAAAATGTATTTTCTACTTGTAGCATGTGAAATAAATTTACAGGTGTCATGGGAACCTAGGGAGAAGAGTGGTAAGGATAGTGTAAACGAAAGCAAAAATCCTCTTGACACACGTTTAGCTATATGTGGAAGGAAAATTATTTGATCCTCAGATTTAACACTAAAGATTTTAATAATGAAGTTATTTTTGACCTAGGAGTCAACATATTGCATCTCCTAAGGATGGAATTTCAGAGAGACACATATGGGGACCATATAAGCAAATACAGTGTTTTCTGTGAGGGAATATATAGTCCTTTCCTTGAAGAGAATCTAAAGTCGGAGTCGCAAAACCTGGCTTCCACTTTAGGTTGTGTGTGTTTTTGGTGCAGTGTTTTGGGTATAGATTGTACCTGTTGGTGCAGATTTTTTGCCAGTAAAATGATGTTAATAAAAGCTACATTACTGAAAAGAGAACTATTGAGAAGATATATCAAGTTAATAGGTTTATTTTATATTAAACTCTTGGAATCATCTAGGGACATAAGTGCTAGAAGTATAAAAATTCACTCTTAAAAAAAAAAAAACAAACACATTTTGTTAAATCTCTACTAAAGTTCTTGTCCAAAACTGAGGATAGAAATGGTAGAGTGGATTTTCTCTCTCTTCCCTGAAGAAGTAAAGGGCCTAAGTACTTACGACAAAACGGAAATACCTTGATGAGTATAGTGTTTTATACTTTTCAAAACAATATTCAATTATTCAGAGCTGGTTAATAAATATTTGATTCTAATCGTGAGCTAGTCTGGTTGGGCCAGAAACACTGTAAATTGCCCTTGATTTTGAGTAAGTTCTAGTCTGATTGGGAGTGTGGAAATTGCGCTTGGTAAAGAAGAGACAAGGATGGGACAAAGTGCACAAAGTATAAACTGGTACTGCTGTAACTTATTTCAGATAAAAAAATAAAAACAGTGATGATTTGTTAAGTGATGATTTGTGGTCAAAAATTGGAAGATTCACATTTCAAATTCGAATTTTCTGCCTCCCAATCAAAAACTTTTCCCATGACAACCACTATCTTTTAAATGATACTTACAAATAATTAGGATGCAAGCCAGAAGTAGTGACCAAAAACAAACCAAACAGATACAAAGGGTAATGGGTGTTGAAAGTGGAAATAAGACAATGTTATTAAAATTAAAATAATAAATTTTCACTTATAGCATAGGATATGACAGTGATAGACCTCAGTATTTCTTAACCGTTCAAGATAAATTATGTGTATGCATATGTGTGTGTTTATGTGGGCATGTACATGTACTGACATGTATGTTAACATGTGAAAGTAATAACTCATGCTAACTCATGAAAGTAATTGCACTGTCTATACAAAGGCTTATTACGGTACTTATAAGGCCAATATCCGATAGATGATGGATAGATAGATAGACAGACAGACAGATAGATGTTGGACATTACATTAGAATTATTGTACGACATCCTTGAACCCATAATTCTAAGTTTACTCAAGGACTTATAAACACTTTGAAATAATAATATGAAAAAATAATCCATTCCATAATGGGTCATGACTGAGCACTTGTACCAATACATTCTTTTTGATTTTTTTTCCCAATTTCACTATATAAGCTAAGTAATCAACTGCTTGAATCACTTACTTTCAAGTGATCAGAACATAAAAATGTGTTTAAAGAAGTATCAGTGGCCAATTAAGCTACACTGTGTATACACGCTAAAATTTTTTATAAAGATTTTTTTTTATGAGCTCTTGTGTTCTGCAAACATTTCTGCAATTAGAGTTTATGACCCAGGGAGATGTACTGAAAATGCTAGCTGGGACTTCAGGTGACTTGTAGATCAGTCTTCTCTCTAAAACTCATTAACCCTCAACTGAGTCACTTTCAGGCTTGGTTATCTCATCTGCAAAATAAGGAGAATGAGCCCACTGATCCCTAAACTACTTCTACCTCTAATATTCAATAAACTCATGATTCTGTGTAATTAGCTCCGTCTCCCCTCCATACACACACACTGATTTATCATAATGATTAAATGTTCTTTTCAAGTTTACTTACTAAGCCTCAAACACCTCAATATATTTGAATACCTATGTAACAAGTCACATTTTTGTATCATAATGCAATACAATTGGAAATCAACAGCAAAAATAGCAAATATAAAACACATTAAACTTAAGAACAAAAGAAAAACAAAGGTCTCGGCAAGATCTGGGTTCAAGTTCAGCCTTCCATTTTTAAGGAAGTCCTACCTTTTGTGTTTGGACATGTACTTATTTTCTGTATTTATTTCATTTTCACATTGGTTTCCATCTATGAAAACAAGTAAACTTCAAAGCGAAACTATATCCAGCGTACCCAAGATCATTAGTTGCGCTATGTGGCATCTGTTTATTTTTAAACTTACTTGGAAAAAACACTACTGAGTTTTTGGCGGGAAATATAGTAGGCCAATTCTTTCTTTCTCAGCAAGAAAAAGAGAATTTGCTTTTTATTTTCATTAACAAACTTGATTTCTCTTCCTTATGCTATAAACAAATTCTTTTCCTGCATTCATTCCCTGTCCACCCAATATATTCTATTATTAAATAATATTTCATGTGAGTTTAGTCTACGCAAATGACTTTTGCAAATCTTTGTAACTTATGAATATATATTGTGAAGCTATAACACATCAATCAATTAAATACGGCTTTACTAATTCTATATAAAATATTAGATCCGAGACACTCTTTCAGGAAGTCAATCTTTTATTATAATGTAATTAGAAAATTTGTTTCAACTTACAATACCTTCCTCCAACTATATATCTTAATAAAGACTGCATGTGTCATCCTTAAAATGAAATTGAGAGATGATTTAGTACTTTACAATTAGAATGATGCCACCATAATCCAACATGAATCCAAATTTTTCATGAATTCCCGAGTCATATTTTTAAAAAGCTGATTAATTACTTAGTATTGACTTGTCATTCAAATTAACTATACAACAAATAATTTAAAGCGCTTTAGAGTAATTACCATTCAAAGAGTTTACATAGTTGTTTATAATTTATAGACAATAATTACTTTGATATTTTATAATATCTTGATCAAATCAGTAGAAGAAACGACAATGAGCCAAGCCTTAACATATAATCTCTCTAGTCCTGGGAAATAGTCTATGAAATTTGAGAGGAATGTTCTTTCTTTCAGGCCACAGGGGTACTATTTAATAAACTGCCACTTCAGTGTGCTAAATGATGCCCCAATGGACTGAAAGAGAAGACCTGCTTCCAAAACTCTAATTTGCACTGTGGGAGCACTTTACTCACCTGACAAGTGCTGACCCGATGCATCACATTCTGAAATGCCAACAGATTTATGCAAGTATAATTGATGGCAAATGAAAGCTGCAAAAGTCTACTCTTTTTTTCTTTCTTCACTTCCAAACATCAGGTCCCCAAATCACCAATGTATGATTTCACAAAGCAGACACTTTATTAGGGCACAGGGACTTAATGTGACATTATAATTCAATAGCTCTTTTCGAGATTTATTATGTGATATGCCTCTGATTTTTTTTAAGTTAAATCAGGTGTTGCCATTTAAGACAAATTAAATTTCTGACAAGACATTTTTTATAGACTTAATATTACATAAATGTTTTATTTTTATACAACTTTAGCATGATGAATATTTTACAAAATAGAGAAAATGTGACACATTAAAAAAGAAACGCAGTGTCTTGTGAAAAAATCTGAGGACATATTTTGTGGTAAAAAAGACCTTTAGAAACTCTTTTAGACTTTAGCCCAAATGGCGACAAGCACTAGGCCATTAACATGGCTCCAGCTCTCTGGAGAAGTGCCATTAGTATCATTTCCTAATGTGCCTGATAAAGCATTTTAGTGTAATATTAAATATACTCTTTGACACATTCTTTTGGGGCCATTTTAGAAAATGTAAATGAGAGCATCCATTGAAAGATATAATAAGTAATTCTGGTCAAGGCTGTTCAAAAGTTTGGGTTGGTCCAAAGGGACGACTGAAAAGCAAGTGTGCCATTCAAACGGCAACTGAAGGGAGGGCTGGAAAGGTTGATGGCACATTTCCCTTGTTTTCCTTTAACCTTGGTCTAAAGTCTGTTTTTATATTTGGCTCCTCAGAATGTCTCTATATTCTGCGTGCTGTGCGATTTCCAGTGATTGGCTGAATCATAGTATTTTAAAGATATGTAGGAACCTATAAGCCTTACGGTTACAATTTCTTAATTAAAGGTGAAGAAACTGAATCGGAGAAGAAAGGACTCTAGTAAAACATTATACAGTTAGGTAATAGCAGAGCCAAATTAGAGCCAGAAATTTCTTTTTTGTTGCTGTTTTGCTTGAGCCAAACTATCTTTTAAAATAATCGCAGTCTAAAAGTTTACATAATATATTTTATTTATTTATCTGAGAGAGAAAGAGCGAGAGACATCACAGCACGAGAGGAAGAGGGAAAAGCAGACTCACCACTGAGCTGAAAGCCCCATGTGGGGTTCAGTCTCAGGACCCTGAGGTCATGACCTGAGCCAAAGGCAGACTCTTAACCAAGAGCTACCCTGGCACCTCTGCATGATATATTTTAAAGCATGAGGAAAAACTAAGATATAAACCTTTATTTAGAAGATTTTATAGTTTTTGTTTAATTAATCAGGTAACTCTTTTGAGGGATACAGGTAATGAGATTTGACGCTGCTTCTTCAGCCTTCTTTAATAGTGCTTTTGGAAATAAAATATGTTTGGAATACAGTGTCTGACTGCTAATTATTTTTTAAGTAATTTTTTTTTTTAATCTAATGGGAATCATGTTTTGGAGTGGGAAGCTAAGATTTCTATTTAGAACATTCAGTCCCTAATTGGCCCATGAGAAAAGCTAAGATGGGTGCACTTGACCATTCAGTGACTAAAAACTAGCTGAAGAGGCAATTCGGAATATAATATAAAGGAGGTACTGTCTTCAGGATATGAGAGAAAATGTTCTCCTTTTATGTTTTGTGGGATGAGAATAAATTAGATAGGAAAAGTAAGAAGCTCCAAATGTATGTTCTGAATTTTCTCTCTAGGTAAAAATACCAGAATTGGAAATCATGATCTTTATTTAGGTTGAAAAGAAGTCATTCTTAAATGATCTATCATCTGCCCATCACATCTGTAGTTTGGTGACCTGAAAATAGGCCCTAATGGAAAGCTGCCCCATGCCAACACGACCGTAAAGAACACATCAGTAATAAGAGGAAAATGTCTGTAGATGAGCCTTAAGTATGTTTCTGGTTCTTCCCTTTCCCGATGCCATATTAAGGGGATCCAGAGGGAGTCACATGGTTAGGTGAGAAAACAGGTAATGAGAGAGCAAACAGGCCAGCAAAGGACTATGGTCACAATAAACAGACCACATTATTCACTGATTTACAATTGGAAATAAATGTTGAGGATGACAGTCTCCAGATGTGAGAGCCAGCATGGCATTACCAAATGCTGCTTATGACCTATGGCTAGTCCAGAGACCAAAAAGATGCGTGGCTGGATCCATAAAACAATGTGAACACCAGATGCCTCTTTCTTTGCTGCTGTCATAGGAATGCTTATACCCACGCCCAGTTCTTTATCACGCTAAAGAGGTGGGTGGGTAGAAATGGGAGGACTGAACATTCACCCAAAAGAGATTATCCAACCTGCAAGATACTTACTTGTATTTAATTTAAAATTTTAATTTAAAGAATCAGATTTGGGATCCCTGAGTGGCGCAGCGGTTTGGCGCCTGCCTTTGGCCCAGGGCGCGATCCTGGAGACCCGGGATCGAATCCCACGTCGGGCTCCCAGTGCATGGAGCCTGCTTCTCCCTCTGCCTCTCTCTCTCTCTCTCTCTCTCTCTGTGTGACTATCATAAAGAAATAAAAATTAAAAAAAAAAAATAAAAATAAAGAATCAGATTTTTTTTTTTCTTTTAGAAATCTATTTCATGGGGGCACCCAGGTGGCTCAGTTGGTTAAGTGACGGGCCCTTGATTTTGCCTCAGGTTGTGATCTTGCAGTAGTGGGATTGAGCCCCCCAACATAGGACTCTGTGCTCAATGTGATCTGCCTCAGATTCTCTGTCCCTCTCCCTCTGGCTCACACTCTCTCTCTCATAGAAATAAATAAAATCTTAAAAAAAAAAATTTGTGTACTCCTGGATGAAGTATAACTCATGAAAAAGATCTAAATAAAAAAGTTAATGATAAAATAATAATAACAACAACATCAATAATAATAATAATAATAATAATAAAAATATGGGAGATACAAAAATATTTTGAATATAGTATAATTAACTTAGAGTGACTTGGAAGGATCCTAAAGCCATAAAACAAAAGATTGCTATAAAAAAGGGTACAAAATCTTGGAAATTAAAGATAGGATATAAAAATTTAAACAGGGACACCTAAGTGGCTCAGTTGATGAAGCACCTGCCCTCTGCTCAGGTCATGATCTCAGGGTTCTGGGATCGAGTTCCACAGCAGGTTTACTGCTCGGTGGGGAACCTGGTTTTCCCTCTCCCTCTGCTGCTCCCCCTGCTTGTGGTCTCTCACTCTCTTTGTCAAATAAATAAATAAATAAATAAATAAATCTTAAAAACAATTAAACAGATGGGCTGGAAGGAAGAATGAATGCAACTGAAGAACGAATTCTTGTGTCTTGTTGATTAAGCTAAAGGATTCTCTCAGCTTGGCAAAGGGGCAAAGGGATTCCCTCCTTCCAATACTAAGGCAGACTAGATATTCTGAAATTACCTTTCATTGTTATACATCCAGATGAAAAATAAATCATAATAATCATCAAATAAACACATTGTTGAGCTCAGAAGAAAAAAATCTAAAAAATTCTTAGTGTGGGATGTAATCAAGAGTCAATGACACCAGAGGGGCTAAAAAATGAAGCCAGGGTTTCCCCAGACTTTATTGCCACTACAAGGCAATTAGAAATTAGAGCCTTGGGCATTAACCTTTGTGTCCTGGGAACAGAAGAGGCCTTGAGTTAATTCAAAGGGAGGGACCTGAATTTGATATAAAAGCATAAATCTGGAACACCCACAGCAGCTAGTCCTTTAGAATAATTCAGAAGGAAACACTGTCAAGTCTCGAGAAGCCGATTCTGTCCAGGATTTCAGGAGCTACCAATAAAAAAGTAGGAGACTGAGACAGAGAAGGGCAGAAAGCAAGTAAAAAGGAGATTATAAAGCACGTTATCGCTGTGGGCACTGGAGCCTTTTCATACTGCTAGACCCCGAGGTAGAACGTGCCCTAACGTTATGCGGTGTTGGGTGGGGCGAGGGTGAAGCACCAGGATACATGAATGCACCAACCTCCATCAGTCACTGAGCTGTGTCTCCCATCGTCATTAGTGGCTCAGGACTTCTGACCTGCTGAGAGGCAGAGCGGGCTTCAAAAGCCAGAGAAAGTCCTCAGGCAAAGGCATGCATCAGTGTCTGTGTGGTAGTTAGATCCCCATGGACAAAGAAGATGAAGGAAGGCCCAGGCCTACGGGGAGGGGCGGGGGGGGGGGGGGGAACTGCAGCTTCTCTGCACTGTGTATACTAGAGAATGGCTTGCATAGGTGCAGAAATGTACCAGAATGCTCGTAGAAGCAGTGCTCATGGTACTTAGACACCCAACGAGTTGCATTCTCAAATCAGACTCAATGAAATAGAGGTGTTACGCAGTACCTGGCTTTATTAGTACTTCCAAGGAGACAAAGATGAAGCTGATTAAAGTCTAAGACATTAAAAAAAAAAAAAAGTCTAAGACATTGATAGCAGCTCTTGTAGTCCCTCCATTGACTTTTGGAAGATAAAACTCTATAACATTACACAAAGGACGTAGAGTGGTATCTAGTGGATCAAAGGCACCCATTGTTTCACTTTCCAAATAGATATTACGTTATGCTAACTTTAATGGAAAGAAAAAAACAGCAAAGATCAGATAAAAATATCATATCTCTGATGTTCACTAATCTATAAGAAGTAATTAATTGATCAATTTTGGTAAATGTATTCAATCCATTAATTGGAGCTGTAGGGATGCCTGGGTGGCTCAGTGGTTTAGTGCCTACCTTCAGTCTGGGGCCTGATCCTGGGGTCCTGGGATCCAGTCCCACGTCCGGCTCCCCGCAGGGAGCCTGCTTCGCCCTCTGCCTGTGTCTCTGACTCTCTCTGTGTCTCTCATGAATAAATAAATAGAATCTTAAAAAAAAAAAATGGAGTGTGGTAAAACAGATCTCTGTTTTAATTCTTCACAGATACAGTCAACATAGCAAGCATGTATTTCAGTTTTGATCTTTAGTTTACTTCAGAAATTAAAACATTGTATCTGCATGTTTGCAAATATTCAAAATAGCTTATATTTTTATAATGCTAACCATTTGAAACCATATAAATGACGGAAAATGAATATTCTCTGGTCAGCTTCTTTTTCACCTATAATTATTGCTTTTTTTCCATCTAGAATATGGATAGTTTGATTTAACCTGATTCTGGAGTCATTATGTTGCAAAAATATTCTTTTCTATAGCCTCAAGGCCATTCAGTGATATTGGTCATTTTACCAATAGCATGAAGTGATCAATGTGGTGGAAACTATATGATCCTGAGTTTGGTCAACATTGAAATTGGCTTTATTGTTTTTCTATTTCTAAGACAATATTTTCTGAAAAAAAAATTCAGCAAGGGCTGGTGAGAAAATTTGACTTTATCATTTTTTATATATAGCAAAACATTACTCATATTTTACCAAATAGCCTGTGATTTAAAAAAAAAAAAAAAGAAGGCTATAAAAGGTAAACTCTAAGCTTTCTTTCCCATTTCTTTTTTGTTTCCAAATATAGGAGATAGCAGCCCTGTTCCTCTCTGCTTCATTGCACATTGTGTTTTAGTTCCTGTTGTTTTCATCATACTTGTTTCAGTTTCTTTCATGACTTTTGACACAGAACATTAGAGTAATCTATACCTGGTGAAGACCCTTCAGAGCAGAGCCATTTCTGTTGAATGAAGTACCACATAAAGAAAAAAGATTCCAAAGCTGAGCTGAAAATCCACAGGGTGGGGTGGGGGGTCATGTCTGGAACCCTCCATTAGAAACGTCTCCATCTCAACAGCCCTGGAAATCATTTTGAGGGGGACTTTCATGGAGATACTTTTTCTACTCCTTAGTCCTATCTGAAAAGTTGATACCTTTGCCGGGGGGTGGGGTGGGGTTTCCTCGCTCTCAAAACTTGGTGATATTGTTTTCCTCCCCCCTTCCCTGCAGACTGTTCTGTTAAATTTATCAGGCTTAAGGCCACTCGTTCTCAGTTTTCTATAATACATCAGAAAAGCCTACATTTTCTTTGGAAATGATACTGTGATGTCCTCATTCATAAGAGGACACTGAAAATGACTTTCTGTAAATTTAGAATGTTTCTCAGTGCAGCAAATTTCCTTAGAGAAGTGGAGAGTAATCTTCATTTTTAAAAATAATCATGTTTAATTAGGGAAACCTTATTCTTCTAACCTCTTAATAATTGTTCCCACCCTTTAACTCTCTCTTTTATTTCTAAACAACTGAAGACTTCCATTTGTTTTAGTTTCTTTCAGCTGCAATTTGCCCTATGGTTGACAGAGTATTAAAGTTATAGGTTCTATTTGGATTCCTTATATCTAAACATACCAAATGTGTTCTCAAATCCAGCACAACCAGAAAGTCAAATAACCCGTGGTATTAGAGACACTTTATATTTTGCTAAGAATTTAAAAACATCAGAAAATATTATTCCTCAACTGTTGTATAATACGCTCTGTTGTATAATAATGGTTCTGAAATGAGTATAATATTGCAGTATATTTTTCATTTTCTCTGGTATAGTGGAATTCCTTAGCAAGCTACATATTCAGCACTTAGCAACACATAAAATAGAGTAACCTGTTTCCTTCAATATGATTTCCAATTATAACTCAGAATATTCTTTGGAATCATTATATTCTATAATCCTGCCAATTTGCATTATTTACAGTTTTACTTTCCCTTTGGAAGACACAATTCTTTACAAATTCACACTTCATTTTTTGTTTGTAGAAAACAACCATACTGCCAGTAGTATTTTCTGAATTCCTTCTGTAAACTGCTACCTAAATATTGGCGTGGCCAAATGTGCATGGCTTTGGGCGAAGTCAAGAAGCATAATATATAGCCTGGTGCAAAGATACATTGAAGTTGTTGTATTTATTTTGTATTTACACATGTTACGTGCTAAATTGGCTTCTTATTGGAAAACAATACTCTGGTTCTTATACATGAATTCTAATAAATTCTATATATCTGTGGTATTTTGATATGAATAGAGATAATAGAAATATTGGATTTAATTTGCTGAGAGCAATCCAATTAATAAAAATGTCTGAGTTGTAATTATAATTTATCACATATAATATCATAACTGAGTCTACTATACTACTCATCATTGCATATGTTAAAATTCATGTTTCTTTTTCATTGAAAAATTGTTAGAATCCAGCCATGTTGATTTAATGAGTACTAAACAGCATTATTAATTTAGTACTGATGCATATACCCATTCCTCTAGTTTAAGTTAAAATTTAATTACCATTATAATAGACTGGAAAGAAAAATTTAAAAGCTGTTGACAAGCAATATATTTAATGTCACTCTCAAATTGTAGCCATAACCCTTTCTGTTTTTTTTATTAATTCAATATCGTGTCTCTAAAAATAATTAAATAGAGATGAGATAAATGCTTGATAGATGTATTTAAACAAAATTGTTATAAAACTTGGAATGGTGAACATAATATGAAAATTAGAGTAAGGAGGATTTCCTTTCATACATTTAAAAGCTAATGTTATTGTCTATATTTATGCTTTTATTAATACATATGTAATAGCCCTTAGTGAAAATATATTAACCAATTGGAAGGATTAATTTTAAAAATGAAGCAGTATGTCACAGTATATGCCTTTCACAGGAACACTGAAAAATCTACATGGTATCTATCAGGTGGTAAGTCCTAGCTAGCAAGTTCTCTAGTGTGTCAATGAAAAACTATTCCTCTTTTTCTCTATCACTCTTTTCATTTCTTTCCTTTCAACCCTGCCTAAGAAGCTCGCTCTTTCTGTCTCTTCCTCTCTCTTTCCCTTCCTCCTTCCAGATTTGCACATGTTAAACATTCGTGTGAGTGCACACACAACACACGCACGCACACATTCACTCACTCACTAGTGGAAAGATTAAAAACAGATTTTGAAGCAGCACTGCTTGCCTAGTTCGGTTATTGCTAAGGGGTCACATTGGGAAAATTACTCAATGACTCTTTATCAGTTTTCTCATCTTTAAAACAGAGATGATGATAAAACCTCTTTCACATAATTATATTAACATTTGAATGACTTAACATATGTAAAACACTTCAGATTATGTCTGGAACACCATAAGGTCCATCATAAAGTCTTCTGCCCCATAACAAACACATTTTGACATGAATAAAGATAACACTGGATAATATTAACACATATTCTAGGTCAACCATTGAAGTTTTGAGTAAGATATAGTACATTAGTGAGTATCCAGGACCTTTGCTGAAAGCCAAGTTGGTATATTCTAGCCTAGTGTTCAGTGAATTCCTAGATATTATAGCTAGTTTCCCTCTAATCTACATAATCAAACCTAAAATAATGATGTGTTTCAACTTGGAAAAGATAAGGGCAGAGCAATGATTATATTTTGGATCGCTGTCTTAATATACAGAGGATTCAATGATGAATAAAATCATGACTGTTTTACCATCATGCTGGCTTTATTGGCAAGGATGACTACCAGACACTGGATTTAGTTTTTCGTTTGTTTGTTTACAGTTCCAATTTTCTAAAACAGTATGGATTCGCCTCAACTACTTTATTTTTTAAATAATTATTACATGGTATTATAAAATAAAGCACTCCAGTATGTCTTTTAAGATTGGTAGGCTCCATAGTGATGTAGCAGACAGAGATTGTCATTTCTTTCCAGGTCATAGTGTAAATCTTCTTATGAGAATCTACCATTGATTGTTTGTGATTTTTATCCTCAGCCTTCTGGTATCTGATTGTAGGATGTCAGATTCCTGACCCAAGTTTGGATCATTAAATTAATTTTTCTAGGAATCTGGAATCTGGATTGAGTTGTAGTTAGTCCTTTTCCCTAACTGGAACTAAACTATGCAAATTTAAGAGTTGAGGGGCAAACATGCATGAAAAAGGAGCTGAGAAATACACCTTGTTTGAGAGGAAAGAGTAAAGCAAATAAGCGCAACAAGGTAAATGGGAAAAATAATATTGCATACTGAAGTAAAATGATGAGATGATAACTGATAAATTCCTGATAGGTTTAAGTCCTTGATCCAAAATATTCATGAGTCCTGGTCATTCTGCTTTTCTTGAGTGATTGTAAGATGCTGGTTTGCTTCTAGCATTGTATGTAGTTTTATTTAAACTTGTAGATTGCAAGAACAGTAATAACTACTACCCTGATAAACTGAATTTATTGCAATAAATACCTTCAAATTTGCATAATGTTTCTTCATTTGCAATGATAGAAATTAAATTCTATAAATGTGATAATCATGAAAATATGTATTAGTAGTATATAATAAATTTAGGTGAATCTATGAATCCATAAGTATAAAATAGCTAATATTTACTGAACACCTACTATAAATTAGACTCTGCCCTTAAAACATTTAATTGTATAACACCTTCAATTTCCCAATTACCCATATTATTATTACTACTATTGTATAGCTGAGGAGATTGTGGTAACCAGATCAGTCAGTTAATAATGGGCACAGCTTGAGTTTGAGCCCCAAAAGCCACACTGGGAACCCATTTTCATAAGTACAATTCATTATGTTCGGATTTCTATATCTGTCCACTGGATTGTTTATTAGACTGTTTAAATCATATTTTTCAAAATTTTTGACTTTGATCTATTAGTCTTTAGGTGATTATCATTCACCAAATATGATTATAGATTTATCAACTTTTCTTTATAAATATGCTAGATAGATAGATAGATAGATAGATAGATAGATAGATAGATAGGTAGATAGATAGATAGATACCGTATAAGTGGGTGTGTATAGATTCAGGACTGATATGAATTCTTAGAAAATAGTAAAAAATCTATCCATATTTAGTCTGATTTCTTTTTTCACATGTATCTCGAATTCCATTATTTTCTTTTGAATTTGTCTTCTTCCTTAGTAAAACATTTTAAGTAATTCTTCTAATGAGGATTTGTGAATTATGAAGCCAATCAGTTATAAAGCCAATCATTGTGGTGAGTGTAGACATCAAGAATGAGAGTCATTTTTACTTATCAGTGTCATGTCCTTGCTCATTCATTATTGCTGATTGGTAGTATGTTGTCAATTTAACACTTATTCCTTTTAGACTATACATATATATGTCTTAGCTCAACTGGCTCTAACGAAATTGCAGACATTTATTTCTTACCATCTGGGGGCTGGGGAGTCCCAGATAAAGATGCCAGCAGATCCAGTGCCTGGAGAAAGCCCACTTCTTCATTTGTAGATGGCCACATACTCCTTGTAACCTCACATAGCAGAGAACAGAGAGGGATAGGAGACAAGCTGTTCAATATCTACCTTCTTATGAGGGTACAAATCTCATCATGAGGTCTCCACACTCATGACCTAATTACTTCCCAAGAACCTTGCCTCCAAATATCAATCTGTTGGGTGTTAGGGCTTCCACAAATAAATTTTGGGGTAGCACAAACATGCAGTTCATACCTATATAGTCCCAAACTACAAAACTATGTATATTTATTTATAACTCCATAAATAACCATATAACCCATGCCTAGTTATGGACCGAATATATAAAAATATAAAAACAAAAAAAATGCAACTGTAAATGAAATATAAATATATACATATTTTTTTCTGGAATATGTACTTTTCCATGATATCTCTCTGTGTTCATTTGTCTTTATTGCACTTTGGATTTGTAATGCTCCTGAATCTGAAGATTTAAATCTTTAGTCAATCGTGAACACTTCTCAGTAATTGTTGTATGGAATATTATTATCCCATTTATTCTCTCATCCTTTGACTCCTGTTAGAACAACTGGTAATTATTATACTATTCCTTATGTCTTTTGAGCCCATCTTGGTAATATAAATATGTCTTTGTGACACATACTGGATCATTCCCCATATCTGTTTTCCACATCACTGACTTGATTTTTATTGTGTCTAATATGGTCTTTATCCCATTCCTTAAATATTTTATTTCAGTGTGTTTTCCATTGTGAGAAGTCCTACGGGGATCTCTATAATTTGCCTTTTTCTTATATCAAACTATCCTTGTCATTTTTCAACTTTAATTATTTTCAGCTAATTATTTTAAGAGTACTTTTCATAGTGTTCTATTATTCTATGTTTGGGGACACTGGGTATCTCATTTCTTCTATTAATGGACCCTTCTTCATGGTTGTTTTCACACGAGTTATAGTTTTCTTTAGCTGAATGCAGAGATGGTCTATTCTATGTGAATCATATATGTCCTATATTGTGAAAGTGCTTCCATATTATATCACTCAGATTTTTAATAGCTCTAGATTCTTCTTATATAATTGTGTAGCTTATGGATTTCATATCTTGCAGGTGTTTCAAATTGTTTTTCTGCAATATGTTTTCTTTTTGTGAACAAGCATTGGATTTTGTTTTTACATATATTTTGTCCTCTACTCAAAATACTCACAAAGATTAAGGTTTTCTGCTGCCTTTAAAGGCTAGTCCTAAACTTTTTATTAGTCAAGTCCTAATAGCTTTTGTCCTAAGCTATTAAAAGGGTAAAGAAATAATGCTCCTGGCTGTGGCTGCTATGCCTACTGTCTAAACATCTCAGCCCATAAGCTTCTGGGCTAAATATGATTTGAATCTAGTTTGGATAACAAAGTATCAGATTTCCCTTACAATTTTTAAAATTTATTTAAGAGTTTCTAGCATGCAATATTCCTTTTTCCCCCTTTACAATTTTACTGATTAATTTAAAAATATATTCTACATATTTCACCCAGAACTTCCAAAGCTTAAAAAGAGATAGCAGTCCATCCTTTTCAGCTCAGTTCATCATCTTCTGGTGAAAATTCTGTCTTATTTTTTCTTGAAATTATTATTGATTTTAATACATTTTTAATTGACCACAGAATTTTCTAAGTCTGAATGTTATGAGTTATTTCCCTAAAAATTTCCATAAAGTAAATAAAAGCGTCTCTCACTAATGATAAGAATGTTTTTTTCTTAACAGTAATACTTCCCATTTCTTATTATATTTCAAATCAAAGAGGAAGTGATTTAAAAGTTATAATCACAGCAGATATCCTTTACTTTTCTTCAGTATTAGAATTTCATTATTTTGTTCTTAATCTATAATGATGGATCTGTAAGATAGATGCCTTATTACATTAAAAATGCTTTTTGTCATACATTTCTCTAAGAACTTTTTCTTCATTATATTCATATTTTTTAATCCGTTTTTCACAATGATAGCCATACGGTGTTCTTTACCTTTTAGTTAATAATATGTTGAAATGGTAATATATTTTCCATTATCAATCCGTGTATTTATGGAATAAACTCTACTTGGCCAACACATAGTCATTATTTAATAATCAATCTGATCCATTTATTAGTATTTAAATTGACATTTAACATCTCTATTATTATAATTGTTCATTTGTATGTGTGTGTGTATATACACACACACATATTTATACACATATATATTTGTTTGGGATTGATGAGTTTTAATATATATGCATCATAGCTTAAATATCAATTTATATTTAAAATTTATTTATTCATGAGAGATACAGAAAGAGTGGCAGCAACATAGGCAGAGGCAGAAGCAGGGTCCATGCAGGGAGGTGGATGTGGGACTCCATCCCAGGACCCCCGGGGTCATGATCTGAGCCAAAGACAGATGCTCAACCACTGAGCCACCCAGGCATCACTTAAATATCAATTTATGCTCTATAAAAGTTGAACTAATTTAGAGAAGTTAATTAATTTGAATTAATTTCCAATATAAGTGGAATTATATAGTTGCATGCAACTAGCTTCTTAATGTATTTTAATATTTTACCATAAAAGATACTTAATGAAGATCATATCATGGTCACTAATCTCTGGGAGAATAAGGGAAATAGGGTTTTGACTGAAAAGCTGGAACAAATTTCAAAATCATACAGCAGACTTGTTTCAGTTAGGAAATCTCTGCTACTTTCTATAAACATTGGACCCTTTTAACTTTCACCACCACCTCCACTGCATCTGTACGATGAACTTATGTTACTCCTTTTTCTCTGAAGTTTCCAAGGCCCTATCCTCCTATAACTGAAATGACCACCAGAGGGTGGTCTTCCTATGCCCAGGAACAAGGCCCAGTAAACAACTCCCAAGCCAAGTCTGATGGGAAGATCTGATTGGCAGGGTTTATTTCACGTGTCTGAGCTCTTGAATCAAGAAAGAATGAGAGGATTCTCATAACCGAATTATGTAAATCAGATAGAACCACAAAATTCTATGAGAACAGGATATGATTCATATCTCACTTTCTGATTTTGCTTTGTGTGTGTGTGTGTGGGTGTGTGTGTGTGAGAGAGAGAGAGAGAGACATTAGTTATAGTGTCAGCTGTAACATTTCTTATGTGGCTCCTCCATCTAAAGAATACCGGATAATATGTTTTCTTCACCATGACAGTGGACCAGAGGCTAACATTTCCATACAAAAATTAAAGTCATTTTTATAATATCATTTCTGCATGTTTTGACAATATTGACTCACCCTGAATATTATTACCCAAACCTGAGATTATTTGCTTTCTACCACTTAACAAAATTCTTAGATGTCAATGACTGTCTGTAACCTCAAAAAAAAAAAAAAAAAAAGGAAGAATGTTTCTTTTTTTTTTTTTTTTTTTTAGAGAAAGGTATGCTTTATCTTCCTTGGAGATACATATGGTACAAAAAGATTCAGTTACTAGAAGCTAAAACAAAGGACAAATTTCTTAGTCATTTTAAATAAATTACCTATAAAAGTTATTTGGAGTGGGTGCCATGCATGCCTTTATCCTCCTCCTGATGAAAGCACCCACCTTCTCTTAATTGCAGGAATCAACAAAACTGGGAAGATGGAAGTCATATGCCTAGTCCCAGGCATTGGTTTGGAGATGGGCATGTCACTTCATATTGTTATCTAAAAGATATGCTCAGGAAGATGCCTTTTCATTGTTGATCGTTGATCCTGATGGTCTCAAGAAATGGGCTTATAGAGAAGCCTTGTTTCCAGGATAAGCAGGAGAGCGTGTTGCCAACACCTAGACAGAAGAGGACTCAAGAGGCAGAGTCTGAGAGGCCCAAGTCTCAGCCCCTTACAGTTATGTTGGTTCCAATTATGTGAGGCAGAAAAAAAAAATCTGTGTTGGTGTAGGTTTTCTCCCCCCAGTGTGGCACACTGTAGAACTTATGACAAAATTTCTGTTTTTCATTGTCACCCAGTTTTTCAGCCTTCTTGAGCTGAATGAGGATGGCATTTTCCTTATCAATGAGACTTGCAAATATATTGCCATTCTCATAAACGATTCTTATACTTTCAAGTTTAGACCAATTTTGAGTTAATTTTTCTAAATGGTGTGTCTTATGGCTTTTTTTCCTGCTTATTTATTTTTTTCTGGTTACGTAAATCCAATTATTCAAGCACCATTTTTTAAAAGTCTATTCTTTCCTATTCACCAAACTATGTTGCATCTACAATGAAAGTAAGTTGACCATATATGTATGGGTTTATTTGAACGTTTGCTGCTGTGTTCTGTTGATCTATATATCTATCCTTATCCTAATGTGACAATGTGTTGATTACTGAAGGATAATGAGACTCAAAATCTATAGCTATTTTATTTACTTCTAACCATCAGTTCTTGATTGACATATAGTTTCTTAATTTATTGAAAAGTGCCTTCTTCTATTACTATTTTTATCCTTTAGGGTTGTCTTGAACATTTTTTTTCTTTTTCAACCTTTAATTCAAATGATTTAAGCTCTTTTTTTCCTGATTTTATTTATTTATCAAGATTTTACTTATTTATTTATTCATGAGAGACACAGAACGAGAGGCAGAAACATAGGCAAAGAGATAGGCAGTCTCCATGTGGGGAGCCCGATGGGGGACTCAATCCCAGGATGCTGGGATTGGGACCTGAGCCGCAGGCAGACACTCAACCACTGAGCCACCCAGTTCCCCCTAAATGGCTCCCTTTCATTAATATCTCTGCATGGAACTTTATGTTATTTCCTGAAAAAAATTAATTAAAGGCTATATTTATTTAATATAAAAAATTAAATTGATCCATAAGAATGTTAACCTTTACTCACCCCTAAGATGTCAGAATATGATCCATAATGGTCCGAAAAAATCAACATTTACAGTTTAGATGAATGAGATTAAAATTGTTTATAATAGCCCATAAAACAGAAAGGAAAGTGCTCTGCAAAATTTCATCAGTTTTAAATATTGGAGCACATCTGCAGAGGTTAAAAACAACTGTCTTGTATATATCACATGGCTCGTGTAATTTCAAATGTGCCCAAGGACTCTAATATATAGTAATAAATCAATCAGAGAGAAGACATCTGAATTTTGATTTGTGGAAGAGATTTATGAACTTTTTCTGCTTTGTAAGGAGAACATACTGTCATCTAAAAGAACATTTTTGCATATGACTGATGAATATCCATGCATGCCTACAGCAAGGGAAATTTAATTAGAAAAGATTCTAATTTTAATTGAAGAACAACATTGTTTGCCTTTGATTAGAACTCACTTTCACAAAATTCTTATATTTTCTTTCTCTAGAAACTGCATTTGAGTAAATTAATAGAATTCAGAGACATATACCTCTAGGACAGGTGAAAGCATACCTGTGGAGACAAAGCCTAGCTAGGCCTTTAATGGAAACAAGACGAAGAATCATTGCCTGTAGATTTACTACAGATTAATCTCACATTCATTTCAGATTCCTTACGTTTATCCATACTCACAGTATCAGGTTTGACTTCAATTTAAAAATCCATCTTCAGATCAATATTTTTCCTAATGTGTGAGTAGCTCTGATTTTTCTCTCTCAAGAATGTAAATGTGGAATTTCACTCTGCAAGTCCTCTTATATGCACCGGAGTCTGCTGTTTTGCCCAGGCACTTTTGGCTTTTTAGCTTCTAACCAGTTCTTGAATCCATTTTTCAGTATAAGAATTATTACCGTTCTCTTGTGCATAATGCCATATCATTTTTGCCTGATGGCAGGAGATTGAATTGATTGGAACTTGAGAGAATTTTCGGTGATGAAGTTATTACAGATTTTGTTGTGAATGATTGCTACAAGGGTGTATCCAATTATCAAGCTCATCAAACCCTACACAGGTATACCTCAAAGATATTGTGGGCTCAGTTCCAACCACCACAATAAAGGAAATATTGCAATTAAGCAAGTCAGATGAACTGGGTTTTTTTGTTTTGTTTTGTTTTTTAGTACATATAAAAGTTATGTTTATATTATATTGTAGTCTATTAAATGTGTAATAGCATTATGTCTGAGAAAACAATGCACATAATTAAATTTTAAAAACTTTATTTATTAAAAAACACTAGGAACTGAGCTCTCAGTGACTGGTACTAATCTTTTTGTTGGTAGAGGCTCTTGTTTCAGTGTTGATGGCTGCCCTGATCAGGATGGTGGTTGCTGAAGGTTGGGGTGGCTGTGGCAACTTCTTTAAGAAGCCATCAATGAAGTGTGCCACATTCACTGACTCTTCCTTTCATAAACGGTTTGTCTGTAGAAGGGGATGTTGTTTCCTAGCCTTTTACTCTCAGTAGAACTTCTTTTAAAATTGAGTTCATCCTCTCAAATCCCATTGCTGCTTTATCAACTAACGTCATGTAATATTCTAAATCCTTTGTTGTCATCTCAGCAATCCTCACAGCATCTTCACCAGGGGTAGATTCCAGCTCAAAAAAACAACTTTCTTTGCTCATCCATAAGGAAATAACTCCTCATCTGTTCAAGTTTTCTATCATGAGATTGGAGCAATTCAGTCATATATTCAGGATCCACCTCCAATTCTAGGTCTCTTGCTAGTCCCACCACATCTGCAGCTACTTCCTCCACTGAAGTCTTGAACATTTCAAAGTGAACCATGAGGGTTGAATCCGTTTCTTAAAAACTCCTGTTGATGTTTATATTTTTACCTCTTCCCACGAAACACAAATGTTCTTAGTGGCTTCTAGAATGATGACTCTTTTCCAGAGGGTTTTCAGTTGACTTTGCCCAGATCCATCCAAAGAATGACTACCTATGGCAGCTAGCGCCTTACAAAATGTATTTCTTAAATAATTAAACTTGAAAGTTGAAATTACCGTTGGCTCACAGACTACCGTATGGACGGTGTGTTAGCAGGCATGAAAACAACATTAATCTCATTGTACATCTCCATTAGCGCTTTTAGGTGACCAGATATAATGAGCAGTAATATTTTGAAAGGTATCTTTTTTTCTGAGCAGTAGGTCTCAACAGTAGCTTAAAATATTCAGTAAATCATGCTGTACACAGAAGTGCTGTCATCTAGGCTTTCTCCTTCCATTTATAGAACACGGGCAGAGTAGACTTAGCATAATTTTTAAGGGGCCTAGGATTTTTGGAATGGTCAATGAGCACTGGCTTCAGCTTAAAGTCACCAGGTGCATTAGCTGCTAACGGGAGAGCCAGGCTGTTATTTCAAGCTTTGGGTCCAAGCACGGACTTCTCTGGGGCTATGAAGCCCAACATGGCATCTTCTTCCAGTATAAGACTGTATCACCTACATTGACACTCTGCTGTTTAATGTAGCGGCCTTCTTTAATTACCTTAGTTAGATATTCAGAATTATTTGCTACAGTTCTACATCCATACATACTATTTTGCCTTGCGCTTTTATGTCATGCATATGGCTTCTTTCCTTAAACCTTGTGAAGTAATCTCTTATAGCCTCAGACTTCCTTTTTTTCAGCTTTCTGACTTCTTTCAGCTTTCATAGAATTGTAGAGTTAGGGCTTTGCTCTGAATTAGGTTTTGGCTTTAGGGAATATTGTGGCTGGTTTGATCTCCTAGCTAGACCACCAAAACTTTCCCCATATCAGCAATAAGTCTTTTTTGCTTTCTTATCATTAGCATATTCGCTGGAGTAACACTTTTAATTTCCTTCAAGAACTTTTCCTTTGCACTCATAACTGGGCAAATAGTTGGGTGGAAGAGCCCTAGCTTTAGGCCTGTTTCAGCTTGTAACATGCTTTTTTCACTGACCTTAATAAAGTTTAGGTTTTGATTTACACTGACTTTCACAGGCCATGGTGTGGTTGTTAATTGACCTAATTCTAATATTGTTGTGTCTCAGGGAATAAGGGAAGCTTGAAGAGAGGAGGATAGATGGGGGAATGGCCTGGCAGTGGAGCCATCAGAACACATATAACATTCATGGATTAGATTTGCTGTTTTATCTGGGTGTGCTTCATGAAGTCCCAAAACAATTGTAAAAGTAACATCAAAGATCACTGATTACAGATCAATATAACACACAAAAATTGAAAAAGCCTGAAATATTGTGAGAATTACCAAAATGTGACACAGAGACATGAAGTGAGCAAATGCTGTTGGAAAAATGATGCCAATAGACTAGCTTGGCACAAGGCTGCCACAAACTTTCAGTTTGTAAACACACACACACACACACACACACACACAAACAGCATTTGCGAAGTACAATAAAT
This sequence comes from Canis aureus, assembly GCF_053574225.1. Lineage (NCBI taxonomy): Eukaryota > Metazoa > Chordata > Mammalia > Carnivora > Canidae > Canis > Canis aureus. The sequence goes on from NC_135618.1 coordinate 4,368,019, forward strand.
CAAGATATCCCTGTACTTAAGAAATTAACATTTCATTTTACAACAATTAGGCCTTGTTTTAAAAATAATAGGAGGAATAAAGTTGATGTCAACAAATATATACTTTATCTTTGAGGAGGTTTCTTTTGATGACAGCAGATAACCAGTAATTGATTAGTTATACGAAGATACATTTATTTGTCATTTATATTTTCAGGTGGGATAAATAACAGCAATTCTGTATGCTGATGAGAATGATCAGTAGCGAAATAAATAATGAATATGCAGAATGATAGGCAAAAAGTGTCATAACAGTGTTCAGGAGTAAGCAAGAATGCATGGGACCCATTGTATATGGCATGGATTGGCAGCAAATAGGGAAATAAGCCATATGTGTAAAATAATGCCAGAGAAAGCACAAATGCAGAGGGATATTGTTGTGTTGGTAGGAATTTACCAGGGCTGTTTTCTGATTGTTTCCATTTTATCATTTAAATAGGGAAGTAGAATTAGAGGTTTGAGGAGAAAGAAAAGGTAGGACAAACTGACAATGTGTTTCCAAGGGTAAGTAACACTGGCTGGATTTAGTAATGGGTGAAAAGAAAAATCAATGGTGATTCTAATTTAGTATTTTTGATAAATTCTGTTTTACCTATTTGTTGATACTGTGGAATGTAGGTCAGAAATTCCAAGAATAGTAGTGACCCTCTGAGAATCGTTTCTCCATATAGTCATTGCAATTAAAATCATGGTCATTGGAAGCATATTTCTCATGTAATTTTTTTCTTTTTTTCTTTTTTATGGGATATAAATAGGAGCTAGGAATGACTTTATACTATGAGCTTGGGTTATAATAAATAAAAGTTTTGTGACCCTATGAAAGTTACTAGGCAAGAGTTTTAATATTTTCTAATATAGAAAAAAAAAAAAAGACTTGTTTCTCCCTGGGAACTTTTACTTATCCTCAACTTAGATGGGGTGTTGCTTTGCTTTCTAGAAATCCTTTATGTCACTTTTACTCTACAAAGAATTATAATCTCTGCTATCATTATGCTACTACTTGAGGTATATCTGTATCATGACATTCATCACATTATATTAGAGTTCTTTCTTCATATTGCAATATTCCTAAATAGTTTATAGAGAAGTGACAATTTCTAGCTCGTTTTTATATCCAGAATATCTATAGCAGGGACACAGAATGAAAGCAATAAAAGTATTGCAATGAATTGAATCCTCTATCCTCTGCTACAAATAAACTCCATTTTAGAATGACTAATGGACATAGATTTATCCTCCTTCAAACATTTTTTTTGTGAAAGTAATAATTCAGCAACAGACTGACAAAAATAGCAACAACAAAAATGTTTGGGTATCCAAAATACCAGCAGACTTCTGCTGTGCCCAAATCCAGGAAAATATTTTCTGCCTATTAATTTTACAATGAATAAAAATCTTATTTTCTAGAGAAAGATATAAAAAATTAAGGAACTAGTAAAATAACTTACTTATATATATGTATATATACATATATATACTAGCAAAATAATTTAGTACTAAATATATGTATTTTTAGTGTATATATATATATATGCCTGTATATATATACGTATATGTATATATATATATATATATAAATACTATTGTAAATCTTGATGTGAATTTAGAATGCCATAGACATCAGTAGACCAAGACCTTTTTTAGAATTTCAAATATTACTTCACCTCACTGAAGAGAATAAGTTCATTCCACTACAGGTGGCATTATACAAATAATAATATTTTTTATTCAAAATACTACACTTCCTACAAAAATCATAACACATCTAGAATCTTCCTAATAAGAGCTGCTTCCCTTTCTTCTAATCTCTTTGAAATATTTAGAAATGGAATTCTACTAAACTGACTTGGATAAGACTTTGGAAAGAAATCACCAAGATGGCAATTGTGGTTAGGGCTACACTGTACTTCAGGGAAAAGACATAAAAGTGTCAATGAGTGTGCTATGCAAATGAGAAGTTTGATATTATTATTGTTAGAGGTGTCTATAAATACAGATTTTAAGTTGGGGATGAATTACGAACCACAACAAAGCTATAGTGAAATGTTTAAAAATGATAATTATAATGAGATAGTGTCCTAGCCTAAAATGTAATCTTTCAAGTGTTTGAACATCGCAGAAGGAATCATTCCTGTGGATAATACTCTGGGGTATATTAAACGTGCTAAATTTTTAGCTTCCTCCAAAATCATCCTCTCATTTTATCCCATGAATCAGGTAAATCCCTGGTAAACAATTATGTTGAGTGGATAATTCAAAGACTCCTGCCTTAGGCTTAATATAGAGAACACTGGTATTAAGGTAAGGTTGGATCGTGGTAGTAAACTTCTTTTGGGGTAAATACGTTTCTGAAATGAGTTCCAAACATGACTTATTCCTAAAGAATTTTACATGTGTAATCTATTTAAATGGGACTATTGTATGTATGTATGTGTATAACTCCACTTTAAGAAACAAAACAAAACACTCTGAAGCATCTGGCTTTACATTACCTGCAATAGAAATCAGTCTCATTCTTTGTGAAATAAGTAGCTGTTGCCATGGTGAGAACTTGAATGAGATAAGTTGTTCTTATGTATGATATTTCAAAATCCTTAATGTAGTATCTATGTGACCAGGGTATCTGAACATTCTCAAAGGATTTACTAGCAACATAAAAACGTTCTCTGCTTAGAGTAACCATACAGTATTCAATAGATGATCAGTATTCAAAAGGCATTTATTAAAATTTTATCATAAGTATGATACTATTAGAAGCTCCTTTGGATGAAAACAAAGTAAAATAACCCCACAAGGAACATGCATTCCAGTTGAAGAGATGACATAAAACGCATTAAAATTTGAACTGAGAATGAAATGAAAACATGATGCATGATTCAAGAGAAGTCACAAAAATATTAGGTATTCAAGGAATTATAAAGATTATTAGGGGCTGTATATCAAGGAAAAAATCTCCTAGAGTAGGTGGAGATTAAACAAAAAGGGTTTTCAGGAATAGATGGAACTTGACTCAGATATTAAAGAAAAGATAAGATTTGGAAAAGCTAAATGAAACAGCATATATTATCTTTGGGGAATAAATGCAGAAATCCAAGGAGTCTGGGGCCTGCAGATTGCCAAGATCAAAACTTTTGCATGGAACAAAAAAAAATAATAACAAGCCAAATAATAGAATTTTTGAACAAGGCTGAAACTCACTTTCAAGGCAAGCAGAGGTCCTATTGTTAGGACTTGGGTACAGGCTGTGAGCAAAATTAAGGAACATCATTAAAGTTATATGACCAGTGTGTGTATCTCTGACATTCTCATTCAGAGGCCTTATTTAACCTGCAAACATTGATCCTTTTGTAATTCAAGGTCACTAACCATGCTGTCAAAGGTGGTAAAAGAAACTTGTGTAAGCACTCTTTTCCCTGGAACTGTATTAAGTGTTTTTAACATTTATTTTCTCAGGTAACTAACAAAAAGTAGCCTCATAATTGTTACAGAGAGCTCAGTGAGGCTCAGAATCTCTCAGATATGGTTACAATTACTCTGCTTTTCTACTCGTATGCCTTTCATAATCCTACTTTTAAAAGACTGGTGAAGTGATTACCATGGTAATTGCCCCCCTTATTTTTTTTTTCTGTGTATGTATGTATTTATTTATAGCTTGCATTTAAGTTCCACTTAGGTAACATCCAGTGTAATATTAGTTACAGATGTGCAATACAGTAATTTAGCATTTCCATACAATACCCAGTGCATATCACAACAGGTGCACATCTTAAGCCCTATCACCTACTTATCCCATCCCCCAATCATCTCCCCTCTGGTAACCAGAGATTATTCTAATATGTAGATTTGATCCTTTCACTTTCTTGTCGAAATCATGCCGGTGGCTTCCCACCAATGCATTCACATACTCCAGAAGAAGACAAATGATTACGAGGTCTTTCATGGGTTGCTGTGTGTTCTCTCTTAAGCTCCACCTTTAAAAAAAAAGAAAAAAAGAAAAAAAAAACCCACTTTTACTATTACCTATCTTATACTTTTTCCTCTTTCCTTCCATCTTTCCAATAGACTAATCTTCTCTTTCATGCTTGCCTAATCGCTATTTTCCTTGCTTTAGCATTCCTTGGTATAATTCATGACAAATTACTGCCTAAATATTTTAATCATTGCACCATATTCTCTATTCATAAGAGCAGATGGGTAGCACAGTCAGTTAAGCATCTGCCTTCGGCTCAAGCCCTGATCCCAGGGTTCAGAGATCAAGCCCTACATCAGGTCTCTGCACAGTGGGGAACCTGCTTCTCCCTCTCCCACTGCCCTTTCCACTGCTTGTGCTTTTTTTTCTCTCTCTCTCTGGAAAAAGAAAATCTTTAAAAAACAAAACAAAACAAAAAAACAGAAAACAAATCAAAACCAAACCAAACAAACAAAAAACCAACAATAAAGACAACAGAAACAATATTCCTGCTTTTATGATCAAGGAAGAACAAATTACCAAATATAGCAGGAAACCAGTTAATGTTGAATGGACAAAGCACTGCTTATAGAGGAAGTGGTATCTGTAACTTTCCATAAATTTTCCATATTTAGAAGAATTATACATCATACAGATCTTCTAAATTTTATTATGCATATTAGCATGCATTTAAAAATCATGAGACATGCTAACAGAAAGAAAAGGTCAAAAGAAAAAAATAGAGACAGAGATTCTTGGAGTTAAAAGAAATGCATTTAAAAATAGCTATGGTTAACATATTCAAGAAAATTGGTATTACCATGTAGAATTTTCACAGAGATTTGTAATATATGAAAATATCAAACAGAAATTATAGGTTTGAACAACCCAATAACTGAAATTCAGGAGTCAGTAGATAGGCTTAATAACATATTGGGAGCAGCAAAGTAGATATATGGTGAACTAGAAATAGATGATTACATAGTATCCAGAATAAAGTATAGAGTCCCGAACAGTTGGAAAAATAGAGAAAACCATATAGAACAATTGTTGAATGTAATAAAAAGTGTTAAATATATGATACTGTATCCATAGAAAGAGAGATCAAATGGGCAAAACTGAAATTTGAAGTAATATTGACATAACATTTCAAAACATATGAAAAACAAGCACAGATTCAAAAACCTTTGTGTGTCCGAAGCAGAATAATTTCAAAGAAAAATATATCTAGATATTTTATAATCAAACTATTTGAAGCCAAAGAAAAACTTAAAATCAGCCAGAGGGGGCGGGGGGAATACACATTTTGCTTAGGAGAGCAATGATAATTCTGAATGTTGATATTTTAATAAACACTACAGTCTGGAAAACACATTATGGCATCTCTAATTCACTGAAAGAAAACAAGACCAACCTCGAATTCTATACCAAACAAAAATATCCTTTAAAAGTGAAGATAAAAGGGAAGCCCGGGTGGCTCAGTGGTTTAGTGCCACCTTCAGCCCAGGGCGTGATCCTGGAGACCCGGGATCAAGTCCCATGTCGGGCTCCCTGCATGGAGTCTGCTTCTCCCTCTACCTGTGTCTCTGCCTCTGTGTGTGTGTGTGTGTGTGTGTGTGTGTGTGTGTCATTAATAAATAAATAAAATCTTTAAAAAAAAGTGAAGATAAAAGGAGACATCCAGATTAAGAGAATGTGAGAGAATAAATTTTTGCCCATTGTGCCTGTGTTAAGGTAAATATTAATAGGAAATCTTCAGGAGGAAAAGAATTTATCTAGGGAGAAACACAGAAAGGCCAGAAAAAATAAAGAACGACAGAAATGATGAAGTCAGGAAATTTTAAGTGAATATTATTTAATTGTGAAGCTTAAGTTATTCATAAATTCAAATACATGAAAATAATACAAGTTATTTGAAACGGATCAAGTTAAATAGTCCTTGACTTCTAACCTTGTCTGGAGGGTGATATAAGCACTGATATATATTAAAATATACAAAGTATAGAAGCATGTTTTTATTCCTAGGATATCCATTAAAAGTCATCCTAAAAATAAGTAATTTTAGGTGATAAAAGGGAGAAATAGAATAATAAAATATATCTAAGTGATTCAAAAGAAGAGAGAAAAGGGACATAAAATGGGTAGGGTTGGGCAGCCTGGGTGGTTCAGCAGTTTAGCACCATTTTCAGCCTAGGGTGTGATTCTGGAGACCCGGGATGGAGTCCCACGTTGGGCTCCCTGCATGGGGCCTGTTTCTTCCACTGCTTGTGTCTCTGCCTCTCTCTCTGTGTCTCTCATGAATGAACAAATAAAATCTTTAAAATAAAATGGGTAGGGTAAGCAAGCAAACAAAGTTTTCTGATAGATTTAAACTAAACTTTGTCAGTATTTGTATAAAATGTGCTTGAATTTGAAATAAAAGAAGAAATATTGTCCTAAAAGCTAAGTAAAGCAATATATTCATTATAAGAAACAACTCTTAATAAGTGCATAGAGAATATCCAAGTAAAAGTATGGAAGACATGCATTCTGCAGTCACCCTACTTCTCCTCCCCTTCTCCTAAACACACAGAATCAGGCCTGTGTCTATACTACCATTAGACAAAATAGACTTAAGGAAGAAATGGGTGAACAGATATAGGAGACCTTACTGTATGATAAAATGGAATAACTCATAAATCTGTACACATGTAACATATAGCTTCAAACATGCAAAGGAAACACTGATATTATAAAGAGGGGAGAAAGACATACACATGCCACAGTGGGAACTTTAACACACCTATCGTAATAACTTTAAGCAAGCAACAAGTCATCAGACATATAGAAGACCTGAACAAAAATATAAAATTGGCCTAATTGACGTGTCTGGAACATAGCTTCCAATGTTGACAGAATGTACATCCCTCGAGTATACGTGAAACACTTATAGAAGCTGATCATCTGCTGTCCTAAATCAAGTTCAATCTTGTTTACAAATAAGTATATTAGACAAAATCCAGCCACAGTCAATAGCAACTCTGAGCAAAATCTATAAAGATTAACTATCCCTCTGCTAAAATCATATCTCTCGGCATAAAAGGTAAGTCGATACACACTTCTAACAGAAGTGATAGAAATGCCCCTTCTAGACTATGATCATTGGATTCTAGAAAAATGCACAAAAGAGGAGGAGAAAAATTCTTACTAGCTGACAACAGGATGAAAGAGGAGTTGGGAGAAATTTTCATGTGTCTCAATTTCTTTTGAGTCATATCTTATCTCCATTCCATTCTGTCCGTGAGTTTGGCTTAGTTAAAAGTTTCACAGCTGAGAAATTCTGGCTGAAGCATTTTGTTTTAACCTCCTCAAATGCTTTATTATTGAGGGAGGTGGTAGAGGTAAAGGTCAGTGATATTTCTGATGTTTTTATTATATTAGGGGGAGAGAGAAAATTTCTATGTGTTAAGGAAAGAAAATTAGAAATTTCCATTAAACTGTTTAGTCAAAAGATCTTGATAGGGAGTTGAATCAATTATAAATACTCTGAGGATATTCTAATTAGGATCTGTTATCATTTGAAGAAAATATTTCACTTATCAGTGAGTTATATTCATAAGACATAGTCTATATTATTCAGTAGTAGAATTTTCTTGGGAAGAGGGTAGAAAAGATAGATATGCAAATGTCTAATCACTACCTAATATAATAAGTGAGATAATAGAAATATTATTTCTTTGATTACAGTCACTGTGTCTTATTTTTCTTCTGTTCTAATACTCGCACCACATCTAGTGTGTAGTTCCTAAACAAATATTTGTTAATTTATTGAACTGACCAAACTCATGTGAGAACAAAATAGCGAGTAACTACATTGTATGAAAACTTTGTATATGTTTTTATCCTAGAGATTTTTCATCCATAAATATAGATTTAAGGCCAAATATTGGCATAGCAAGATGAAGTTGTTAAAAAAAAATTTGGTCATATCAACTCTCTATAATAGTGGCTGCCTTTAAAATAAGTACAAGGGTGTCAGGAGCTGTGTAGTCTGGGTATTGTGAAAGCAGACACTAATTGACACTATAACGCTAATCGTGCCCTACTAGTGTCTGGGCCCCAATTCCTCCAACTATACAATGAGGTCATTTGTTTTTAAAGCCATTCAAAATTATTTTGAAAGTAAGGAGCAATGAGATCTACAAATCATTGCTAGAAAATATACCTTTATGTGTATTTATAATGTATTATATGTTCGTAACAGAAATATAAAAAATAATACCTTCTGAATTAAAATTAGGAGTGGTTGCAAACACATACATGCTAAGTATACCATGAGCTCATTCTGATATGCTAAAGTCAACCAAGGAAAACTCATAGCTTCTTATTTATTTTTCCTCCCCTATTCAAGATAACCAACATTAGCTTTTGTCTTACTGGAGATAAAAATAAAATGACTATTGTAGTAACCCTATCTCTCACAAATTTTAAAGGATTTAATATGTATATTTCTGACTATAATGTGTTTAAAATTTTTAAAGGTTCCCAGGGCATAATAACTAAATGATCTCATTCTCTCACAAATTAAGACCAACCATACAGATTTTTTCTTATTATTCTTGCCTATGAAGTTAATCCTCACTGAGCTCTCATAAAGACTTCTTTAAGCCTCCCAGGTGAGGGAGAAGCAGCCCTAATGAGCATGAATCAGTGGCATTTGATCCCCACCATAGTAAAATGCCGACACAGATATAATCTTTTGCTCTTCCAAAGGCTTTTAACTTTGAGGATAAAGAACAAAAATCTCCAACATCAGCAAGCCTTTAAACTAGTTCCTTCTTCTATCCAACAGCTTACCCTCTATTATTTTGCAAAAATAAAACTACAAGTGTTTTATGGGTTTCATTTGGAGAGAATGTGGAAATTGTAGTAGAAAAGGGACCTATATCCTTTCTATTAGAGTTCCTTGTTTCTTCCATTTGATCAGGGAAACTTTCCTTCCAGAGCATATTGAGCCAAATTGGCAAATAGAAAGAAATGAGCTTATACCATGTGTCAGTGAAGTTACCACATAAGTGTGGATTTATATATGAAATATTTTAGATGAATTAAGTGTTCCTCTGGGAAATATCTGGAAACGACACAGCACAGATAAGGCAAATAGCAACAGTGACCATAAATTAAGCGCATTCTCATTATGTCTTCACACCCCCTGACTAGAAACAATAACCTCTCCCCCAATAAGTACACAGTCTCAGAAAAAAAGATTAGTGTACCCAAAGGGCAAAGTAAACAGATATATCTTGTGATGTGTTCCAACAGTCGTAAAGCTGTACCTCTGGCAGATGATGGGTGGGAGTGAATTAGAGAGGTCTAGGTGAATTATAGAGGTGGGAATCTTCCATCAAGGAGGCCCAGCTGTCTGCCTCAAGGTGCATGACCCTGGCAACAGACGACGGGAGCAGCCAAGCAAGTGACGGCTGTTGCAGAGGAAAAAAGGAAATTGGTGAGATTCTCATAATTGGCCCTGGCCGTGGTAGGGAGTATATACCACCATCACATCTGTTAAACTTGAGTCAAATTCTAAGTCTCAAGTCATTATTAAACTGAGCTTGTAATTGTATATTTCATACCTCACACACACACACACACACACACACACACACTCATACAAACCCACTGTATGGGAATTAGTATCAATAATGGACCTTTAAGGGTTTTTTATTTCCCCTCCCATCTTAAAAAAAAAGAAGCTGTTAACTCAAAGAAACCACAGGTAATGATGTGAGGGTATCTCTCCACATACTTGAAGATTTCTCTCTGACACATACCCCACTTTTAATGTTTTTTGAGGCTGCTCTCATTATATTTTATACAACAGAAAACTTGAACAAAAGTCTGTGCAATGTAAGGGAACAATGATTTGATTTGCAAGGAAAAGGAGATTTATGGGGAAAATCGCTTGTATCTGACAGTCACTGACATCAGTCCTTAGTTCATGAAAAGTGACTGGGGCCTGATAGATTCTTCTCCTGTTCATCATAAAGCTACTGTTTTCCTGTCTCAGCAATGAGTGGAAAGTGAATAATGATCACACTGACGTGGGGGAACGAGTCTCATTTTGTAACCAGAGAAAAATTTTTAGAACGTTGAATCATTAAAAAATGCAGATTAGACACCTGAAAATGTTTCACAGAATAAGATCATTCCTCTGTTTTTTTTTTTTTAAAGAAAATGCCTATTTAAAAACAGATCTTAAATATAAACATTTAAAAATAAAATAAGCTATCAAAGTATTCCAGACAAACCGGTAGAAAAAATCTGACTTCTTAGGAAAATAGGTCACAGATATTTGATGTTACTACTTAAAGCAAATGTGCAACACTTAATGGCTCACTTAATGCCTCATTGCTACTAGCCTTTCTTTTTAAGTAGAAGCAGAAACTGTCTCTTTGATCAAACTGCATTATTAGTATCAAACTTTGTTAGTCAGTGAATTATGCTTCCAGCATTAACTGGCATCTTGACCATATTAGGAAAAACTCTAAATAGACTCAATGATTTAATATGTTTCTTATTAAATACAAATTATTTTCCCACAACGCCTCTAACTATTGCTTAAAAATATATCAGGTACATTTTACACAGGCTCTATGGGTGACAAAAAAATACCTTGTTCATATTTGTTTAGTAAAAGGAGTTTTATTATGAAGACTCATGTTCAGTGATAAGAAAATTGCATGAAATTCAAAGAATAGAGAGATTGCCATGGAAAGGTTTTTAGAATCCAGATCCTCTGATGATAGCAACAGTCCTTGATTTAAAGTAATAGAAAGACTTAGCAGCAGGTCTGGCTAGAAAAACTGCCCTATTAAATGACAACAGATGGGAGTCATCAGTATGGCTATCTGTGATCTATGGCTATCAAAACTAGGGTCCTCTCCAAGGACTGATACAGAATGGAGCCTGGCCTTGACCATTCCCTAGTACACATTTCCAGAGAGAGTATGTGAATAACTGAGGGTAACATAACAAGTAAAGTGTACAACTCAAAATAAAACAATAAGCTATATTATCTATGCAAGATGCAATAAAAAACATTAGAACAAAAATAAATATTAATAATATGTAACAAATATATTTAAGAAGATAAGGGATATTAGTCATTTGAAACAGAATTAAGATAATATCAACTGGATACTAACTGTAAAAATGATAGTTGAAAAAGGGAACCCAATAGATAATAAGTAGTCAAATAAATGAAGTGAAATAATAGAATGACAAAGAGGATTTCCTGCTGAGGACAACAAGAAAGAAATGATAGAAAATACTTAGAAATAAAATGAAATGCTTTAAAAATGACAGATATGTTAGATATGAGTCAAAGTTCAAAAATCTAGATGATAAGAATCTTAGGAGAAGAAAATGCAAATGAAATGGAGAAATATTTGAAGAAAAATAGATATAAATTTCCCAAAGATAAAGACAGATCAAATATCTCAGATTGAAAACATTTATAGAGTGAGAGTAGAATAACTCCAAACACAGTATAGTAAACTTTAAAAATATAAAAAACAATAAAATTCAAAGTTTTAATGCACAATTGGATATAGACTTCTCAATAGAAACACTGGAGGCAGGAGGGTTAATTGAATAGCAATTTTAATATTTGATTTAAAAGGATGATTAATATTACAATAAAATATTATCAGAAATGAAATTGTCAGGAGACTTGACATCAAGACCCATAATAAAAATACTTTCAGAGGAAGTACTCAGATGATTAGTGAAATAAATCCAGAAGATGCTGCAAGAAATGTAAGAGTAAGAATGATGAAATGTCTTGTCAAAGTCTAGAATGAGGAAAAGGAACCAAAAGCATTTCACTATAAATTAGGACTAATATGGTAGACAATATCAACAGACTGCAGTAAAGAGAGAACACATGTTCATAAGAGGACTTATTCAGAGGTAGCATTTTGTGTAGATATATTAGGATGGATCTTAAGACTAACAAATATCAGGATAAGAAAATGAAATAAGTTTTCAACAAGCAGAAGAAATCTGTCTACTTAATTTAAATCAACAAAAGGGAAGAAGGAAATAAAACGAGACAATGGTAAAAGGAAAATAATATAACAGCAGAATTAAATTTTTAACACAATAATACCTGCAGAGGTGGGTGAATTAAAGACAGAGAGGTAAACCTTTGTAAGCAGACTAATGCACATCATAACAAAGAAATTTCACACTCTTCACATTTCACTTTAGACTTATTAGGTAAAAATTATGAAGTGAGATAATGTCAAGCACCAGCAGGAAGGTCGGGATACAAAACCCCTCATCCTCTCTAGGAGGGAGTATATATGGGGGTATCCATCAAGAAGTCTTCTGGCACTATTTATTCAAATTAAATGAAACATATCCTATCAATGAGCAATTTCAGGTTATATGCCAGGGAAATCTTACAGGTTTATGAGGTGTCATTGTCTAAAATGTTCATTGCCACATTAACTGTGTCAAAAGTTGGAGATAATCTCAGTATGAATAACATATCAAATAGAAATGATAAAATGTGAATATATTCCATGGGTTTTTATACAACAATAAAAAATAACATACAAATAAAAAAAACTAATTTTTTAAAGGAGAGAGACAATGGGATACAGAACATGAGGCTTTTAGGTAAATGAAAAATGGACAAAAACACTGGCATATATTTTTCATGAACATTTAAACATAAAGAAATGTAAGGAACATATTTTCATTGTTACCTGAGGGAGAGAACTGATGTGGGTGATAGATACGGAGACAAAAAATAAACCAACAAACCAAGATATGTAGACAGGTCAACGGGAAAGCTGTGCTGTGAACTTCAAAGATATAATTAAATCAATTTTCTCCTAAATTAAAAATAGTAATAAATATGGGCATCAGAGTAATTAAGCAGATGAAGGTAGAGATTATCTTTACAACAGCTGAAGATGATATTGGAAAAGTGTTTTCAGATCCCAAAGTGAGCTCCCTAATACTTCATACCCAATTAGATTCATTTATCCACGATCATTGGCTGTGCTGAGCCTATACGGGCCTCATCTGAGGGGCTCTGTCCTTGTATGGGGCGAAAGTGCAGCAGAGAATGTGTGTCCTCTGTAGGTAAGGGCATATCGTCGAAAAGGAGAAAAGGACTCACTGATCCCAGCAGGTTATGCACCATTGCTCAAACTCAGTCCTTGGAAATAACTCACTCCTGGGGTAAATGTACCCAACAGGGTAGACACAGGGCAGGTATAATTTGCCTAACAGATGCTCTTCCAGAAGAAATGGAGAATTTGTCCTCCCAGACAACTATAAATATCACCTTGAGTGGCCTTCAGATCTCTTCTCCAAAAAGTGAAGCAGCCATGACTCAAAGTAGCTACTGAGAGGGACCATTAGTATCCTACCATCCTAGTTTCTTAAACGCTACTTCTGAGTTGACTTCTCTCTATTCAAATATAAGCAAAAAAAGGAAAACAAATGAACACTGAGTTCATAAAAATCTTGAGACACAAAGGAAAGGGAATTTTGTCTTGAAGGCACACATGGAGGCCATCATTTTGAAAATAATTTACATAACAGATGAGACAATGTAGAGGAGAAATACTCAGAGTCATTAAAACAGATTCTGTTGTAAGAAATAGCTATGAATAAGCTAAGATTAAAACAGATAAAAATAGACTGCTTCAAATAATTAGAAATAATGACAACATGAAATAAACTCTCCATTTGGGGCAGCTAACCGCAAAAGATCGTAATAAGAAAATTAAATGAATGATGAAAAATTCTACCATAATCTAGAAGAGATGAGAAATGAGAGAGGCTTATGAAGAAATTTGAAAAACAAAAAGGTGGCACAGGACAAAATATTACTACCTTTAAACATAGAAAAATACCAATAAGTCATTAAAGATATTAGTTGAAAAAACAATTTAAAGTAAATAGAGGGGTGCCTGGGGGCTCAGTCAGTTGAGTGTCCAACTCTTGGTTTTGGCTCAGGTTATGGTCTCATGGATCGTGAGATTGAGGCCTCCCTCGACTCCGAGCTCAGCAGGAAGTCTACTTGAAGAATCTCTCCTTCTGCCCCTCACCCACACTTCCACATGTGCTTGTGTGTACTCTCTCTCTCTCTCTCAAATAAATAAATCTTTAAAAAAACTTTTAAAGACTAGAGGTCTCAAAATTTAGAAATATTATAAATTATGATAAAATTGTTCAATTAACTCAAACAATTTACCTTCACCAGTAAACAAAGTAAATGAGAATAATATAAAATGTGCCCATAAAATAAAAAAGACTTTAAAAATAATAATGAAGGCGTGTAAGTGAGTTGGCCACTTGTGAGTGCAACTTTATGTTAATACAGTTCTTCTGAATTACAAATTGATACAATATTATTTGAAAATTTCCATACGTTGATCAATTTATTTGTAGGGAGTCTATTATAAAGTTATAGTCAGTGAACAGTGAATGTGTAAAAGGTGTTTGTTGCAGAATAATATATAAAGTAGGAAATAGGAGCACCTGGGTGCCTCAGTTGGTTAATCTCAGAGTTCTGGAATCAAGCCCTGCAGAGGGGCCCCTGCTCAGTGGAGAGACTTTTTGCTCTCCTTCTAACTTCCCACCCACCCCCTGCTCATTCTCCCTCTCTTTCCCTGTCACAAATAAATAAATAAATAAAATCTTAAAAAATAATGTCTCAGAACACCAGTATATCCAGCAATAGCTTATCTACATGTTAACTTTTTATACACTCATTAAGAAATTATTTCCAAAGACTATAAAATAGCATGGAATCTTTTTCATGATATAATGAAAATAAGGGAAAATGTATATGTTCTTATCTCAATCTCCTATATTAATTTTATAAGACATTGTAAAATTATGATATTAATAGATTTATGTGCATAAAAAAAAACGATGGATAGAAAAGTAATTCCTGCTAAGTGATGGAATCAAAGGTGATTTACATTTCATCTTTATAGTTGTGCTGTTCTCATATTTTCTATATTGACTTTATATTTTCTATTAATGAGAAAAAGTCAGATTATAGAATGTAGATTAGGAGATCATTTCTTTGAACACGTTGATTTTGAGTTACCTAAAGACATCCAGAAAATATATTTAATTGGAGTTTAGAAATGTTAGTGTGAGTTGTAATATCCAGAGGTATCCAATTATCAGAATCCACATCGGGGGTATTTGAAACAGTTAGAGTGAGTATGATAATTTTGAGAGAGTTTATAGGCAAGGATGGGAGTTGAATATGTATATATCCTGGGGAATCCCAACATATAATGAATAGTAAATTAGCAAATACAATTAGATTTCACCATCAGAATTTATCAGCTTTTGTTTCACACTATTGCATTATACTCTTCATCAAAATACAGCAAAATCTGGTATATCTAAATTCCTAAAACAAGGATGTGAAGGAAACAGATTCTCTGGGTAAGAATTGGAAATTCACTAAGAAGTTGTAAAGATTTTGACAAGTATGCACAGGTTTTCACCAGCACGTAAAATTTCAACTTCTCGTGCTCAGAGTTGCAGATTGTATCCATTATTTCTATTCAAATCATTAACCAGAAAAAAATCAAATAAGAAATTTTTAATATCGCCTTATAGAATGAGCTAAAAATATACCATTTTTGAATGCACCTTAGTGAGAGAAGAAATTAACAACAAATAGCTACCTCGTCTGAAAGATATGAGGACCAAAAATTATTATATTGTTATATTGTTCCATTCAACAATAATTGCATTGACGGCAAAAATCATCCATCCATATGGCCTTATATTTGTGTCAGCTGATTTTAGTCTCAAGCACTCAAACTTTACTACAGTCATATGTAACAAGTTGTTAATGAAATTCAGTGAAATTCAAGAACTTAGATTTATACCTAAATTTACCTTTATAAGAGTTTCAAACAGTTAAAATCTAATAACTGTCAATGCACAGGAACCTAAGTTCTTTATGCTTTGGGGGAAGGGAAAATCACAGGGAAGGGAAGTGACACATAGAATGGCTAATATGTTACAGACAAAAGGATAGGTTACTTATCATTATCTCATTAATTCAGAAAAGTCCTTTGTGAATTTGATGATATGTTTTCTGTTTTATAAATATAAAATGTGGGTAGATTTGATAGACTCCCTAACAACTAGGGCAACAGAGATATTAAGTGCTGGATTTTCTTTAAGAATTTGACAATTTTCTAGAAATTAAAAAGTTTATTAAACTCAGATCTGATTCAAAAACGTAATTATAATTGTGAACTATGTAGAATAGTCAAAATAATTTTGAAATAGAGAAAGTTAAAAGACTAAAGTACCTAATTCAAGACTTAGTCTAAAATGACAATCAAGAGAGTATGGTGTTGGCATAAGGATCAATGAAGCAGAATATAAAGTTCAGAAACAGACCCACAGCCAATTGATTTTCAACAAGGAGCAAAGTAGTTTAATAGTCATTATACTGGGAAATCTTTAATATGGATGTTCCTGGAATCATTAGATTGCTCACTGGAAAAACTGAGGCTCAACTGTTACCTCATATCATAAATGAAAATTATTTTGAAATGAATAAATAGACTTAAACCAAAGAGGATAAACTACAAAGTTCTAGGGAAAAAAAGACATTTTTTTGTAACACGAGGGAACTATTTACAAAACGTTCTATATCTCAATTAGGTAGTAACATAAATATATATGTTTTTAAAATTCATTGAGTTGTAAACTTAAAATCAGTGATTTATATCGCACATCAATTTACCACAGTTACACTGATTTTATAAAAAACAAATTTGGCTGACTTTGAAATTCATATTCTTTGTGTGTTAATAATCCTAATATAGGCATATCGTTAGTCATGTTCTAAAATGGGCAAAATATTTTACGTTTAATTTAGCATCTGAAGGTTTGTCTATTGACATAATACCTATGTGTTTAATTAGAAAATGAGTGGTTTTGCTTGTTTTTGCAAACACAAATATTTCACAATTATGATTGCATATCTTTCGAATAATGCTAATACTGTGGGTTATAACTGTTTTTTACTGATGAGCCACAGGTAATTTTTGCAGTAAGATGAGTCTTGGAATATCATAAAGAAATGTATCGTGTCTGAATTTTGTTCGTATCCTATGTCTACTTATAAATTTAGCTTTATGGAAAATTTTGTAATTGCTGGACCATGGTTTATTGCTTTGGTTGATAACTGTTATTGCTTTTGGCTACTTGACCTAAGAACTGCGTCTGTTGTGACTGATGAGTAATAGCTGGATAAGCATCAAATAATACATTAGTTTATTGTTTTTTACTTTTGTCAATTCCTATAAGGTTATTAAAGAAGAAAATATTGAAAATGATGAAACTTTAAGAATATTTACAATCTAGGATTCAGTTAACAGAGCATCTAAATTTAAACAGAATTTACATTTTAATAAAATACATGTACTATTTAGTATCTGTAGTATCAGAAAAAATATGGTTATGCCTTGTTTTAAATGCATATAGAAACTGATTTTGCCAGAAATAGGAAGTGTAAAAAGGAATGAATATTCATTTAGTGACTACCATGTGCCAGTTGATTTTGGTTCTGGTCATTCACTTATTCATTCAGCAAGCAAATGTATTTTGAGCCCTTCCTCATTACTAGACACTAAAATAGATGCTGGGGCCTCAGTGATCACCAAGATAGACATCACAGTTTCTGGTCCAAGATAGTAACTGAACATATACTTGACAATTTATGGAAGGACTGCAGCAATGAAGGAAAATGTATGACCTGGAAATAGCAAAGTACAAGTAAGAGAGTGTGTGACAGAGACTGCTAGATACTACTTAATGTCCTATGATCCCTCTGATTTTTAGTAGACACATTGTTGCACAGAATCAAGACCACATTCATCAGTTCTCCTCCTCGTAGTCAGTGTGACTATTGGGCAAAGTTTTGTGGATGGGGTCTATAAGCCAACTTCTTGGGAATGTCTTCACAGTGTCCTCCTTTTTTTCATGGCCAGAGTAATACAGGTGGCTCAATGCCAGCTCTTTCATGGGGCAGGGGTGTGACAGGCTCAACTGGGCATGGTGTTCTCCATTGTTTCCTCAGCTCCTGCTCCTAATTATATACACAATAGCCTACTATTGCAAAGGTTCTCTGACCCTGGTTGGCAACCGATGGGGTTCAGCACATGCTACGCCAAAATATGTCATTTTGGCATACCGAAGACTGCAAGCTGAAGGAGAAAGCTGTTGGAGAAAACAGCAGAAGCAGGAAGGTCTCTCTCTGACGTTTCCCTGCTCCCTTTCCCCTGAAGCATGGCATGAGATCGTCATGTGTGAGTTGCCCTCTCTGTACTTGGAGGAAAGGGACATTTGATCTCCAAGACAAAGGGACATTGAGAAGAAGTCAAATGAACAGGACTTGCTGTTTCTTCCAGTTTACAACACTTAGCTCATATTCTTTTCCCTGTCCTATATTTCCACAACTTTTCACTCTTCATCAAACTAAGCATAAAAACACAGGTGTCATCATTTTGCAGGGTCTTGATTTCCTTACGAAAGTTCCTATGTCATGTAAAACATAAATAAATGTGTATGCTTTTCTTCTTTAGTCTGTCTTTGTCAGTTTGATTTTCAGACCTGGCCAAGGACTCTAATAGGGTCAAGGATGACTTTTAACTTCTCCACAGTTTCCTCTTACACAACCTTCTTGTTTAGATTCTATCAAGGCAAACCAAAACCTCTGGATCTACTTGGAACTGAGGAAGCATAACCAACACAGATAAAAGGACTGCATACTATGTCATTACTGCCTTTTCTCCTTGCCCTGAATTTATGGCTGGAATGATTCTGGCAGACAGCAGTCCCTATGTTCAT
Organism: Canis aureus; assembly: GCF_053574225.1. Lineage (NCBI taxonomy): Eukaryota > Metazoa > Chordata > Mammalia > Carnivora > Canidae > Canis > Canis aureus. The sequence goes on from NC_135618.1 coordinate 4,386,908, forward strand.
GTGTAACTCTGATTAACAAGGATACATGTCAAATTCTTTTAAGAATACTTCCACATGATTTTACTCCTCTTCTAATGAATCATGAAATATCCAGCTGGAAGGCGAGGGGCCAGCAGCCCTTCTTTGCAAGCTTTTCAAATCCCTCTAAGTTTTTCCCCCCATCTATTCAGCGGTGTCCTGGAGCCAGCTTGTATTGACTATAAAGCACAGATTCAGCATATCTCTTCCCAACAACACATTCTGTGCTATTAAGTTGGTAGCCCAAAAACCTACCACACTGTATTTATACCACATAAATTTGCAAATACTCAAAAAGGCTTTCATATATATAAAAATATATATTATATAAAATATATATGTAAATATATAATATATATTATATATAAAATATAAAAATTATATATTATATATAAAAGCTTTTTGAGTATTTGCAAATTTATATGGTATATATAAATATATAAAATTTATATATAATAACTATATATAATTTATATATATAATATATATATTATTGAAAAACAGATTATTAATACACCACTGAGTTCACATATTCAGGGAATATAGAGACCCTAGATCTTCACAATAGTATGAAAAAACATCTATACATTTATTTTTGTAAATACTAGCATTCTGATTATTCAGACTACTTGGAAAAGGTGATAGATTAACAGGCAGGAAACAAATGTGGTCACCTTTTAGATGCTCTCTACTTGGTATCTGTCAGCTGTTTTAGTATAAAAAGAAAAGGCCCATTTTATACATTGCTGTAAGTTATAGACCTAATTATAAATATTAAAATATATAGGTCATCCATTTTAAAAATTTAGAAGAAGAGTTATCAGAATGTTGGAGGTAGAATTGAGGAGAGTAAGAGAAAGATATGTTCATGTAACAAACCGAGGAGTCAAAGATTGGTCTGTTGATCCTGGATCACAAAAGTAAGACAACGAATCATGAAATAAAAACTTAAGTGTATTATTAAAAGTTGCAAAACTAGGGGCTCAGGGTGGCTTAATCAGTTAGATGTCCGACTCTTGATTTTGGTTCAGGTCATGATCTCAGTGTTTTGAGATCCAGCCCTGCTTCGGGCTCCACACTTAACAGGGAATCTGCCTGAGATCCTCTGTCTCCCTTTCCTGCTGCTCCTCCCCTGCTCACATGCTCTCTCTCTCAAATAAATAAATCTTTTAAAAAATTACAAAGATATTATAAGTGTAATTTTAAAATATAAATGTAAATTAAGGAAGGACGAGTTGGGTTAGGTCAAGTAAAATCTTGATCTGTTATAATTGCTTCTTGGCCTTTTGGCTAAGATCAAATGCAAATTTTGATCTGTTATTATAAAAAGACAGCTGTTAATGTCTTTTTTCAACGATTATTTATTTATTTATTCATGAGAGACAAAGACAGAGGCAGAGACACAGGCAGAGGGAGAAGCAGGATCCCTGTGGGGAGCCTGATGTGGGACTCGATCCCAGGACCCCAGGGTCATGACCTGAGCCAAAGGCAGATGCTCAAGCCTGAACCACCCAGGTGTCCCTGTTAATGTCTTAATAGAAAGCCCAGGAAACAACTACATACTCATTTTATATGCAGTTGTAAGATAATCTCCTAGAAAATAGTAACAGTGTAAATATTTCAATATAATTAACTCTGAGAAGTGAAATTAGATATTGGTCATTTTGGGGCAGGACTATATCATAAGCACCTTTGTATCATTAGATATTTTAACCTTTTTTATATATTACTTTGAAAAAAGTTATTTTTATTTTTAAAAAGATATGTATTCTTCCTACATTGTTATCAATACATCGAGAAAAATGTGTAATTAAATCAGAAATTGAAACACTGCAAAAAAAAGAGATATAATGAGCAAAGAAAAAGAGAGAATACTGAACAGAATAAATTATGACTGTGTAAAGGAAATGATGTTTAAATTCAACCTCAAGAATAAATATAACTTAAGTAAAATAGGGCAAGAGAGAAAGAAAATATTAAAGAATTCATTTTGAAGATTATCAGAAGTATTTATAATTTCATTGGAATAGAAAAGTCATAGAGGCTGAAGAGTCAAAGCTTAGACGCTCTGTACAATAAGAGAGGGAGAACTATGGATGAACACAGTAATTGGCAAACAAGGGGAGAAACATTACTTTACAGTTTCATAAATTGGAAAAACTCAGATTTTCTCCAGTGGTTCCAAACTGGCACAAAATTCTGACAAGAATCCTGAGAATACTATTAATGGAGTGTTGGCATGGTGACCTAGAGAGGGGAGGGAATAAACATTTGTGGGAAGAAGGGAAGATGTAGAGGAGAAAAGGGCATGAAAATCTCTTGATTATCAAGGAAAATTATTGATGAATAGGAAGGAGACATTAAAGAATGAGAGTTTCAGGTTATTACATTAAAGGAAAAAGCAATTTCAGGTACTGATAAGAACCAAGAAATAGATAAACTTACAGAAAAGATGATCTCAGAAGATGGAGAGGCCAAGAATCTGAAATGTCAAGACATTGAATGGATACTGAAGACACCTAGAAGTGGTGAGATTAGGGATGGAGAGGAAAGAAACAAATTGAGAGAATGGAATCAAAGTGGTCGTAAGGACAATAGATACTGGCAATGAGAAGAGATGGAGAGCGATAAAGGCAGGTGACGGGAACACAGGTTTTATGGAGAGGTAAGGATCAATGAATGAAAGCACTCTTGGCAGTAAGGAAGATAATTAGCCTGCCTGCCAACACTTTTCAATGAACTTATCTCTCCATTGACTTTTTAATCCTTTATTCATTCATTTGTTTTTACAGTTATTTTGTCCCTCAAGAAGGTTTCATTCATCGCTTAATATGTACCAGGTCTGAGAAAAATCCTTAAATATTCCCTGCTCTTGAGTTCACCCAATCTAGCTGAATAGAAAGATGTGTAAAAAGAGAATGACACATTAGCATAAGTGCTATGACAAAAGTCTTGGTAAGTGCTCTAGGGAAACAGGGAGGGAAATTATATGGGTATCAAAAGGGCTCAATCAGTCATGAGAAGTCTACGGAGGATATAGAGGAGTCGCATTTAAATGGAATATTTACTTCTGAGTAGGATTTAACCAGGTGAAGTAGAAAAGGATATGAGGACATAAGAAGGACATACGGAGAATTCATTTAGAAAGACCTTCAGTAAATTTAGGAACTAGCAGTGGCCATGAGGCAGTCTCCGCAGCATAAAATATTATATTATTTTCTTGAGTAAGTAGTCCTTGATTTCAGTTGAATACCATTACTAGCAATTACTGAAGTATAATAAAGGAGTGCCTCTTGCCTGGTGCCTTGAATTTAGCTCCTATATTAATGCTCATGTGGAGCCAAGAGATCTGCAGATTATTTACCTAACAGGATTTTTTATTTAACTTTCTGTGTACTTAAGTGTCTAATTTATCTTTGAGCCAACATGGATATTAACACATTCTCATCTAATCATCTTGCGCTTGATGTTCTTTTTCCTTAATGTTTAATTAAATTCATTCCTCTTCTTCCATCGTTAGTTTTCCGAGACACGTGGCTTTGATAAGATACCTGGATACTGATGCTGCGTTGACTCATTTCTTTTCATTGTATATGAGAAGAGTTTAAACACGCTGTGAAGCATTTTCATTCATCCACAAGAGAAAATGGACTGGGCATTTTGGTACTTGACAGAATTAGTTGTTCTAAGTCTAATGTGCCAGTTAAGCTATGAATGCATATTTCCCACTGTCTATTTTTTCAAGTTCTAGGATTAGCAATTTTAATTTGAACTGTTACATTCATAGACCTTCAACTGGCGGAAGACAAGCTGTAGAATAGATGACAGAAGTTAGTACATCTTTGAAGATATATTTTAAAGACACTTAACTGAATAAAATATTTTTATGAATAAGGAGAACATATTTCTTGCAGCTATTTTTTTTTCTGAATTAAAGACCAATTTTCTCTTTATGAATTTCTAAAATAAAGTAATAAGTGTAAAGAGATTTTCTCTCTTTTGTCCATATGCTGCCAGTTGTGAGTGCTGTGATATAACCCAGACCCGGCTATACCCCCATTGTCCGTTCAGGGCATAAATTAATATCAGTTATTCAGGGATGTATTTAACAAATATTTATTGATGCTGGAGCTACTGTGCTAGCACATCTTAATATGTTTTAATTTTTTTTTTTCCTGGTAAATACTGAGAACCTTTTGCTTCCTTAGTCTTAGTGTGGGAGGAAAAACAATTATACCTATTTATTTTGATCTCCATTGATTTATTTTAATCTAAAACTATTTATAAACTACAATTCTGAGCCAGAAAAACAGGTTTTCAGTAACTGAAACCAAGGTAACTATTATCTGACTCGTTGAAGCTCTCATTTCAGGATTTCCTTTGAGCCGCCGCAAATGACCACTCCCTAGGTGCTTCATTCTTATCCTGCTCCTCAAATTTTGCATGAAATGTGTGTCTACCTCAGTAGACTTGTTTTCTTTTTTTTCTGCAATACACAATACTGTCCTCTCTTCCATTCATTATATATCTTTCTCCACCTGGAAAACACCTAATTTTTCCTCCTTCAAAGTCATTTCCTTTGTAAAGCTTTTCTTGATCCCCACCCACCACCCTCACTATTAGGCAATGGCTCCTTAGCCATCATTTATGTGCCTATTAATAGGCTCTATGATACATACATGTAAGTGTTAAGAGGGTCATTTTCCATCCTTAAGTCTATGTACTTATAACTGGAAACTCACACAAATGATTAAAAAACAAAATAGTTAATATAGCCATTAATAATCTATCAATAGACTTATCACATTTAATTTTACTGTATTCATGATGCCTTGATGGATTATTAACTGGGAGAACTTGAAAAGTTTAGTCAGTCTCTCTGAACTTTCTTTCTTCTTTTGGAAAGGAAATGAAGGTTATTAGTAGTTCTTAACTCAGCAAGTTGTTGTACTCATCAAAACACTCACAGAAATATTCTTATAATAAAGACTCCATAGTTTTGTTGTTGCTCTTATGGTAGTGTTCTTACTGTTGTCACCACTAGTAGTAGCTTTCATACATCTAGGATGGAAGGATCAGAGTCTGATTCAGTTTTTTTTCTTAAAAATTTCATTTTTAAAAAAATAATCTCTACACCCAACATGGGGCTCAAGTGTACAATCCTGATATCAAGAGTATCATGTTCTACCAACTGAGGTAGCCAGGTGCCCCCAAATCGTTTAAGTCTAATTAATATACAATGTTATAGTTTCAGGTGTACTCACACTATCGTGATTCAGAAATCCTATATATTAATCAGTGCTCTCATGATTTGTGTACTTTTAGTCCCCTTCACCTACTTCACCTATCCCCCACATCCACCCATCTCTGGTAACTACCAGTTTGTTCTCTATAGTTAAAAGTCTATTTCTTGGCTTGTCTTTTTTTTTTTTTTTTCTTTGTTCATTTGTTTTGTTTCTTAAATCCCATATATGAGTGAAATCATATTGTTTTTGTCTTTCTTTAACTGACATGTTTCACTTAGCATTATACTTTCTTAACTGACATGTTTCACTTAGCATTATACTTTCTAGATACAACCATGTTGTTGCAAATGGCAAGATTTCATTCCTTTCTATCCCTGAGTAATATTCCATGATATTTCATTCCTTTCTATCCCTGAGTAATATTCCATGTCACATCTTCTTTATCCATTCATCTATTGATGAGCATTTGGGCTGCTTCCATAATTTAGCTATTGTAAATAATGCTGCAGTAAACATAGAGGTACATGTATATTTTTAATAGTATTTTGATGGTCTTTGAGTTACTGGATCATATAGTAATCCTTTTCAAGAGTATTTATTTATTTATTTATTTATTATTTATTTATTTATTTATTATTTATTTGTTTGTTTACTATTTGCTGGACCATATAGTAATTCTTTTTAAGAATTATTTATTTATTTATTTATTTATTTATTTATTTGAGAGAGAAGGAAAGAAAGAGAGCGAGTTGGGGTGGGGCAAATGGAGAGAATCTTCAAGCAGTCTCCCTGCTGAGCATGGAATGCAACATGGGGCCTGATCCCATGATGCATGAAATCATGACCTGAGCTGAAACAGAGTTGGATGCTTAAATGACTAAGCCATCTAGATGCCCCAGTAATTCTATTTTTTTACTTTTTCTAGTACCTAGTTCAATTCCTAGAAAATAGTGGATATTTTTTTTTCTCTTTGATGAACCAGTGAATGCATGAATGAATTTCAAAAGCTTATGTGGATGACTTTCTCTAGGTTATAGTCTACCCTTAAGTTTATAAAATGATGACTGAATACTGACACATATAAACAAATTATTAAAACACAAAATAATAAAAACAACAATAAAGTTAGTACAAAGTTCAACATGAGCACCAGCAGGAAGTGCTCCAAAATTTTGCCTTGAGAGCATGAGGAAGATTTGAAGAGAGGACATTACTTTTTAATCTTGCTGAATCAGCATCTCTAGGAATGAAGTATAAGGACCATATCCATTTCGTTTTTATTGAGGTATAATTGACCTATAATATATTAGCTTCAGATGTACAACATGAGTCTGTATTTGCATACACTGCAAAATGATCATTGCAAAAATCTTACCATTTGCTACCATTCAGTTATACAAATATTTTTCTTTCTTTTTTCTTGTGATGAAGACTCTTAAGATTTACTCTCTTAATGACTTTCAAATATACAATAGAGTATTATTGGCATAGTGAATATGTTGTGCATTATATCCCCATGAATTATCTGTTTTATAACTTGAAGTACCTTTTGGCCTCTTTCATCCATTTTGTCCACTTCCCACAATCCTTCCCCTCTGACAACCATCAATCTGTTCTCTGTTATCTATGAGCTTGTTTTTGTTTGCTTTGTTTTTTAGATTCCCACATGTTAAGTGAGATCCTATGACATTTGTCTTTCTCTGACTTATCTCACTTAGAATAATGATCTCAGGTTCCATCCACGTTACCACTAGTGACAAGATTTTACTCTTTCTTACAGCTGAACAGTTTCCATGGTGTGTGTGTGTGTGTGTGTGTGTGTGTGTGTGTGTATTTGTGTGTGCATAAGCTTTATCCATCCACTGATATCCACTTAGATTGTTTCCATATCTTGGTTATTATAAATAATGCTGCAATGAATACAGGAGTGCTGATTATCCTCATTTTCAAATAAACTATCCAGTAAATCTTATGCAACTCACATTTTGGAACCATGACTAGAGAAGCCATGGGAAGTTATTTAAAATTTGGTGTGGAAGAAACTTTACTGAGATAAATGTTAAAAGTTATTGGAGTATAAGACACAAAGGTATGAATGTCTACTGTATTGGAAACAAACGAGTACCTTAAAAAGCACATCACTGTTCTCACAATTTTGTGTAAAATTAAGTTTCCTTAATAACAGATCATATAATATCAATTGTTGTTCTCACATATTTTAAGATGGTTTCAACTCATTTATGTATTTAATATCTCAATTACAAAAAATAGCAAAAATAGATGACCTATTGAAAAGTAATCTATAAGACACAAGACTGCTAAATTCTTAATGGATACAGATAATATAATAAAGATGATTAATTAGTAATTTCTCTGTTATTTGCAAAATTAATAAGGTACAGTTGAAATAGGGTTGGAAAGTTTCTACAAGTTTTAGGGGCTATCTTGATAAAAAATTTAGAATAGGATTAGGGCTAGAGGTGTCATATAGTGAGGCCCATATTTAACTGGAAACAGACATGAGATTAAGGCTGTATGGTAGTAGACTTTAATATATTTAAATATTAATTTTAGGAAGAAAAGAGACAAGACATCCTTATATTAGAAAAGAGATGTCTATTCTAAAAAAAAATAAAGTACATATTTGTTAAACACAATTAGATCTGTTTCCTAAATGATCATGTATCTGTTACCTTAAATGTTAACTCAGTTGTTCTTATTTCCATGTTTTAATCCTATGTCCTCAACCTGACAACCAGCCTCAGGAGGCACCCCTGTGGTGACAACAATCTTGGTGTCTTATAGCTATGGATTAAAAAATCCACATCTACCACTAATTTGTTATTTTCTTTAAGCAAGTTACTGACATTAAAATATTTCTTCATATTCCTTATCTCACTGTATTTTGATTATTTCTTCACTGTCTACTCTGGACTGTAAGGTACATAAGAGTCGTTAAATGTTTGATGACTTTTGTCCGACCGTGGATTAGCTCTATGGATGACACAAAGTGAGATGATGTGCTTATAGAATAGAAATGAAATATAGTGAATGGGTAATGGAAAGGAAATAAATGAAAGAAATGAGGACATTTGCTCTTTGTATGAACAATACCATTACAAGTTATGTTACTCCAATAGAATAAATATCTTTAAAACATGGATTTTCTTCCTCAAACATTTTGATTCACATATCTTTCATAAGGTAACTTTTATGTATTTAAGTTTCAGTATGTTATTTAAAAAAACTAGATGTTTTGGGTATTTTGTCATTCTTATCAAATTATTAGATACTAATTATTAGTCAGACAAGTCAGCTTTCACAAACTTTACCTGTATTGCAAAAATTATGAAAAGAAATTTAAGGAAGCATATTTTTGGTTTCACTGTTTCTCCTATTGATGTGCAATTGAAAAATAAATGCAAATGTTTTAATATTTTTATATAGCACAAGAAGTGACGTGGTTTCAATAGTTGTCAAATGTATGTTTGTGTTGGTTTTTATTGTAATATTTTTATTCATTTCAATGTGTTGGGCTATTTGGGGGGATTTGGGAGAAATCATATTACCTTATTCTCCATATACACTTTGTGATTAAAGTTCATTAGAAAATAATAATAATTTACATTTAAATATGCACTTTAAGATTATTTTCTGTGACTATGGAAAAGATGTTGTCTGAGCCAGACATCAAAAGTCTTCATCTGGGTTTTTAAATAATTCTTGAGGGATCAGTTTAGATATGCAATGCTAATCTATTGGTCTGACCTCTTATTTCTCTTAACTGTTGTTCATCATGAATTTCAGTGAACACGAAGAGACTTCTTGATCTGTCCCAGCTCCACATCTAAGCAATGTACTTATCACTTAAGTTGTCTGAGAAGATTTCATACTTTCAGTCAGCACAGCAGATTTACCCATGATTCAGGACTTCTTCAGAAAATGTCTTACATGGAAAAATAATTCAGATAATCCTTCCCATTTTTTGATAGTTTTATTAAAATAATTAAAGATCATATCAATTGGAGAAGGAGGAGAAGCATTGAATAGGATAAAGATAGCAGACCAAGCTTCTGCAACCTACCTTTCTTCCTTCAAGTCACTAAAAAATAATAAAGGAGTTCAGTGCATGCAGTGTACACACACACACACACACACACACACGTCTTTTCTTGTTGTCTTAGAATCTGAACTAAGATATCAAATCTGAAGAGAGTGGGTGATAAATGTCACAAAATTCTAAAGCAAGGGGGCAATCCTTTGACAATCCTTTAACAATCCTTTCTGGTCTTTTATTTATAGCCTATAACATATAGTAGGAGGACCTGTGCTATGGGACCAACACAACATGGTGACAGTGCTTTTGGGAGAGCTTGCACATACATTCTCAGGGCTTTTGAGAAACAAAAAATGTAGGTTGAGAGTAAAACCCCACAAAGTTCACAGAGAAGGTCCTGTATTTCCAGAGTATGTTAGAGTTGAGTATGTGTTCCTGACGGCCATGTTGACAACACAGAAAAAAAAAAAAAAAAAGAGGTAGTATAAACTCTCTTGATATATTCCATACTGAAGGAAATTACCAAAAGGAATAAGAGGACATCATCTCCAAAGCAAGCATTAAAGATATGTCACAAAAAGACCCTAATCCTTGTCAAAGAATATGAAGTCCCTATAGCCTTTAGAGGACAGTATATCAAGAACTTACAGGAGTGTTCCCTAGGAGAAAGCAAGCATTTGGATATCTTTTATTACAAGAGATAGTCGGCAAAAAAGATAAATAGAAAAATCACTAGCTATGTAAAGAAGCACTTGCTCTGTTGTCATTTTGCCTCTAATCCTTCCTCTGCCCACAATCATTGCCTGTAGGACATGGAGGGATGAGAAGTGTAACATAATAAAGGGAAGTGAAATAACAGAATACATTCCCATTATCTCCAATCCTGGACAGTGGCTAACCTTAGACTGAAGGTTCTGGCATGGGGGGAATAGTAAATGGGAAATACCATAAATGGAACGAGACATTGTATGTTGTAAAATAAATGCATAAACTTATAGCTGACATACGATAAACTGGGCATACTTAAAGTGTGACATTTTGGTGAGTGCATGCACAAGAAATTATCACCATAACCAAGATATTAAATTTTCCATCATCTGCTAGTGTTTTTGTTTTCTGTAATACACCCATCCTTCTCTTTATCATCCTCAGGCAACTGATTTTCTTTCTATCAAAGATTGGTTTATGTTTTCTAGAATTTTATATAAATAGAATTGTAGTTTACACTTCTTTGGCTAGCTTCTTCTGTTCGGCATAATTTTGAAATGCATTAGTATTATTGCATGGATAAAGAGTTTGTTTCTTCTTGCCTTACTGAGATATGACATATAACATCGCTTGGGTTTCAAGTGTATAATGTGGTAATTTGATGCATGTGTATATGGCAAAATGATTATCACAGTAGGGTTAGTTAACACATCCATCACCTCATATACTATCGTTTGTGTATGTGTGTGTGGTAAGAACATTTAGTAACCACTGTCTTATCAACTTTCAAGTATATAATTGTATCTCTTGTTAACTAAAGTAACCGTGCTATATGTTAGAGCTGTGAGTTTATTTTTGTCTTATAACTGGAGGTTCATATTAATCGACCAAACTCTTCCCATTTCCCCTACTCTGTAGGCTTTGGCAGCTATCATTCAATTCTCTATTCCCATAAACTCAATGTTTTAAGATTCCACCTATAAGTGAGATTATGTGATATTTTTATGCAACTTTTTCTGACTTATTTTACTTACAATAATGCCCTCAAGGTCCATCTGTGTGGTTCTAAAAGGCAGGATTTCCTTATTTTTTACGGCTGAGTAATATTCCATTATAAATTTATCCATTCATATGTAGAGAGACATTTAGATTGTTTTCATATCCTGGCTACTGTGAATAATGGGGCAATAAGCATAGGAGTGTAGTTATCTTTTTAAGATTCTAATTTTATTTCTCTCAGATATATACCCAGAAGTGGACTTGATGGATCACATGGTAGTTCTATTTTTAATGTTTTGAGGAATCTCATACTGATTTCCTTAGAGGCTATACTAATTTGCATCCGCATCAACAGCCACAAGGGTTCCTTTCTTCTTCACATCCTCACCAACACTTATTTCTTGTCTTTTTGATTATAACCATTCTAAGAGGCATAAGGTGATATCTCATTATAGTTTTGATTTGCATTTTCCTGATGGTTAGTGAAGTTGAATTTTTTTAAAGATTTTTTTTTTATTTATTCATGAGAGACACAGAGAGAGAGAGAGAGGCAGAGACACAGGCAGAGGGAGAAGCAGACTCTTTGCAGGGAGCCTGATATGGGACTCGATCCTGGGACTCCAGGATCACACTCTGGGCCGAAGGCAGGTGCTAAACCACTGAGCCACTCATGGATCTCCTGATATTGAATATTTTTTCAAGTACCTGTTGGTCCTTTGGATGTCTTCTTTGGAAAAATGTCCATGTAGTTTTTCTCATCTTTAAATTATTATTATTATTATTATTTTTTTTGCCATTGAGTTGCATGAGTTTCTTATGTATTTTGGATACTAACTCTACTGGTTATATGGTTTACAAATATCTTTTACTTTCCTCTTGTTCCTTGTTACTTTTGTTGTACAGTCTTTTTATTTTAATGTAGTCCTATTTATTTATTTATGCTTTTTCACTTTGTGCTTTTGGTGTCATATCCAATAATCGATGCTAAGACCAGTATCAAGATTTTCCTCTATATTTACTTCTGGAAGTTTTACAGGAATGTATTCACAAGTGGGGTGGGGGCAGAGGGAGAGGGAGAGAATGTCATGCAGACTCCCTGATGAGTATGGAGCCTGATGTGGGGCTCAACCATCACCCTGAGATCATGATCTGAGCCAAAACCAAGAGTTGGATACTTAACTGAGCCACGCAGGTACCCCTTGGACATTGCTTTTAAATCTTTAATCCATTTCAAGTTAATTTTTGCGAGCGATGTACAATAGTGGTTCAGTTTCATTCTTCTGCATGTGATTATCCAGTTTTCCCAACACCATTTATTGAAGAGACTGTCCTTTTCTCTTTGAGTTTTCTTGGCTTCCTTGTCAAATAGTAAGTGACCATATATGTAGGGTCTTTTTTGGGTCCTCAATTCTGTTCCATTGATCTACATCTATATGTTTATGCCAGTACCATACTGTTTTGATTATTATTGTTATTATTGCTTTATAATATAGTGTAGAGTCAGGAATTGTGATATCTTCCATAAAATATTTAGAATTGTTTTTCTATTTCTGTTAAAAATGTCATTGGAAGTTGATAGGGATCGCATTGGCTGTATATACATGGCTTTGGGTAGCATGGAAATTTCAACTATATTAATTTTTCTGATCCATGGCATATCACTTGATTTATCCATGTTTTCTTCAATTTTTTCATCAAATTCTTGATGTTTTAAAGTCCTTTGTTTTGGATTTTTTTAAGATGTATTTATTTATTCAAAAGACAGAGGGAGACAAAGAATGTGAGCATGGGGAGAGGGACAGAGAGAGAGAGAGAGAGAGAGAATCTCCAGCAGATCCCCAACTGAGCATGAAGGCTGGGGCAGGGATTCTTCAGGGCTTGCTCTCACTACCCATGAAATCTTGACCTGACCTGAGATTAAGAGTCAGACATTAACTGACTTAGCCACCCAGGCACCCCTAGAGAACAGATCTTTTATCCTTGGTTAAACTCATTCCAGGATTTTTTTTTTTTGATGCTATTGTAAATAGGATTGCCTTTACATTTCTTTTTCTTTTTTGTTTAAAAGATTTTGTTTATTTATTCAGGGGAGAGATAAAGAGAGACAGAGCACAAACAGGTAGAGGGAGAAGGACAAGCAGACTCCCTGCTGTGCACAGAGCTCAGCTCTGGGCTTGATCCCAGTACCCTGAGATAATGACCAGAGCCAAACTCAAGAGTCAGATGCTCAACCAACTGAGCCACCCAGTCACCCGTAATTTTTTTTTCAGATACATTGTTAATATATAGAAATGCAATATATGTTGATTTCATGTCCTACAAATTTATTGAGTTAGTTGATTAGATCTAGCAGGCTTTTGGTGAAGTCTTTAGGGTCCTCTCTATATAATATCGTGCTATCTATAAAGCCAGGTCAGGTCTTGGCAGCCTCCCTTTTCTTCTTCCTAGAGTGGTGTTGTATGCTCAGATTTGTGGTTTCTTCTAGGTCGGGGATTAAGGTCAGTTTTCTGTGGGTACCCACTAACTCTCTGTAAAGCCTTGCTCTTATCCCCATGGGGAACATACACAAGGATCTAGCCATGGAATAGATGTGTGTGGTGAGTTGTATGAGCACTTGGGGTGCCTGTGGGCCAGTTGGAGGGATCCATGGGCAAGGCCACCCCAGTGGTTCATGAGAAAGGCCTCCTGATGGAGTCCCAGCAGCTGTTGATTAGATCTGAATCCCTTTGCCACATTCTGTTCTGAGCTTTGTTTACTGTTCTCCCAGATGCTCACTGCCTCTCAGCCATGCAGTTCAGGACTCAGCACTCTCGTTAGAATGAGGGAGAAATGGGCATCGAGGTATCCTGAACAGCTGGGGGATCTGGGCTCTCACAGGCTCTCACAGCCCCCAGCCCCAGCCCCAGCAGGAGAAATCACATGTGGAAAGGGGCTTCTTGATCCTAAGCTATGCTGCCTTGGTGGGGAGTGTGATGCAGGTAAAATAAACGTGTTTACAGCATCCAATCTTGGACTGTTTTGCTCCAGTGGTGTGCTGGAACTTCTCCATGAAGCAGCTCGAATCAAAGGTTGTCTTTCTGTAGATGACTATCTAGGGCAGTGTTCTTCAGGGTTTTCTGCACTGCCACCAAAAAGAGCCTGAGTTGGTTCACAAGGCTATTTCAAGGTCCACATTTGAAAACTGGGGTCTGTATGCCTGTTTTCCAATGCATGGGAGGGCAAGGCTTCTGGGACCATTGGTGTACACTGCTGTGCACAACCAAAACCCAAATGGGGTGATAGCTGAGTCCTAAGGGACAGGGGGCTTTTTCCAGTTCTACAGCCAGGACCAGCCTGATACTTGTCTCCTCAAAATGCATCTCCTGGTTCTAGGACTGCACTGGCGTTTTCCAGTTGTCCAACCTGGTTGCACAGCTCCCACCCCGGTGCTTTTGTCTATGGATGGATGCTATTGTTTCCAAGACAGCTATGTAAGTGAGGTATATTTTATCCAGCCACCTTACTGACGTCACTCATTCACATCTGAACCTAGGTTAGTCTTCCTTTGCCTGCTAGACCACAGTTTGTAGATACACGTGGGGGTGGACATTTAGGTTACTTATCACGGTTGAAACTGATGAACTTTCATGTACATATTATTAAGGACATATGTTTTTTGGCGAATACCGAAGAGTAGAATAGCTGGTTTGCTCTTTAAGAACCTGCAAACTGTTGTTTTTTTCTTAATGCCTGAACTCTTTGACATTCCCAGAAACAATACTTAAGAATTTCTTCCCCATCCTTGCCAGCCTTCTACTGTGTTTATCTTTTTAATGTTAGCCATTCTCTTTCATCGTGATTTTAGTTTGTATTTCTCGTATGAATAATGATTTTAGGTATTTTTATGTGATTATTGGCCATTGTTTTTTCTTCATTTAGGAATATTTTTTGTTAGTTTTTTTCCCCATTTTTTTAAAAGATTTTATTTATTTATTCATGAGAGGCACACAGAGAGAGGCAGAGACACAGGCAGAGGGAGTAGCAGACTCCTTGAGGGGAGCCTGATGCAGGACTCGATCCTGGGTCTCCAGGATCATGCCCTGGGCTGAAGGCAGGCGCTAAACCTCTGAACCACCCAGGGATCCCCCTTTCCCCCCATTTTTATTGTGTGGTTTGCCCTCCTATATTGAGGTTTAAGAATTCTTTGTAATTTCTGTCCATCCATAAGAAATGGACAGAAATTCTAATTCTATTCTTTTTCTAATGCATAGAAACATACATGTTTTTTAAATAACAGACATTTTTCACATTTCTGTAGTCAATTTTGTCATATTTTTTCTTTGTGAACCAAGGTTCCCTAATTTTCACTTCTAAAGTTTTAAAGGTTAGAATTTTATGTTTAGTTGTATGATCCACTTTGAATTCATTTTTTGTGGAGGTTATAAATCCTCCTTAAAAAAAGTTTAATGTTCACCTAAAAAAATATGGATAACTAATTCATCCTGGCTATGCTTTTGAAAATACATTCTATGTTGAATTTCTTTGGAGTCTTTGTTGAAATTAATTGGCCTTATAACTGTGAGTATATTTATGGATTCTATTGTGTTCAATTTATGTATATCTTCTAATTTCAAGGTGTCTCAATTAGCTCTATCTTAATATAGCTTTATATTAAATGTGAAATCTGATAAAGACATTTATCCATCTTCTTTAAAATAATGGTTAAGTAATTCTGGTTTACATTTCTGTATAAATTTTTAAAAACTCTCAAAATGTCAATTTCTACAAAATACCATCTGGGACTGTGATTGCACTGAATCTATAGATCAATTTGAGAAGACTCCTTTACTAACAAAATTGGGTCTTCTCTATTTATTTAAATCTCACTTAAAAACTTCCGGCAAAGTTATATCATTTTTAGTGTAGAGATCTTAAATGTCTTTTGTTAAATTTATTTATATCTTATAGCTTCTGGTATTATCATAAGTCAATTATCTGTGTAATTTTATTTTCCAATTGTTTGCTGCTATTGTATAAAAACACAAATGATTTTTATATATTGACATTTTGTATAGCAATTTTCCAAAATTAATTTATACATTTTAGTAGTTCTTTTATATATTTCCTTAAATTTTGTTTACAATTTTATCATCTGCAAGTGAAGATACTTTTGCTTCTTTCTTTCCAACATATATATATATATATATTTTTTAAAGACTTTATTTATTCATGACAGAGAGAGAGAGAGAGAGAGAGGCAGAGACACAGGCAGAGAGAGAAGCAGGCTCCATGCAGGGAGCCTGATGTGGGACTCGATCCTGGGTCTCCAGGATCACACCCCAGGTTGAAGGCAATGCTAAACTGCTGGGCCACTGGGGCTTCCCTCCAACATATACTAATTTTCTTATTTTTTTATTGTATTATTTTATGGTTAAAATTTCTGGTACAATAATAAATACAAGGGAGGAAGAATGTGGATGCATCCTTGATGAATTTCTGACATTTCTTGGGAATAATTCAGTGTTTAATTACAAGGTATGTTTTAACCTGGATATTTTTTGTAAATGTGCCTTATCAGTTTCAAGAAGTTCCCAACTATTTCTAGTTTGCAGAGAGTTTTATGACTGTAGATGCTTTAACTACATCTTTTAAAGCAATAATGTCCTGTTTTCTTTTTTATTCTGTTAATATATTGAAATATACTGATTGGATTTCAATTATTAAGCAAATCCTACATAGCCATATCATCCTTTTTATGTATTGTTGTATTAAATTAGCTGTACCTGTAATTCTAGATCTGTAATCCTTTCTTTATTTTTCTATTTGGTTTCTTTCCTTTTTTTTTTTTTTCTTTTTTGTGGTGTCTTAGTCAGGTATTGATTTTATGATTTAGCTGGCTTCATAAAATAGGTTGAGCAGTGTTTCCTCTTCATTTATTGACTAAAAAGAAAATGTAATTTTCCTTGACTGTTTCATAAATTTACTAGTAAAACTATCTGGGCACAGACTTTTATTTTGAAGTATTTTAATAATGATTTTTTTTGTAATTATAGGACTATTCCGATATTTAAGGCTGTTTTAAATGTCAGTATTCATAAGCTGTGTTTTTCAAGAAATGTGCCTAATATGTTGAAATAATATCTGTGCATAGAAATTTTAATAGTACTAGCTCATATGTGAGTATTTTCATGCTAATCTTTTTTAAACCCTTAGATTGGTGGTTTCTATTTTTCCTTTTTCTCATATTTTCAGTCTGGTCAAAAGTTAATCAATTTCGGTGATATTTTTAGAGTACTACCTTCAAATTTTATTTTCTCATTTCTATTTCTTTGGATTCAGCCTTCCTCTTTAGTGCTTCCCTCCTTCTACTTGGTTGTATGTTCTTTGCTCTCCTTTTACTCTAGCCTTCTGCTGCAACTATAAGCCATTAATGCTGCATATAGATCTAAATACCCTACATATAATTCTTCTTTCAAAAATAGCATTAAAATCCTAGGTCTCTTTCTGAACACTGCTTTAGAAACAACTAAAATACGTATATACATTGTTCCTTCGCTGTTCAGAAATTACAAAATAATTTCTACTTATAATTATTTTTTAACATGTAATCTTAAAAAAATATTTATTTATTTATTTATTTATTTATTTATTTATTTATTTGAGAGAGACAGACAGAGAGAATGAACAAGCAGGAGCTATGGCAGAGGGAGAGACAGAAGCAGGTTCTCCTGCAGGGAGCCCGATGCAAGGCTCAATCCCAGGACCTTAGGATCAGGACCTGAGCTAAAGGCAGACGCCTAACAGACTGAGCCACCCAGGTGCCCCTGACATGTAATTTTTTATTTGTGTTGTTTATTTACCAAATGTGATTTTTGTTTTTATTTTTTTTAATTAAACTCTAATATGATTCCATTGTATTCGGAGAAAAAACATTGTATGATTTTACTGAAATGTGTTTTATGGTCCAGCATGTTGTATATCTTAGTAATTGTACCATGCATGCAGATGACAAGAGTCTTGTTTTCTGTCATCGTTGTATGAAGTATTCTATAGTCCATAAGACTAAAGTGATTAACAACATAGTTGAGATGATCTATGTAGTGTTTTTTAATCTAGATGTTCTAACAATTTCTAAAAGGCGTTTATGTTGTTGTCTTTTTCTCTTTCTCTCAATCTTTGCCTCGTGTATTTTGAAGTTCTGTTATCAAGTAACACATTTAGATTTATGTCCCCCTGATTAATTATTTCTTTCCTCATCACTTTTAAATAACTCATTTAATTGTTAGAAGCACTCTTTATCCTGAGGTCTGTGTTCATCTACTATAAAGATAGCTACTCCATTCCAGCCTTTCATTTTGGTATTTGTTTGGTATATACATATTTCATACTCTTATTTTCAAACTATGTTTTTTATTATACTAGCTAAGGCAATAACTTTTAATGCAATTGATGATATATTTGGACTTATGTTCATTATTATATAATTTGTTTTCTCTTCTTCCCTTCTTTTTGATTTCATTTCCTGATTTCTTTTTGATGGTTTATTTTAGCATTTTATGTTTTATACATTTAATATGTTTTGTGGGAGTTTTTAAAAATTGAGGTGAGGTTTGCAGAATATACAACTTACCATTTTAAAGTGTGTAATTTCGTTCATTGACAATGCTCTAAAATCACTATTACTGTAGTGTCCCAAACTTTTTTTCCAACTCAGAACATCCTCATACCAATTAAATACTTATCCATCTTCCTCTCCCCTCATACTCTATTTAAATCCATAGAGCTGTGTACTTCATATTTGTGGATATTACCTACAATTAGTTCATATAACAATTTAGTTCACTACAAAAAAAAAAAAACAATATAACTAATTCAGCACAAAGCTGAACTATTTTGAGATGTCACAAAATCGTAGGCAGTTTCTAGGCCTGTCTACCACATGGAGCCCAGTCAGTTGCAATAAATGAAAATGATGTTAATGTGAGCCATTCTTCTCAGGCAAGCTGTTTACTTCATCCCTCACCTATCTTTTAGAGTGTGCTTGTCATGTCAAACAATTTTGATGAGCAGATACAATCTGTTTGTTACAGAATTGACAGGTTCACATTCCATATTTATCTCGATTTAATCATTTCAGAGAACTGTGAAACAGGAAGAAAATCCAAGATTATATTTTGAACATTTCTTGGTCAGTTAAGAGTCAGATCAGCTGCTATTTAACTACAGTATGGTGTGTCTTTTCAGTGTGTGTATATAGTATGTGTATAAAGAACGAGAGGGGGGCAGAAAGACGGAGTTTTGTTTTTGTTTTCTGGGAGTTAGATTTCTTGAAGATTTATACATTGAAATTCTTAAACCTTGGGTCGAAGGTGAGTCCACCCAGAGAGATTCAATGGTGCTTCTGCTAGTTTTTTTGGAAGTACTTTAAAAGGGATTATTTTTAAACAAAATATTCAATCTAGTGTTTCAAACCATCCAACTGGAGTTAATTTAGCCTGCAAACACATGTAAGGGCCCTAGAAGTCCTCACAACCTACCTTTTCTATATTTCTATATTTGAATTAAAATAAGCACAATTACCTTCCAAAAGTGTTTTAGCCAATTTTAATATGTTGATATTATTATATTATCAATTTCTAGGTTCATGAGAGCATGAAAAAGGGTAAAAATAATTGTGTTTTTTTTATAGTGCATACATCCAGCAATGGGAAGCTTATTCTTCAGAAGCTTAACGTCCAGCTAGTATAAACAATAAGAATCCATTTGTTTGCATTTATGTTCTATCAAACTGACAAACAGTAAAATACACGTATATACTTTCCAGCTTATAATTTATTTACAGACACATCCCTGGGTTGAAAAGGTTCAGGGGTAACCCTATATAATGTTAGTATAAATGTATATTAATATTGTACTTCCAGAAGGTAAAACCTTTGGTTTTATGTATTTAAAGTCTTTAAAAGGTATACACACACTTTGCTCACAATTGCACGCTTAGGAATTTAGCCTAAGGAAATAATTAGTGCTTTGCAGAACAGATAGATAGAAGAATGGATACTATGGAACTATGTATACATGGAAAAAAAGTAATAAAGAAGAAACAGGAAAGAAAACTGAAAGCAACTTAAAAATCAAGCGAAAGAGGTCATGAGCATGCATTATGTTGTATCACTATAATCCAATATTATATATTTTATTTAAGATAATTTACAAAATAAGAAAATTGAAGACTAGAATGTTTAAGTAGTTTGCTTTGTGCCACACAGCTATCAGCTTTTGAGTGGTGGAGCTAAAACAGAAACTCGGTCAATATGTCTCTGCAATCTGTGTGCCTGAGTCTATGACCCTATGCTTTTTCCATTATATTATTACTCTTTTTCTGTTACAACTTGAATAGCTATACTGTTCAAGAATAGTTAACCTTAAACCTTATTCATACTAATAGATAAAAGTCAAGACAAGTAGAGAGAGTGTGATTGCAATATAATTGTCTCTGCGTGTGATTAAAAAAAAAAAAACTAGAAGGATACACCGTTTTTATCTTTGAGTGATGGAATTATAGAGACTTCTGAGGTTGCTTTGTGTTTTGCTCCCTCCAATTTTCTGCAGTGAAAATGCATAGCAGTAGTCCTTTTAAAGATAATTCTAGATAAATAAAAGTGGTCCATGAATTATAACCTACGTTTGAGTAAGAAAACACAAAAAAGGGATGCCTGGGTGGCTCAGTGATTGAATGTCTGCCTTTGGCCCAGAGTGTGATCCTGGGGCCCCGGGTTAACCCTAACCCTGGAGTCCCACATCAGGCTCTCTGCAGGGAGCCTGCTTCTATCTCTGCCTCTCTCTCTCTACGTCTCTCATGAATAAATAATTAAAAATCTTAAAAAAATAGAAAATACAATAAAATAAATTACAGTAGAATCTTAATTAATTAACTAAAACTCAAAACCTATGAGCTGTTGTATCGTTTTTGTGTTTGGCTTGGTAGTTCCGCAAAAGAGTTTTTCAGAAGATAATAATTGTTCAGGAATTTTCTAACCTAGATTGTATACTAATATGGTCATTCCGTTCAACTCAATCTATTTTGTATGCATCTATATCATTGTACATTTATCAGATGAATTAAATATTTTGTGACTTGATAATAGTCACTAAGAATGTTTAAGTAGAAGAACAAGAGTAACAGTAGAGTAGGCTCTGGGTAAAACCTCAAACAGAAATAAAGGGAACTGAATTTCTCTCCTTATTGACAAGATGGGTGATAGCTGCTTGATATAGCTCATGGCGGTCTGATGGTATTGCTTAGATTATACTCTTCTGGTAGCTATCAATTTATTGCTTTGCTTCCTGCTAGAATGTATTTTTTTTCCTGTGGTGGCCTGTAGCCATCATAATTGCTGTCACACTGAGAAATTGTGTCCCTTGAGCCTTGGAAAAGGTCACTTCTTATGGTCACTATCTTGCTTCATTTACTACCATTCCATTTCCATTGCCACATCATATGTACCAGGCATAATGCTGAAGACCATACTGTTTCCATCTTGGGGCTGACTTTGATGGAGTTGGTAGCACTTCAATGCCTTGCTCCATCAGCATATTTAGTCACAACTTGCTTTGAATAAATGTAACATCTGTTCCTATTAAAGAGCTATTTGGACCTGACCATTGTATAGTACATAATAAAATGTAAAAGTAGACTGATATCAAACGCAGTGCAGTATTATGAATACTTATTTCTACCTCCACCATAAAAAAAAATGTTTTCCTTAAATATGGTGATTTAGTATCTCTGAATTTCAAATTCTTTATACAATAAAGGCAAAACATTCTTTCCCAGATAAAAACAAATTCCTAGGGGTGCCTGGGTGGCTCAGTCAATTAAAGCATCTGTCTTCAGCTCAGATCATGATCCCAGGGTGCTGGGATGGAGCCCCACATCAGGCTCTCTGCTCAGGGGGATCTGCTCATCCTTCACCCTCGGCCTCTCCTCCAGCTTATTATGGTCTCTCCTGTCTTGCTCACTGTCTTTCAAATAAATAAATAAATAAAATCTTTTTTAATGCCTAGATTATTATTATTTCTTTGATTTCCTAACAGTCTAATGGCCAGTTAGAGTGTGCTTATGTTCTGACGTAAGTTTTATAGGGCTGCCAGGAAGACATTTGGGGATTTAGTGCCTTTACAGAAGCTCCAAAGAAGTGATCTTCAAATACATCGTTTAGAAAGACACTTGCTGGAAAGAGAATGAGAAATTGATCACTGGAATGCTCTTCATCTTCACTGTACTGACAGGAACTGCATAGTGTCAAAAATATAAGAAATGGTAGAATTTGCTAAGTAACATGGAATTGTCACTGCCAAAAGATTAGAATGTATTCCTGTACAATGGCTCTTCTATTTACTATTAAACAGAGAGTAACCCTGTTACAAAAAGATCTTGAAATTAAGATCTGATATACCAGGGCTTGTATTTGAACTACCACAGTCCTAAGCTTCTGGCTTGTGCTTCCAAACTGTAGAAAGTCTGAAAAATACAATTGCTCTAGAGAACTTTGAAGCTGCACTATTTCACAGGGCTAGAAGTTAATTATGTGAGTCATGGTTTGCACTGTGGTTAGAGTACAACTCTTAGGCAACACATTATAATACATGATCATGTCACCTTAGAAAGTTATAAAGTTGCCAGCAATTTCATCTCTGAAATAAATATTCATGATGTACAACTCAGTAATTTGCGATATGTAAAATATAATTACCAAAACAGAAATCAGTCATGTGGAGATGACTCTTTCCAATGAAATGACTGGATCAACTGTATTTTTAGTGATTGCTTTATCTTATCTGATCATAAACCCTATATTATTACTTTTAAGCCTCAGGCAGGATTCCACTCCCAGATGTTAGTTGGGAAAAGGGTGCCCTTATGACACTAAATAAATAATAATCCGCCCTGGACTTATAGTCTTCTTCCTGTATCACACAGCTGTGTTTTCACAAAAGTCGCCTACATAATAGGATGTGGACCCCTGTGCTTGTTATTATAAACCATGCTGTGGACAGACCTTATTTGGAATCAGGTTTATCAATGTGAAGTAAGGAAATCGATAAATTTGAAATCAAAAGATGAATTTTTTGAGACCTAGAGGTGTAATAGAAACAAAAATTATTTCAGATGAATTTAGGAAAAAAAGTGTCTATACTTCCCACAAAGACTTGCCTCAGATCATAGCCATAGCAGAAATTTTCCTGTGGGATCTGATAACCAACCTTAGGAACTTTTCCAGACATTTTTCTTAATATAACCGATCTCAGGAAAATTAAGGATGACATAACAAGGCCTTTCTTTCCCTGGACTCCAGTTTATACCTAGAAAGCTCTATATTATGATGCTACCATGGTTTTTGCTTCCACTTTAAAGACAGGCTTTGAGATTTGAAGATCGTACCTGAAGGACATAACATCACAATCCTGATATTTTGTAATAGAAGAATGGGGCCATTCTTTTAGCCTCTGAAATAAAATTTAATATTTTAAATATTTCAGATTTTAGTGAAGTAAAATATTCTTGCATATCCTGATAGCACTTGCTTAATATCTATACTTCTTTTGAATAATTGATGATACTAACACATATATAATTTTAAATTAATTTATCCCATATCATATAAAGATAAGTATTATATTTATATCTCATATATTTATATCCTAAATATTTTTAACATGTTACCATTGAGCAGGTGAAAAAAAACTCTTGCTTCTCAGTTTGAAGTGATAAATCAGGATCATGATTTGATAAATCAAATATACATTTAAATTCTGTATCTAAAGTAAATATTCCTAAATTTCTCATTAAATAATTTCATAAAGATATTCATTTCCTCAATACTCATTACACTATCAACTTAAATTTCCCTATACCCTCAAATTAATTAGAGAGATTATCCTCTTAAAAGCTATTTTCCATAACTTACAAATATCATGAAAAGATGTGAAAACTTTCTGAAGCATGTAAAAACCTCCTGTAATCTTAAAATTTACAGTTTTAGAAGGTATAAGAAATATAGGGAGATATTACCAGTATTATACTTCAATAATGAACATATTTCTCTTTGTACTTTTCAAATTTTTGTATATAATTTTCATTATAATAATGGTTAATGGTAATTTATCACTCCTATATACAAATGGTTAATGGTAATTTGGCACTCCTATATACACATATGTTGAACATATTTTATCTGATTTAAATGTCACAAAACTCCAGAAAGTTCTTTTACCCCATTTTATAGATTAAAAACTTAAGGTACTAAGTTAACTAATTTGCCCAATACTACATGTAGTGACAGAACCAGAAATGCATGTTTTGCTACTGAGGGAAGAACGCTATCAAGTTTACCAACACACATACACACAGATAGTCCTTCTCAGACTCTTCCAAAAAAATAGAAGAGAAGGTAGTTCTTCCCATATTACTATAGCGTTCCCTTAGTAGCCTTCCTTCCATGAGACCAGCGTTTCCCTGATATCAAATCTAAGCAAAGATATCACAATAAAAAAATACTACAGGCCAGTATCCTTATGTGTGTAGAAGCAAAAGCACTCAATAAGATGCTAATGAATGAAACCGAGAAACATGAAAATAATTATATAATTCAATCAAATGGAATTTATACCAGGAATGCAAAATCAATTGAACATTCAAAAATCAATAAATGTAATGCAATATATTAAAAGCACATATTCAGAGCACCTGACTCTTGATTTCAGCTCAGGGTCATGAGATCAAGCCCCAAGTTGGGTTCTGTGCTCAGTGCAGTCTGCTTGAGATTCCCTCTCCCCTGCCCTGCCCCTGTTTGTACTTGCTCTCTCTTAAATAAATAAATAAATAAATAAATAAATAAATAAATAAATAAATAAATCTTAAGAAAACCCACACACATAATCATCTCAATAGAGATAGAAAAAGCATTGGATAAAATCCAACACTGTTTTATTATAAAAGCATTTAATAAAAAAGAATAGAAAGCAACTTTCACAATGCAATAAAATATCTATAAAATAATCCACAGTTAACACCAGTCTTACTGGTAAAAAACTGAATGCTTTCCAAGTAACATCAGAAAGAAGAAAGGAAGTTCACCTCATTGCCTTTATGTAACATTGTACTACAGGTTCTAGCTAGGCCAGTTAGATGAGAAAAAAGAAATAAAAGTCATCCAAATTGGAAGGGAAGAAGTAAAATTACTTGTATTTCCAGATGACACCATCTTGTATCTAGAAAATCCTAAGAACCACTCCTCCCAAAAGCAATTAACCAAAAAGTTCAATAAGTTTATAAGATACAAGTTCAATATACAAAAACTAACTGTATACCTATACACTAGGAATAAACAACATGAAAATGAAATTATGGAAAGAGTCCATAAATTCAGGAAAAATTTAACTTAAAAAAGCAAGACTTTCACATTGAGAGCTACAAAACATCATTGAAAGAAATTAGAGAAGTCATATATAAATGGAATATAACCTGTTCATGGATTGGAAGACAATAATGTTAAAATGACAATACTCTCTAAATTGACCTAAAGAGGGAAGCCCAGGTGGCTCAGTGGTTTAGTGCAGCCTGCAGCCAGGGCCTGGTCCTGGAGACCCAGGATTGAGCCCCACATCAGGCTCCCTGCATGGAGCCTGCTTATCCCTCTGCCTGTGTCTTGCCTCTTTCTCTCTCTCTCCGTGTTCTCATAAATAAATAAAATCTTTAAATTAATTAATTAATTAATTAATCAATCTAAAGAGTCAATGCAATTCCTATCAAAATGTCAGCTGCGTTTTTTGAAAAATTAACACGGTCATTTTAAAATTCATATGAAAAGCTAAGAGATCCAGACAACAGCCTTGAAAAAAAGAACAGATCAGACTTGAAAGACTCATGCTAGATTATTATAAAAGTGACGGCAAAACCTTAGTAACTAAGGAGCATCTGGGTCACACAGTTGGTTAAACATCTAACTCTTGAGTTAGGTCCTGGTCTCAGAGTCATGAGATCTAGCCCCATTTTGGGACTTTCTGTGAGGACTCTGCTTGAGATTCCCTTCTTCTCCTGTACCTCCCTCTGCTCACTCTCTCTCTAAAATAAATAAGTCAATATTTTAAAAAACAAACCTTAATAACCAAGACTATGACATGCATGAAGACAGGTGAATAAATCAATGGAAGACAAACAAGAGTTCTGAAATAAAGCCATATATTTATGAACAATCACTTTTTGCCAAGTATGAAAAGACAATTAATTAGGAAATAATAGTCTTCAACAAATGATATTGAGAAAGTGGGTATCCACATGCTAAAACGTGAAATTTGACCCCCAACTCATACCATATAAACATTTTAACTGAGAATAGATCAATAACTTAAATATGAGCTTAGACTATCAAGCTCTTAAGACATAGTAAATTCTCATTATCTTGGATTAGGTAATGGTTTGTTAGATAGATAACAAAAGTTTAAGTGAGCAAATAGGAGTTAGATAAATTGGACTTCAAATCTAAAATATTTTGTACTTTATTTTACCATCAAGAAAGTGAAAAGACAATTCACAAAATGGGAGAAAATATTTACACATAATATAATTGATGGAGCCTAGTATGCCAAATATATAAAGAATGTGTACAATTTATAAATGCAAATATTTAAAAAGTGGATAAAGGAATTGAACACATATTTTTTCAAAGAAGATATACCAATAACATAAACAAAAACAACTTCATTATTCATTAGACAAATAGAAGTCAAACACAATATCCATTAGAATGGACCTAATAGAAAAAGATGCATTCAGCAAGTGTTGGCAAGGATGTGGAAAAATTGGAATTCTCATAAACTTCTAGTGAGGATGTGAAGCAGTAAATGTGCATTGAAAAACTGTTTTTCAGTTCTTCAAAATATGAATGTTCTTCAAAATGTTCCCCTCCTAGATAGACGCAAAAGGGAATTGACAACACATCTGCACAAAAATTGTCCTATTATGTCCTTAACAACAAGATTAATAATAGCCCCCAAATGGAAAACACAATATCCATCAACTGATGAATGGATGAAGAAAATATATCTGTAAAACGTAATATTATTCAGCAATAGGAAGGAATGAAACCAGACAGAGAATGCACATATTTTATCATTACGTTTATATGCAATGTTCAGAATGGTGTAGTTGTTGCCAAGAGCTGGGGGAAGAAGGTAATAGTGACTGTTAATGGGTAAGCAGTTTCTTTTTTTGATAATCAAAATGTTCTGGAACTAGATAATCATGATGTCTACATAGCTATGTGACTATATTAAATGTCTCTGAATTGTACACTTTAAAAATGTGTTTGACTCCTGATGAATTATATGTCAATAAAGCTATTATTTTTTTTAAAAAATGAGAAAAATTTGTAAAAAAAAATTGCCCATAAAATAAAAACTTATGGCAAATCTGAACTAATACCAGGTTTGATATTCATACATCAAGAATTTTTGGTTTAGACCAGTCAGCTTTCTTATAACGCTAAGGAATGTGTGCTTATTATACAGAGAGAAGTACAATAGCTCAGGAAGAGATTTTGTAATTACTGTGTGACACAAAATTAAGCACAA
Source organism: Canis aureus (assembly GCF_053574225.1). Taxonomy (NCBI): domain Eukaryota; kingdom Metazoa; phylum Chordata; class Mammalia; order Carnivora; family Canidae; genus Canis; species Canis aureus. The sequence continues at coordinate 4,414,547 of NC_135618.1, forward strand.
TTTAGTATCTCAGATAAGGGCAACAAATAGATATAGTCTCTCTAATTAATTGTTCTCTACCTACAGAGGTGTTAGATTCTGATTCAAATACCTGGGAGTGTGTGAGACGCTTCGGGGAAGTGAGACATGTTTACCATTTCCAGGAAATAAGAATTTGTATAGGGAACTCCTTGCTTTTGCTTTTCTGATCTAGAAAGTTAGCTCTAACTGAAATTTATTCCTAAGAACAGAATGATTTATTTAATTCCTCCCATGTAGTAAATATATTTCACTCAACACCCACAGCAAATCTATAATGTTTATACTTTTGTTCTTTCATTTTATGGATGAGGAAACTGGCATTTTGCAAATTTACAAATTTGCTTAAGATTATTTTTGTAAAAACTCACTTAGCATTTCAGAACATATGATTTTGCTTGTGATTCTTTACTTCTAACCACTACACAGCAGTGCCTCTAACTGCTCAGTGGCTTACAAACATCAGAATTTTATTTCCTCGACATTGGGCTAGCATGGTCTATACAGCCAGGGCGGTCCAGGTGGATAGCACAGACTTGGCTTTGGACACGTTAGAGAGTTGTACATATTCAAAGATCCTTGGAATGGAGGAGTGAAGATGGAAACATCATGATCCTTAGTAGATTATGGACACGATGAACCTGGTTTAAAGGAAATGGTGTAGTCATCAAGAGACTTGTTCATAGTATTTCAGGAACCTTTATAAAATCTGTCCTCGATATGGAGTTAACATTTGGTCCAAACGTTTATTTATTTATTTTTTTTGTTCACTGTTTACAGCCAGATAGGCGATTGGTTTGTATATTTGTTCTATTTAAAATTACCCAAAGCAGCACAACATAGGTGGGACAAGTAGATGACAGTAAGAGAGGACTATCAAATAAAAGGCGAATTTAAAAGAGGAAGATGTAGCAAAGCTGGGATTTGCAACCCTGGAAAATGGCATACAGTTTTGCTTTAAGTGTGTTGATCCTAGGTCTCTTTTCAGGCACCAGAAAATACAGAAATAAGCCATGCCTAAAAAATTCCATTTTTTTTAAGATTTAATTTATAGAACAGTCTTATGTTCCAGCATAATTAAGAAGAAGGTGCAGAGATTTCCATATACCCACCTGTGCCTTCACACACGCATAGCCTTCCCCTTTCTCAACATCCTCCACCGAGTTGGTATGTTTGTTACAATGGGTGAACCTACAGTGATGCATCATAATCACCTCAAGTCCAAAATTTGTTTGTCTTAGGTTTTACTCCTGTGCAAACTCTATGGGTTTGGACGAAGGTATAATGATGTGCATACCCTATTATAGTAGCATAAAGGGGATTTTCACTGCCCTAAAAAAGCTCTGTGCTTTGTTTATTCACACCTCTACCCTTCAGTCATTGGCAACCACCAATGTTTTTCACCGTATTCATAGCTTTGGCTTCTCCAAAATGTCCTATAGTTGAAATCATACAGTATGTAGCCTTTTCAGATTGGCTTCTCTCACTTCGTAATACACATTTAAGATTTCTCCATACTTTTTTCATGGCTTGATATCTGTAAAATATTAGTGAGATGAAAAAAGTAGTTCCTAAAACGGTATTTAATTTTTATAAAAATGATAGGTAAAGTCAGATTTCTCATTTCTTTTTAGTGCTGAATAATATTTCATTGCCTGGATCTTACAATTTATTTTTCCATGTTTTGGCAACTATAAATAAAGGTGCTATAGACATTCATGTACTAGACCTTTCTGTGGACATGTTTTCAATTCTTGTGGGTAAATACCAATGAGAACAATTACTGGATTGTATGATAAGAATATGTTTGGTTTCATAAGAAACCACCAAATTGTCCACCAAAGTGTCTGTACTATTTTTGCATCCCCACCTGCCATGAACAAGAGTTCTTGTTGCTTCAACAGCATTTGATGCTGTCATATTCTGGATTTTAGCCATCCTAATGGGTGCATAGTGGTAACTCCTTGTCATTTTAATTTGCATTTCCCTGTATTGAACATCTTTTCATATGCTTATTTTTCATCTGTATACCTTGCTTGGTGAGGTGTCTGTTAAGACTGTTGGAACGTCTTTTCATTGTTTTTTTGTTTGTTTTCTAGCTATTGAGTTTTAAATGTTCTTCGTATATTTTCATTAAGGGTTCTTGATCAGATGTCCGTTTCACAAATATTTTCTCCCACTATATGACTTACTGTTTTATTCCTTTGTCATTGTCTTTTGAAGAATGGAGGCTCTTAATTTTGCTGATATCTAACTTACCAATTATTTTTTTCTTGAATTGGGCCTTTGATGTTCTACGTAGAAAGTCGTTGCCATACCAAGGTCATCTAGTTTTCTTTTTCCCATGTTATCTTCAAGGATTTCTGTAGTTCATATTTCACACTGAGATCTATGACCCGTTCTGAATTAATTTTGTGAAGAGTGTAAGATTTGTGGTAATAGGACAATTTGTCCTATTGTTCTAGCACCATTTGTTGACAGAAAAACCAAAAACACAAAACAAAAAGAACAAATATCTTGACTTCATTGTATTCTTTTTCCTCCTTTGTCAAGGAACAGTTGCCTATATTTAGGTGAGTCTGTTTCTGGGCTCTCTCAACTGCCCCACTGAACTATTTATCTCTTCTTTCCCCAGTATCACATGTTCTCAACTACTGTAGCTTAATTGAGATATAATTTATAACATTGTGTAACATATTAAGATGTAAAATGTGATGATTGCACGCATGTACAATCTGTGCATGCTGTGAAATGATCAGCAAAATAAGTTTAGTTAAAACATTCATCACCTCTCACATTTTCCTTTTATTGTGGTTTGAACATTTAAGATTTAGCATTTAATATTTAACAATTTTCAAGTATACAGTACAGTATTGTTAACTAAAGTCACCAGGCTGTCCCTTAGGTTCCTCAGAACTTCTCTGTCTTAAAACTGTGACTTTGTACCTTTTGATCACATCCCATGTTCCATATGCCTCAGTCCCTGGCAACCACCATTCTAATCTCTCTTTATATGAGTTGGCTTTTTTATATTCTATGTATAAGCAAGAGCATACAAAAATCTTTCTTTGACTTATTTCACTTGGATTAATGCCCTTCACAAATGGCAGGGTTTTCTTCTTTTTATGGCCAAAGTATATATATGATGTATTTATATAATATATATAATTTATATATATATACATATATATAATATATTTACATGCAATTTGCATAATATATAATGTATATTCTCTTGTATTACATGTTATATATTATACTAATATATATGTCACATCTTTATCCATTCATTCACAGATGGGACATCTACGTTGTTTCTATATCCTGGTTATTATAAACGGTGTTGCAATAAACATGGGGGGTGCACATATCTATTTTAAGTAAAAGTTTCATTTTATTTGAATTATATCCAGAAATGGTATCACTAGATCATTTTTAATTTTGAGGAAACTCCATATTGTTTTCCATAGTGACTATACCAATTTACATTTCCACTGACAGTGAATGGGGGCTCCCTTTTCTCCACACCCTAATACTTACTGTCTCTTGTCTTTTTGATGATAGCTGTTATAACAAATGTGAGGTGACATCTCATTGTGGTTTTCATTTGCATCTCCCTGATGATTGATGTTGAGCACCATTTCATGTATCTGTTGGTCATTTGTATTTTATTTAGGAAAATGACTATATATTTCTCTGCCCACTTTTTAATTGGATTACTTGCATTTTCCCTATTGAGTTGTAACAGTTTGTTATATTTTTTAATATTAAACTATTATCCAATATATAGCATATAAATACATTCTTCAATTCTGTATGTTGCCTTTCATTTTTTTAATTGTTTCTTCTGCTGTTCAGGAGATTTACAGCTTGATGTAATCCCTTATGTTGAGTTTTACTTTAGTAGCTTGGGCTTTTGGTGTCATAACTAAATTTTTCTGAGATTTAGTTTGTTAGATATTTTTCCCTATTTTTTTTCCTAAGAGTTTTATGGTTTCAAATCTTACATTTAACTTTTAACCCATTTAGTATTCATTTTTATGAGTGATAAAATGTAGGGCCTAATTTCATTCTGTATCTGGTTATCCGGTTTTCCCACCACAATTTATTGAAGAGACTATCATTTACTTATTGAATATTCTTGGCTCCTTTGTCAAATATTAGGTGACCATTTATTCATGAATTTATACTGGGCTCTCAATTCCATACCACTGCTCCATATGTTTGTTTTTATGCTGGTGCCATACTATTTTGATTACTATAGCTTTGCAATATATTTTGAAGTCAAGAATTGTGATAGTTCCAACTTTGTTCTTTTTTTCTCAGGATTGCTTTGGCCATTCAGGGTCTTTTGTGGTTTCATATAAATTTTAGAATTATTTTCTTTTTAACTTCTTTGAAAAATGCCATTGGGATTTTGGTAGGGATTGCACTAGATCTGTAGATGGCTTTGGTAGTGTGGGTATTTTAACAATATTATTTCTCTAATGCATATAAACACAATATCTTTTCATTTATCCACATCTTTTTTAATCTCTTCCATATAGATATAGTGTATAGGCCTTTCACGTCCTTGCTTAAATGTATTCCTAAGTATTTTTATTTTTTATATTGTGAGATTGACATTTTATTTCTTTTTGCAGATAGTTTGTTTTAATGCGTAAACAACTAATTTTGTATGTTGATTTGTATCCTGCAACTTTACTGAATTTGTTTATTAATTGTAACATTGCATTTTTTAAGGATTTTATATATATATATAAGATTATATCATCTAAAAACAGCTGATTTTACCTTGCATTTTTTCTGATTTGGGTGACTTTTATTTCTTTTTCTTGCCTAATTACTTTGGCTAGAACTTTTAGTTATGATGAATAATAGGTACTCTTGTCTTGTTCCTAATGTTAAAGGAAAAGATTTCAACTTTTTGCTGTTTAGTGTGAGGGTAGCTATAGACTTATCATATACAGTCTTTATTCTTTTGACATACATATCTTCTACACTCAATTTCTGAAGAAATTTTATTTTAAAAGGATATTAAATTTTGTTAAATACTTTTTCTGCATCTATTGTGAGGACCATATGATGTCCATCTTTCATTTTATTAATGTGGTGTATCGCAATTATTGATTTGAGTATATTGAACCATCCTTGCATCCCAGAGATAAACCCCACTTGATCCTTATGTATGATCCTTTCAATATGCTGTTGAATTTAGTTTACTAGTATTTTGTTGAAAATGTATACATCTAGGTTTATAAGAGATATCATTCTGTCATTTTCTTTTCTTAAAATGTCCTTATCTGACTTTGGAGTCAGGGTATCACAGCCCTCTCAAAGCTTTAGAAGAATTTGAGAAGAATGGACACTAATCCTTCTTTAATTGTCTGGTAGAATTCACCAGCAAAACCATCTGGTGCTGAACTTGGTTGGAAATACTTGGTTTACTAATTTAATCTTTTAATTTTTATTGGTATATTTATATTTTCTATTACCTCATGATCAGTTTTGGTAGGTTGTATGTTTCTAGGAATATAACCAATTTCTCCTAATTTATCAAATTTGTTGGTATATAATTTTTGATAGTAGTTTCATATAATCCTTTTTATTTCTATGACATCTTTTGTAAGGTCTCTTCTTTTACTTCTAATTTTATTTTTTTGAGTCTTCCCTCTTTTTTTTTTTCCTACTTGCCTGGATAAATGTCAGATTTGGTTATCATTTCCAAAACCAGTTCTTAGTTTTATTAATCTTTTATATTATTTTTTCTGGTCTCTGTTTCAGGCATTTCAGTTCATGCAATAGTGTAATAACTGTTCTGCAACTTTGTTCTCCTTCAATATTGAGTTTCCTAATATGTTTATTTTGGCTGTCTGTATAAATTTTGAAAAAGTTTTCCAATATCCATAAATTAACTTGCTGGAATTTTTACTGAGATTACTTTGGATCTGTAAATTCAAGTTGGGAAAATGGACATCTGTTGAATCTTTCTATTCAAGAATAGGAAATATCTCCCCCATTATTTAATTCTTCTATCAGAGTTTTATAGTTTTTCTCATATATATCTTGTCAATATTTAGATTTATACCAAAATTTTCTCTTTTGAAAGGGGGTACCAGTATAAATGATACTGTATATTTAATTTCATAATCCATTTATTAATTATTGATATCCTGAAAATTAATTAACTTTTATATAGTAATCCTATATCCTGCACCCTTACTATATAACTGCTTATTGGTCCAGTTTTTTAACCTCTACTTTTTCTTTTTTTCTTTTCTTTTTTTTTTCTTTGTCTCATTTCAATTACCTTTTTAGTCTGATTATCAACCACTATAGCAATTATTGGGTCACACGCTGCAGAAATCAAAACAATACAGCTTGCATTATACTTCAGTTTCAATTCCAAAACTCAATTTTGATATTAGGTATATAATCTTGCTAATTCTTTTAGATTCAATTCTGATAAAATGGTTAGAATTTATATAATGAAGAAAGAGATTATTGGTCCTCAAATCCTCTCAACTTCCTGATGGCCATGATTTATACTGTACAATTCTATTTGGTTATCTGTTTTTCAGAATGGTTTTGGCCATAATTATCTAACAATAAAATAACACTAGCACTTAAAATTGACCTTCTATTATTGTCCTGAAATGACATACATACCCACATGTCTTTCAACTTTATTTCCCCATAATGTAACTTATTCAGGGTAGAGCTTTTTTTGTAAAGAGCCATAATTTCTTGAGATGAGATTCCACTAATCAGTTTCATAGGTTTTCTACCATTTCTCTCACGAGGTAAGCATGTTTGATGCAAACAAAACACGTTCTTTGCCTTGACCTACCACAGTTCCTGGGTTAGTGAAAATTAGTTCTCACCAGGGAATTTTGTTTTGCTAATTGTATGAATTTGCTTTTGAGAACTGAAAGTATCCAAGTTTTATGAAAAATCAGCTAAAATTTTATGTTCCCCAACATTCAAAGAGTTGTATTAACCACAGTCAGTGATTTTTAAATCTTTAAAATAAAACCCTTTGTTGGTTTATTATGTATTATGTTTTTTCATCTATAATTATAGCCTAGTTAATTTTTATCCATATTTCTACATAGTTCTTATGGCAGAGGATCCCACTTATTGGGATGTGCACATAACATGGGTATAGGCAATTTAATTATTGTTTTTTTTTATTTGGAAATAATTAAATTATATCTACGTGCTTTTATGAATATAACAATTTGAGTAAAGAAATCATTATTATATTATAGCTAACAACTCCTACCCTTTAAAAATCTATCTCATTTAATGTTAATGAGCCACTAAATATATTCAAAGGCTCATTAGTATCATTAAATGCTCCAGAAACCATAAATATGAAGTATATTCATCTGAAGATGGTTCAGCACAGTTCATAAGGCATAACACATGTCATGAGCTGCTACTCAACTACATTTTTACTAACTAGGAAAATCAGGACTTGTCTCCTTCTTCCCATTGAACTCTAACGGTTACAACAAGTTTCCTTGAAAGGTCCATCAGGGGAAAAATTTCTATACGCACCATTTATAGTAGTGAATAAAGTTGAATTCACTAATTATGAAAAATGCTAGAGAAAGCTTTCCTACTCAGTTATTTTCTCTAAATTTATTTTTCTTGGGTCATGTAATAATAATAATAATAATAATAATAAGTATGAATCAAATTCTTATGATTTTCCTTTAAAAAAAATCTCAGAGGGATCCCTGGGTGGCGCAGCGGTTTGGTGCCTGCCTTTGGCCCAGGGCGCGATCCTTGAGACCCGGGATCGAATCCCACGTCAGGCTCCCGGTGCATGGAGCCTGCTTCTCCCTCTGCCTATGTCTCTGCCTCTCTCTCTCTCTGTGTGACTATCATAAATAAATAAAAATTAAAAAAAAAATCTCAGATACATCATTATGGCCTGAGTTAATGCATTCTTCTAGAAGTATACCATCAGATTGTAGGTGAAATCTTTGCTTTCTTAGCTGAGATCATTCAGGGACAGTCATTTTCTATATTTGAGCCTGGAGGTATTTCTAACAAAGAGATACATGTTTGTTGTTCTCTAGAAGAAGAGGAAATGAATTTGCTTCAAGAGGAGAATATTACTGTTGTCAATTTAGAAAGCTCAAAATGTTATGTGCAAAACAACAACAACAACTATAAAATGCCATATGCGTTCACCCCTAAAATTATGATAATAAAAATGCTAATAATGTGTCTATTCCACATAATTCAAATGCCTCAATTTCCCTGTATGCAAGAAATGAGTGGGCAAATTTATCTCATCTCTTGGCCAGGGGCATCATGAGGAATTAATTTTACAATTATTTTTTTCCTGTTTAGATGAAAGTTGCTAGGACTATAGTAATAAAAATTATGTTATAAGACCGTCTTTATATTTCAGACAGGCTGTATTTTGGAAATTTGTACTCCTTGAGTTTCAAAATGATTATTTATGTCAAAACTTTGTTCCAGTTGCCTTTGATAAGCATCATAAATACAATGAATTACTTGTGCTTTCTTTTTAAAACTGACTTTGAATCTTTTAATACAAGTTTCTTAGTCACAATAGACTTGTTTCTACTTGCAGTGCATATAGTAATCTTGACTGCAGCTTCCTGCAGGGTCTGGGATATCCTGCCGAGCTTCACATGACCAACATTATAACAGTACTGCTTGCAACCCACTGCTTGTTTACTTCATATTCTCAACTCAAGATTATTCATCTTTCTTCCCCCCAGATGTTAGTTGTCATTTAGCTCCTGTGACTTTTTAAAATCTTCTAAACAAGGTCATTTTAGATTTTTTGGTCAAGATAGTAGCCAGCCAGTGCTTTCCCCAGGCTTCATTGAAAACACAGAAAGAGAAGGAAGGTTATTAGCACCAATGGCAACTCAGAAAATCGATTAAAAATTTATCAGAACTTAAGAGGTTTTCTAATAACCAAAAGAATTCTTGTATGGATTATCAGGACAATGCAAGAAATCAGTAAATCAGAGCTTACACTTGATGGTTTCTCTGCATCAGAAGTGTGGATTATTTACTGACCTGAGGGAAGATAGCCATACCTCATACCACAGCGGATCTGCTTTATGAGGCAGGCAGGCAATAAGCACTTCATTTTCCTATTCTTCCCATTGGTATTTCTTTTTGTCTGCATCACTTATCAAATAAATTTCTCAGCAGTGTTACTGGAAAGAGGAGTGGGGAAGCAGTAGAGCGCTACATCCTGGCATGTGGAATCGGTGATAGAGAAGGGGTGGAACAGAGCCCTCTGGGGGTGCAGTTTTATTGGATTGTTTTCAGGCAAGAAAAGAATTACAGACTGCTTCAAATTGTCTGGAAAAAATGCCCTCCTCACAAACTGTAGTTCAGGAATGGCGAACAGGCAATCTCTCTCCATCCAGCAGAGCTGTGCCACATGAATGACCGACAGATACTGCAAATGTGGCTTTGGTCTACAGCAGCAAACCCACCGAATATTAGTGATCTAAGTGATACTTTTAACAGCCACTAGGCTGAGACTTCTCAGCATGTGCTCCCTGTACCACCTCCACTAGCCTTACTTTGGAAGCTTGTTAAATGCATAAATTCCCCAGCCTCCTTTTTTCCCCCTGACATTTCTCAGCTTTGTTGTGATAGCACCCCCTCAACTTTAGTGACTGACAACAAACACCTGTTTAGTCCTCAGAATTGTTGGGGTGTTGCTGTACATGTTGTCTTGTTCTTGGATACTGCCTGAAGGAATAGCCACTCCCGGGCACATGTTCTTCTCCAATCAAGAGATGGATTGGGCCCATGTAATTTTGTTTGAAATGCACTTTTTGATGTTGCATGTGTTACAGAGTTACATTCTATTGTGCAAAGCAAGATACCAATAGGAATGTACTACAACCATATAGTATATGGATATTTCTCTTCAAGAGAGAGAGAAACAGGTGTGAAGAATACTACAATTTTTCGTAACTTGAGAAAATATTTTTTTCAGTAGGGTAAAGGGTGTCCATGAATTGCATTTTAAGAGTCCGTCCGTGTTAGACCAATATACATTAACCATGAGAACCACCAAGCCATATGGATAATAACAAGCTGTGTTCTTTATTATGTGGTAAAGTGGAGATTATGCTATAAGGAAAGCATAATTTGGCAAAAAATTACTGAAGGTACATTTTTAGAAACACCTTCTTTGTGTTTTGATAGCATTAGAGTCTAAGATCGGATAATTGGCGGAATAAAGAGACAACATACTGAAATTAATAGAGATCGGATTATGAAACAACCAGAGGCAAATTGGACTTGAAGCGAAATATAGTCAATATCAAACATTTAACCTGCGTAAGAAGCATTAAAGAGCATAATTGGCTATGCATGGTATTAAATCCATAATAGGGAGAACAATCTTGAATAGCTAGCCTTAAATATAGAATATATAAAGATACAACTGATTCAGCAGAAGATGGTAAATATGTAAAATAGATAATGCAGACTTAATATTCAGGTTACTGGTGTCACAAATAAGAAAAGAAAATGCAATATAAGTAATCATAAGAAAAAGAGAATGAAACTTTTTTGTATTGAAAAAATATGAGCTTACACCGTTGAAAGAGCATAGGTAATATCAGATTACTAAAATGTATATATTTATAAATTATTATGCATTTATATAAGATTTGTATATTATATATGAGATATATACGATTTTTGAATTTTAGGAAAATATTTTTCAAATGTCCAGGGAAGAAAAAGCGGTTACTTTAAGCATTGGTCTGTGTAGCATCCGACTTCTGTTGAACAACACTGAGCCAATGAAATACCATGTGCAGATATTTGAAGGAAAATGTTATAAATTCAAATTTCTGTATTTAAACAATTCATCTCATTCATCAAAAGACAGTAAAATAATCCCCTTTTTTCAAAGATCAGGAAATGTACCATCTATATTTTTCTCCCAGTGTATACCAATACGAGACTTTTCTAAATATGCTGGAAATAACTCCTTTAGAAAGTAATGTAAGGAAAAGTAATAGTTACCTAGATCTAAAAATAACAAAATATAGTAATATACATATGATAAATTTTAATTTGTATATTAAGCATAGTAATAGAATAATAGCAATAAACATTAATAAAATAGAACAATTAGGACAATATACTGATAAAAGTATGTGAATATGGGCTCTCTCTATATATATCTTACTGTACTGTACTCACCCTTGTTATCTAAGACGATAAAATGCCTATATGATGACGGGAAGTGGGATGAATGACAAAATCCCTGGGATGTTACCTTATTGACCTTATGGTGATAAGTCAGAAGAAAGATCATCTGCTTCTGGACGTCTATTAACCACAGATAACTGAAAGCATGGGAAGCAAACCCACAGATAAGGCAGGACTACTGTATTGACTTTAGTTAATAATATATCAATATGAGCTCACTAATTGTAGCAAATCTACCATATTAAAATGTTTAGTTGTAAAGGAGACCACGTATGGCATACATGGGAAATCTGTATTATTCTTATAATCTTTCTATAAATCTAAACCTTTCTAAAAATTAAACTTTGTTTTTAAAAAGACTATAGAAATGTCACTGAATTTGGATAAGGTGTGTTATTGGAATTGAATTTGTTTTTTTTTTTTAAACTTCATTCTGAAAAGGAGGAATTATTATTTTGGAGATGTAGGGTGGACTGATGAACAAAGAAGATAGGAATGCATGATCACGGCTTCTTATTTTAGGCCATATAGATAGAATTTTAAAAACATGTGGTTTCACCAACCTACAAAAATAGACATTTGGTAAAGATGAGAATAATTTTGATATCCTGTAAAAATTATGTGGCTAGCTATGAATGAGTGAAGATTCTAGCCCTCACTTGAAGAATTAATTAGTGGTATGTAATAACAATTCCTTTAGTCTCTCTACAGATGAAGTTTTTCACGGCTGACTGGTAGGAGTAGGATTAGTTTTACTGTGAGAGTTTGCTATATCTAAAAACTCTGATTTTGTGTTTAAGCCAGTGATATTCAAGTTAGGCCTGCTATTAATAATATTATTTTAATCAGATCAGTCCTTTGATAAGTAACATGATATTAGGTCCTGACTTGAATGGTGGTCCAGGTTTAATTCTGTTATCTGAGAAGAAGTATTGATTGTACCCCCTCTAATATGCCAAAGGGTCTAATTTTGGTAAATTAAATGAGTAACTTATTGCATTGATAAAGAAATATTGTGTAAAATATAAATTCTCTCAGAAATACTATAAACGAATCATTATTTAACACCATGCCCTTGACTTTACCTCAGGTGGACAGTCATTGAATATGAATAGATTCTTGGAGTTTTGAAAAAAAAAAAAAAGCTATTGTATTTACTGCCCATTTGAAAGTTCTGTATTTTATTTACAAAGACTTTTTCAATATATTCTTCCTAGAATTCAGAGATAAGAAAAAAATATGTCTCCCTTTGTAAATTAAAATACCATGTTTGATTTATAATTTAGTGTCTGCAGTTCGCTGTGTTTCTCTTTCTGTTCTTTCTGTTTCTTATTTCTAGGAAATATTGACCCAGCTTTTGCTCTCAAACATAAGTCCTTCCTTCAGCCTAGGTTTTCTATGGCAATTGTTTCCTAATATCTGTTGTTTTCTGATTTGTTTATATTTTTACATTTAAAATATAGAAGCTACCTTAGTTTCTTGGAAATAGGCAAATTGAGTGTATGTAAAATAGACAATAGTATTTGAAGTGGCTTAAGGCATTTTAATAGTAAGCTATAGTAAGTCGTAACTTCTCTACTGAAATTGTGCACATACTATTGTTAGTTACTTCACGGTGCTATTTTTTGTATTAACATCTTCATTTTTTTTTTCCTTTTAAACACTGAAAATATAACTTCCATTTTGGAGCAGCTATATACTGAGCCATCAGTAAAGTAAAATAAAAAATAAAATAAGCCATATTTTTCATTGAATTGAAAGAGATATTATTGAAAAAGAAATTAAGTAAGTGATTTTTAAAGGCAATAACCTTTTTTTTTTTCAATAACCTTTTTTTAATCTGATATCCCCTCCCTAAAATTTCAAAGACCTAAAATAATTGAATAATAAAATTATAATTGTTGGTTAGAAAGAAGAGTTCCTTTTAAAATGAAATGCAATCATTATATTAATTGATTGTGGGAATCATTAAATCATGTTTTCCTGACTTTGTGTGACTTTTTTCTCTCTTTCCAACATTTCCCTTTTTAATGGAATGATTCAAGAAAGGTTTCCAAATTCATGTAGATATGTTTTTACTCTTAAATACTCATGGTGGCTTAATCTTAAAATGCCCACCTTCTGTTACTACCACATATATCCCATTGAAGCAGTGATATTCAATCATATTCCATCGCAGAGTCATCTAGCTACATTGTAGTTTTTCCCTTAGGTTTTGTCAATTTTACCCTGTATTTGCCATGGTAAAATAATCACATGAATTTTTCAAACAAATTAATTTCCAACTGAAAATATCCACAAAACACAAATGGGTTTTGTAATGTTTATACCAAATTTTCAAGGAAATTCAAAGACAGGTGTAGATTAATTCCCCAATGGGTTCAGAAATTCCATATAAAGAAAAATCTGCATTCTGAGTGATGGAATCTATGTAAGAGACAAAATTTAAATTACCAAGGCTCTAGATATAATATTTATATCTAATGTTTTGATAGGCTTATGTGGTAAAGACAAAATAACTTAAAAATGATAAAGCCAATTTTTATCAATTATCAATCAATCAATCAATCAAAATGAGAGCTATTTCAAAAATTCATGTGGTTATTTCAAAAGCATTTCATGTATATTATTTTGTCATCTCATCCAAATTACCACCCTTTACCCAATGCCCTCAATCATCTTTCCTTGTTCCTTGGCTTCTGCTCATCTGTTAAATATTGTAGTACCTAGCCTAGACTTGTTTTCTTTTCTGTGTATGCATTTAAGTCAATAAATCCAATTTTATTTTTTAATTACCTTTTACATCCCAATAATCTCCAAACACATTTCCAATCTTAACTCATTCCTTAAATTCTAGGCAGTTATATTTAACTGCCTTCTTGATTTTACCTCTACCTAACCACTCATTGCATCTATCATCTATCTTCTTGTCATTGATCTGTATATCTACATCAACTATCTAACAGATATTTTAAAATTAATGCAGAATTCTCAATTTCCCCCACTCTACCCAATTATTCTTCCCCATTGGCTTCCATCTTTATCCCAATAAATTACCCACTTGTTTAAGTGAAAACAAACCAAAACAAAACAAAATAAAACAGAAAACTGTAAGTAAGCATTGATTTCACTTCAATTCAGCCATCATATCTAATCCACTGGCTAATTCATTATATTTAACTCCAAAACTTATTTTTACTTGATCAACTTCTTTCCATTTCCAGGCCTATTGCATGATTCCAAGTCATTATTCTCTCTTACATAGACCTCTGTAATACTTACTTACCTAATCATACTGTGCCTAGTGTGGCCAACCCCAAATCTATTCTCCATCAGTAACTAGACTTATTTTCATGAAACTAAATCACAAATTTTCCTTTTTATCCTTGCTTGTAAATATGCCCCCGGCCTCTTCTATCATGGTCTTTATATTGTACCATTTCCCAGATTATTACACTTTTCATGCCTATTGCCGAACTTTTGGATTCTTCATCATTTCAAATTCATCTAGATGTTAAATTCTCACCCTGAATGTTTTTCATTATGTTGATATTGTTCACAACCTTGTATTATTCAGTCCTCTGTCTTCTCAAATGTTACCTCAACGAAATTTTCACACACCAACTGCCAAGTCTGAAGTATCTACTTAGTTATGTGTTATCACATCACCTAGCTTTATGACTTCATAGAGCACATGCAACTATTTTTTTTATTGTCCGCATCCCTCTACCAAAATATAATTTCCTTAAGAGTGAGGTTTTTTTTTCTTATTACTAAATCCTCAATGTCTAGAAGAATGTCTAGCACATAATAGATATTTGATACTTATGAATTGAGTGAATGGGTGAATAAGTAAGTGGGTTGGAGCTATTTGGTTACTTCTGTGCTTTTTGATTTTATTGCTTACTTCTCTTGGGATGAATATTGTACCTCCAACCCTAATTCCTATCCCCTCATATAATCCTCCTTCTCCTCATCCAATGTTAGATATTTCAAAAACCATTGAAATTATTTCAAAATATGAACAATATTCTTTGAGAACTTGCAGACCCTGTATATATCTATAAAAATATTTTATTTAATTATTATTATACTGTGAACTCAAAACACCAAGCATAACTCAAATATCCAAAGAGAGTAATTCTTTAGATCTCTTTAATTGTCTTTATATGGCATATGACACCAGGGTCATAAGATATATAGTAAATATTTTATAATCATATACCTGAACTTTTTAGATTTGTGAGATTAAAATGTTTTAAATATTTTTTCTACTTTCATTGTATTTTTAAGAAATATGAGTATTTCCATAATTAGTAGTTTTTTTAAGGAATAACTTTGGGATCTTAAACATTTTAATGAAAGAATAAAATTGACCTCGGTTTATAGTGTCCATGGGGTTTGAAAGATGAGTCAACATTAAAAATAAAAATAGCTAGTTATTTTTCCAGCAAAAGAGAACTTATACAGGAATAATGAAAGAATTGCAAATTTGGGAAATGCAAATTATGGCAAACTATAGACAAGTTCAAAGAACAAAGCAGAGGAACAGTCTTTTATAAAAAAGAAAAAGAGAGAACTTGATAGCAGCTATTTTAAACAAAAGTTTAGCCCACTACAGAAAACTGAGAGTTTGAAATTTAGACGCTCCTTATTGACTAGTAAATTGCAGCTTCTCATTGCCTGGGCTGTTGCTGGGTAAGGAAAAAAAAAAATATTCCTCCTGCTGGGGTAGTCAAATACATCACTATCTGCCCAGAAATAAGGTGCAACACATGGTACATGCACTCTTTCTTCAGGGCTTCCTGACTCCATCATAAAGCAAATTTCCTTTAATTAATTTTCATAGGTACTAATCACCATCTTCCTTTTTTTTGGATTATTACCAGTTTGAGACAAGGACCAAGGATCCAGTTTTATTACTCTATCTTTGTAACAATTTCTTCATTTGACAAATGAAAAGATAAGCAGATACCATACAATGGGAAGGTTATAAACTAATCCAACTTATCAGTATTGGTTATTTATCAGAAAAAGAATATCCTTTAGTAAAGTATGTGGGTTCTATAACCAGATGTCCTGAGTTTAAATTTGGATCTAACACTTTCTAATTTTCATTTCAGGAAAATTAACTGCAATGAAGGGATCAGTTTCCCTTTGAGTAAAATGGAAGTATTATCAATTGCCTCTTGAGATTGCTATGAGAATTAAATGACTTACTTCATACTTACCACTTAGAGACCAGCAAGATAAAGAAAAGCACGCATCACCCCTGCTCTCAGTTTAGTGATATAAATAGACATTGATTTTTTTAAAGAGGATTTGAGATGGTCATTAAAAATTGACCAGGTACAGAAGTTGTATTGAAGAGACAACATTAATGTTGTCTAGGCAAACAAGAAAGTAATTTTTCCAAATTCTAATATAGCAAAACTAAAAACTGTCTCTTTCAAAATTCAAAATAGATGATTCAGGACATATAAAGTATATATTATTAATAATTGGGATAATAAACTTCTCAAAGTAATTATTGAATTGTGTGATGCCCTATATATATTACTGTATCAATAAATATGAAAATAAACAGGTAACTAATGTAACTTAGCTGAGTAATTTTGATATATGAGAGGTCTTCCCCTACCTTAGATTGAGACAGTTGTCTGAAGAAACACTCTTGCTTAAGACCGCCTGTCCATCTCTGCCTTGTTCAGAAGCATGACAGTGTACTGCATTATTGACTTTAGATACGATCCAGTGTAGCAAAAATTCATTCATATGACCTATCCTTTCAGTTTCCCTAGTGCTCACTGTGTTCTCACTCTCTCACTCCTGCTTTATTCTCGTTCACTATCTCGTTTTGTCAAATTCGGTGTTGTAGAGGGTGGACAAAGGCAAAGTTGGAGGCTCTCCAGGTTAGTAACAGGCATCTAAAGCTGAGACCAATTTAGTTGTTCTTCAAAGAGACAGGCACAGAGAGTAGAAAGTCACATGGAAACCTTAGCACTCTTTCCAGGGGGTCACCAAATGCTATAATACCAGCTTTAGAGTAAGAGAGAAAGAGAGAGGGAAATACATATAATGCAAAAGAGATTTCAACAGCTCCTTGTAGATGTTGAAGGGAGAGGGACATTTTTCATCCCAGTCATATTTTAAAATCTCCTATGAAATTTGTAACAAATATATATTCACAGCTCTGCTTGATTATTATAATTCAGTATATCTGGAATGGAGGTTGGGCTTCCAAAGTTTTAGAAAATTCATTAAGCTTAGAGAATAACTGATTTAAGAAGTAGGACTATGAAAATTCAACTAGGAAAGAGATTTGAAAAATCAAAATAATCCTGAGAAAAACTTCAGAAAACACAAAAGACAGAGAGATGAAGAAGAATGAAGACCATTGAAAGATGTCTTTGGATTAGATTCTTAGGGGAGGACTATATGGTTTGCAAAACATTATTTACATTATAAAAAGGAAATTCCAGTAACTTAGAGGTTTATATTAATACAAGAAATATACAAAATATGTATTTTCTGGGACAAAGTTTATGCTTTCATAGAATGAACAGGTTAATGTTTTATGATGTCACATTAAGTCAAATATTTAAGCAGCAGGACAGTATGTTAGCATTATGTTGCTTAGCATTTATCAAAGAAAGACAAAGTTCATACAATACAAAAAAAAAAGAACCAGAAACCTGAGTTCAAACACTGCCTTTGATTCTAACATCCTGTAGGATTACAAATGAGTCACTTTAAAAAATAATGTTCACTCACTTCACTTTGTCGTGAGTTCCTTGACACCACTTATTCAGGAAGGCTTTCTCTATACCCCAATCATGCCAGGTATCCAAATATTATCATAATCAGCTTGCTGATTGGTCTCATCAGCAAGTTTGTAGAACTATGGATGGCAAGCATGGCAAGCAAAGCATTTGGTATCAGCAGAGAAACATTAGATGTAGATATACAGCTTTATTAAAACATTAAATGAGAGAGGAAGGATAGTGTGTCAAATGTTACCAGGCACAGAGAAAGGAGTAACTACCCCCTACAAGGGTCATGATGAACACGTGGTGAATACTTCCTAAAGGAGGTGGTACTTGAACCAGACATTTGGGTTACTAGAGAATATAGTTAGGATATTCTTAGAATTGTCAAATATGTCAAGTAGAAGAGTTTTGAGCCATTTTGATGTGTATTATTGTATTTATCTGGGAGTTTACTGCGTGAAATAACGTGGTGGAAGCTAAGATCAAATAATGACAATTTTGGAGTGGTGCCTCTTTTGAATTTATACTTAAATAGGAAATTACTGAAAATCTGTAGGCAGTCAAATACTATGAACGTATACCTGTATTATGGAAATTAGAGAAGTGGATATGAAGTAGGGTAGACTGGTGATAGAGATCCAACCAAAGTAGTCACAAACCATTGCTGTGGTGGTCCTATGAATGGGTCCTAACAATAGAATCACTCTGTTTTCCATATTTACTCTCTCTTACTAAATATTAGGAGACTTGAGATGCCTGGGTTGCTCAGTGTTTGAGCAGCTGCCTTCAGCTCAAGTCATGATCCTGGAGTCCCTGGATCGAGTTCCACATCGGGCTCCCTGCATGGAGCCTGCTTCTCCCTCTGCCTGTGTCTCTCTGCCTGTGTCTCTGTGTCTCTCATGAATAAATAAATAAAATGGTTAAAAAAAAAAAAACTAGGAGACTGAAGTGTCTCTATTCTTAATGACTAATGATTCCAGGTAATAAGCATAATTATGTTTCTGATTTGGTTAAACCTATATCTATAATGTATGTAGTCTCTGGTTCTCAAACCCATAGGCCTAGAAAATGTTAAGACCATAAATTTGACTTATATTTCAGAGGTGTTGAACTCCGTAGCAGTAGAATAAAAGATGTAAAGGAAGCTCTCTGTAGATCAAAAATATTTTATTCAGGGGTTTCTAAGTACTCCAGTATCTCGGTAATGCGATGCAAATGACAATTTAGGAAGTAGGAAAGAATAATCTCATGTAAAATATAGCATGAAATAAAGAGTTATTAAATGAATAAATTGGTACATATGAAGTAACTGAATTCAAAATGTTAGGACTTTGGAAATATACTTAATCCCGTTTACTCAGTGTTAGAAAGTTCACATAAGTTGCAATATATAAATAGTTTAAGACAGCTCCCAAAACATAGATATCTCTCATTAAAGGTAAACACACTGATGATGGTGATGGGAATTATAAACTATGATCAAAATGAGAATGTCCTGCTAAATTTTACTAGGCCAAAGCTTCTTTGATTCTCATCAGGATTTTTTATTTGATTACGTTTAAAAAGATATAAATTGTCATTGCAGTAGATTGGGTGACGATTCCGTTGATTCCTTCCAATTCCTATGTGTCTTTTGGCACATAGTGACCTCCCACAGAGTGAAAAGGTAAAATTTGTAGCAACACGGCTTGTTCTAATGACGGAATGTTAAAGATACCATTCAAAGTATATCTTAAAAACATTTGCACGATTTACCTTGTTTACTATTGTCTCTACCAATGTCATAAAAAAGACATACCTAGTTAGCCTACTTGTCCCAGGAAGAGGCTGAGAGACACCTAAAGCCATCCCCAGTCAACCGGGACACACAGTCAAACTGAGTTCCTCAGAACAGTTCAGCTGAACCAGATCTGATAAGCTAACAGTCAGTCACTACACACACCTGAGAGGAATGATTTTAAATCGCTCAATTTTAGGGTAACTTTTTAAGTAGCAACAACAAATACAATATTCCCAAACTTTCCTATCAAAAGTAAATGAAAGTACCTTGCTTGGTGCTAGAGCAACCACACAATACTGAAGAAACTCTTCAAACAATATCCGTGATCCTGTGAAAAATGTAACCCACATATGATGGGCAGACATGAAATTAAGGAATAAACATTTCTAAAAGGCTATTGTTCTGGAACAGTGAGAATTCAACAAATACTGGCAGCATATAGCTTTATGGTTTTTTTGACCCAGGTGAGAGGAAAAAAATTTCTATTTAGAGACCTAGAAAACAAGTTTTTTTTTCTCTCCAATTGCTTTACAATCAGCTTTATATATAAAAAATATATTTTTTTCATATATAAATACATTATATAATTTATATAATTTTATATATATGTATATTTCAAAGATATTTATCTCTCTTCCCAGTTTCTCCTGTGTTTTTGTTTAAGAAACCCCTTCCTCATCTTTTTTCTTTAATTTCTTCAGTTCTAATTGTGGAAAACATAGAGCTGTAGCTTATCCAATTGTTTTCCTTACAGGTGTTGTTATAAACCACATAAATTGTATGCAACTTTTAACCAATGCAATCTAAATTTATAAAATAACTTTATTGTTAGACTAATAGATAAATATCTATTATATCTAAAATATCGAAAAATCTATCTATAAATATCTGGTTCTGTGGCCCCAACCCTCCTAAGGAGGCTAAAGTAGAAGAATTACTAAGAGGTAGAAAATACCTAGGAACAATCGTCTTTGGTTCCTGCTCCTTGATTATTTCAATCAGAATTGGGATTAGTAATCACAAATTCCCAAGAAGTTTGAAACTGTGGTAGACTTTAATGCTATTTAACAGATATTTTTGGCTTCCTATTATCTACACAAACTTCCTGCACCTTCTGTTTGGATGGAGCTGTATAACCAGTTTGGGCAATGAATTGTGAATGTGGATCACTTTTCTAATATTTGGCCAGAACATTTAAATGGTATGAGACCTTATCTCTTTTCCTCTCTTGCTTTGTTTGGCAATATTGCTGGTAACGGTAACTTCCATCATTTGAGTCCTAGAGTAAAATCAAATTACTGCAGAGCACCTGGTCTCTCTGTAACACATACCTCATCCAAGTGTATACATTAAGTGTGAAGAAAAGTAATTGTAAGAGATCCTAGGAGAAAATCTACCAAGTGATGTCATGAGTAATTATTGGGTCATAAAATCATACATTTTTTTCTCTTGTTTTTGGGGTTCTTAATTTTCCTAATTATATTTAATGGTTATAACATAATCTTTAAACTTTCATTTTCTAGCACATTCTCTTAGTGTGCTAGAGCTGCAGCAATTTGATAAATAAGAATTATGCAGTGGACCTCTATCATATACTGTGTGATCTTTTCCATACAATTTTAGAAAGTGTCCCTTATCTACTTTAAACAATATGTGGGAGCTTTGGTCTCTTCTACCACCGTAGGTAGTTTAGTCAACATCTCAAAAGACACAGAATCATTAGGAGGCGTGGAGAGAGACAGACTGAGAGAGGAACATTTAGTTAACGGAATTGACTCACACGCTAAGAACCTGGAGACCTAGGGCAGGGCCTACTGCGGTGAAGGCTGTCCACTGACAGAATTTATTCTTACTCAGGGGAGGTTTGTCTTTGTTCTGCTTTATTCACAGTCCACTGTTTTATGTGTTGATTAAAAAACAAAACAAAACAAAACAAAACAAAAAACACCCTCACAGTTAGTTTGACTGAATATCTGGGTGTCATGGTCCAGCCAAGTTGATCCACGAAACCAGCCATCACAGGTATTAACTCTGGCTAACGAATGACGCTTACTTTATTCCCTGGCAATTGGACCCAGAATACGTGGGGTGAGTGGTGCCAAGGAGAATTCCTTCTCAGGAACTAGTATGAATCTCAGAATCTTTCAGTATCTCTCCTGTTGAGTTTATTTGCTGTAAAAGCTTGTAAAATCTGGGATCCATCTTTCCCTCCCTCCTCAGGATGAAGTCAAGCCGGCGTGCTCAGTAGATACATACAGAAGGAGACTCCTGGCAGTCTTATTTCAGCAGATAGGTCCAGATATAACTTAAGCCATGAAACATTGAAGCCATTTGTGACCATAGCATAAGCAGGCCATCCTGATAAATATTTTATTCACCAGTTCCCCCTTTTTTGACATACACTTGTTAGCTTCCTGTCGCCTATCATCATCAAAGAGGCATAGATACAGCAGTAACTTATTATCTCGCTATTTCTGCCGTAATAAAATCATGGTAGCGCTATCTGTCAGAACCTGGGGCAACATTTGGTATTGTAGGATAAAATCTTAGACACTGTTGATAGTGCCTGCCCCACACCTGCATTAGCTGGCAAGATATTGTCATTGAATTCTGGCACAATTTGTGGTACGAAGACCATGGGATCTGCCATTTAAATCTGTTGGTGCATGAAAAATACCAGAGAATGTCCACTTGAAACAAAACAAAACAAAAATGGCTTATCAATTCTCTTTACTACATAAGATAGTAGTCTTTCTACCAAAGATTCTCTGTCAAATTATTTGTATTTAAAAATCTACCTATTATTCCTAGGCAGCACTCACACCTTCTGTGTCTTCATGAAGTAAATAGCATTGAGGAAACTGTTGATTATGTTATGGCTAGTTTATAGAAACTAAAAGTGTAACAGAACAGCAACCGTTGCTACCTGCAGAGTTTGTGAATTAAAACATAATGCACTGGCTGTGTCTGATGGTTTAGAAAACAATAGGTCAGCATTTGCCAGTCATTAAGAAATAAGACTGTAAAGCACAGCATTATTCCAGAACCACCATGTGAAGGATTATTACACACAAATTGAGAAAGGCAAGTTAGGGACTATTGGAAATTACATGGCAATAGCTTCAATCACAATAATAAAACACCTTTTGATTAGTCATTATTCTAGTATCTTTTATGACATTTGACTCTCACAGTACCTATTTTTCATAGGGAAAATAATCTTCTTGCCATAATACCCTCTTTTCCCCACACAGAAATCTATATTACTCGTATCTACGTGGGAAATAATCCTGTCTCTAGTTGTTGGGGTTTAACGAACTCTAGTTCACAAACGATGCCACCCAGTCTCACCACACTGTGCCTACTCCTGCTCTGACTCTGAAGTGGGGTATCTATTTTGTCTCGTCATCAAGTTCCAGGTCAACTTTCTGGCTGCTTCTGACATGTCTAAGAACGCTTTGTGGAAACCAGTCTTACCTACGAGATAGCCTTTCTCTTGCCTTATTTCTGAACAGACTAAAACTCCAGCCTTTCATGCAGGATTCTGCTGCTCGGAGTCACATTGTGATGCCCACAGCATGGTGGTATGAAGCATAGAATCTGGAATCAGAGTGAAGTAGATTGCAACACTTAACACTTTATTTTTATTTTATTTTTTTTAATTTATTTATTTTATTTTTTTTTATTTTTTTCACTTAACACTTTATATACCAGTTTTCTTATCTGTCAAATACGAGTAACTAGTTTTTGCCTCACGCTTTCTTGCAGGTGATACTCCTACTGTCCTTACTGCAATGCTTACTATATGACGACTCATGGGATAGTAGCTGTTTCCTATTTCCATCCTTTATGCACTGTTAGTATAGTCTACTGTTCAGTTTCTTATACCAATCATTTCACTGGCCTGTTACCTTTTACATGTGACCATATTTAGTGAGTATTTATACCCAACTCAGTAGGTATAATATATTTTAAATTCTAGCTTCTCTCAAAGAAGAGAACTCATATATTTACTCATGTGTACTTAAGTTGAATGCAAATGAGTCCTTAGTTTATCAGTATATTATTGGCAGATAATTATTTTCTCTATATTACTTAATAGACTGGAACTTGCATACATCTTAAAATGCAAATCACAAGAAATAGAAAATTAGCCTGAATGAAAGTGGATATTATACTGGAAGCAAATAAGATAAAATGGGCAAGCCATTAAATATGGGTCTCCTTAGAAATAATTTAGTGTCTTTAAAAACAATACAATTATTATTACATATTCACATCCAACCATCATATTCAAATCACTGGTTAGTTTAGTTCATTTACATAGAACACTTCATTGAGTGAACAGAGTGTAAATAGAATGCAGATTTTGTAGACATTTTCTATGTTCATTTAAAATATGTTAAAGAAAAATCCTTAAAGTATGTAGGAAACCTTTTCAGAAAAGCTTTCCTATAGTGCCCTAGGATTCATTCCATAGTAGTTTATCATAATTCCACATTTATAAAGTGTTTTCAGGGAATAAGTTGACCCTTATAAGAATCTCATTAAAAGCAGTATTTCCATGTAGTTAAGCCAAAGTTCTAAAAGATGTTCTTTTTATATTTTGTCAATTTTTGTGGGGATCTTTCTAATAGATACTAAGGATCCTGCTTCCAAAAGTAATATATAACAAAGTTATCATTACCTTCCATGCAATTCTCTAGTGCTATTTATCTCAAAATAGGAAGACTCTAAGCCATTGTGGCCTTATTTATCTGTAGAAAATGTATCCAGGGTATGCTACACCTCCTGAAATAGATTAGATAATGATGATTCCATCCGTCTAGATATCTTGTTGCATCACACAGAAATGTGTATGGAAAGTTGAAATTGTGGTTCAATAGCTCAGAGATGAAGGACCTTGGTTATTGGTGACCCTTTAACCTCTGAAATACATAAGACAATATAATATTGCTTTTCTCATTTTCCCAGTTGGTATATTTTTGTGTTGATTCTTGGTTTTATAGAACACACTGTGTGATTTCTGCCAGAGTCCACAACTCTACCATTTACCATCCAATTTCTATGTTTGGTGGCATTCATAGCAGGAGCATGGTGAAACGAAGCAAGAGTGGGAATTCAATATTTATTATTAATGACAAGTGAATTTTGCTGCAATAAATTAGTTGGGCCAGCAATATGTCACTATTATATATAATAATAGAAGTTTTCATTAATCGTTCCTTTGGTACCGGTCATTTACCCACCATTAAGGAAGAGTATACAGTATAATTGGTTTCCCTGAAGCAATACTCTTTAAAATGTGAAGACAAACTAAGGATCATGGTTGAAAATCAGATAACTTGGAGGCAACAGTCCATATTGACAATGCTGATGGCAGTACTCTGGGGATGCCTAGGTGGCTCAGTTGTTCACCATCTGCCTTTAGCACAGGGCGTGATCCCAGTCGGGGATGGAGTACAGCCTGGGGCTCCCTGCAGGGAGCCTGCTTCGTCCTCTGCCTATGTCTCTGCCTCTCTCTGTGTCTCAAGTAAATACATACATACATACCCAAACATGGTAAAAAGTAAATGACCATTGTAATGGTATAATCATTATTAATATATTTTTGCCTCCATTAAGAAAAATATTTTTAGAGATAAAGATTGATGAAGTTCTGGTTGTATTCAGAGTAAAACACCAAACATACAGGTAGTTTCCATTGGGCAGCTTATTACTGATTTTGGCACAGTTATCATAGGAATTTTCTTTGAACCTGGATCTCTAAAAATTCTTGATGGCTACTTTCAATATTTGAAATAGACTAGGGTAGCAACATGGTATATTCAAAGCTCTTGAATATGTCATAATTCATATGTCATCACTACAAGAAGATTATCTTTCACCATGTCTCCCAGTGCTCTGAAAAGCTCAGTGATACTTGTGGGCACTTATCTTCTGCTATCATGTGGTAGGTGGGGCCATAGGATCACAAAATTTTTATATCAAATAACCTCTAGGGGACCGTATCTACTACATATCTGTGATGGTCAATTTTTTTTAACAGGTCTGTTACATAATTGATATACAAAAAAGTGCATATTTTTAATGTATACAATTTGATGAGTTCAGACATAGGCAAACCTGAATGATACCATCACTACAATCAAATTAAAAGATATTTCTAACACCTCCTAAAATTTCTGTGTGTGTGTGTGTGTGTGCGTGTGTGTGTGTGTTGGTAAGGACAATTAACATGAAACCTGCCCTCTTAACAAATTTTGCAATGCGCAATACTATATTGTCAACTACCCATGCCATGTTTTACAGCAGATCTTTAGAACTTGAATTCATCAGGTACAACTCAAACTTTATACCTATTGATCAACAACTCTCCCAGCCTTTGGCAACCACTATTTGTACTCTCTGTGATTTTGAGTTGGACCATTTTGGAAATATATAGGTAGAAGAATAAAGCATTTGTATTTCTGTGACTAGTTTATTTCTCTGAGCATAATGTCTCCCAGGTTCATCCATGTCACAAATTAGAGTATTTTCTTGTTTAAGGCTGCGTATTTTATCATATGCACATACCACAGTTTCTTTATTCGTTTATTTGTTGATGGATATTTAGATTGTTTCCATATATTGGCTATTGTGAATAGTTCTTCAATGAACATGAAATGCAGCAAAAGCAGTACTATGAGGGTAATTTATAGTAATAAACACCTTCATATAAAAAAGAAAAGCAGTGTCAAATAAACAACCTAACTTTACATCTCAAGGAACTAAAAAAAGAAAAAACAAATAAATGAAAACTTAGCAGAAGAAGTAATAAAGATTAGAGCAGAAGTAAAAAGAATAGAGACTAGGAAAACAATAGAAAAAGCCAATGAAAGCAAAAGTTGTTTTTTTTTTTTTTGAAAAATAAACATAACTGACAAACTTTCAGCTCTACTAAGAAAAGGAAGAGTAAAGTGAATGAAATAAAAAATGAAAAAGGAGACATCACAATTGATATAATAAAAAGGATCATAAGAGACTATTACAAACAATTAATGCCAACAAATTGGATAATGTAGGAGAAATGGATATAGTCCTAGACACACAAAGTAACAACTGTGCATCATAAGAAATAGAAAGTATGAACAAACCAATAATGAACAAGGTGAATGAATAAGTAACTAAAACCTCCCAACAAAGAGAAACCCAGGACCAGATAGACTCATTAGAGAATTATACCAAATATTTAAAGAATAATCAATACCGGCCCCTCTGAAACATTCCCAAAAAACTTGAAGAGGAGATAACACTTCCAAACTGTGGTGATTAATTTTATGAGTCAACCAGGCTAGGCTATAGCACCCAGGGTATCCAGTTCTTGGTCAGGCACCAGTCTAGATATTGCTGTGATGGTAATTTTTTTAATGCGATTAACATTTAGGCAAGTAGGCTTTGAGTAAAGCAAATACACTGGGTGAGACTCAACCAAAAGTTTAAGGTCTTACAGAAAATAGTCCCTCAAGAAGAAGGAATTATGCCTCCCGACTGCCTTTGGACTCTTACATCAGTTTCTGCCTCAGCTTCCAGCCTTCTAACTGCTCTGCAGAATTTTCACTTGCCAACTCCTACAAACACATGAGTCAATGAGCCAATTTCTTAAAATCCACATATATATATATATATATGGAAAAGTGTGTGTGTATATATATACTTTTCCATTTCTCTGGAAAACTCTAACTAATACACTCCATTCTCAGCAAACCTTTAGAGAAGTTAGCGTATAATATGTGAAAAATTCAAGGAATGAGGAGATGATATATTGTCTAGTGAATCCAGTGCAAGAGAGTGTGACCTTGAATTAGTGCTTTCATGTTTCTAAAGAAGTAATAAAAAAAAAGGAAAAGAAAAGAAAAAAAATAAAAGAAGTAATGATTGTAACTCACCCCTATGCTAATTAAGCCAGATCTATGAAGCATTCAGTATATAGGGATCAATTTTCCTGAGCTAGTATCCTCCTGGCACAAGCTGATATTAAATATTTTACTCAAAGAATAAGTTGTTGTAAGTGTATACTCTTCGGGCTTGCTCCAAGTAGCCCAGAATCTTAGCAAGAAAATAAAATCTTTTTCTCTCATAATATTGTAGACTTTTGTGATGTTCAAGTAAACAAGTTATCTTTGATGCAAAAGTTGTTTATCAGGGTTGGTCAGAGCAGAAAACTAGAAATGAAACGTCTAGGAATATCTGAAAAATCCTCAATCTTATGCTGTATTTAATTGATATGACTTGAGAAGACAGGCTGTGGTTTAGGAATTTCACCTTGGGGTTCTCAGAGACGTGTTTTTTTTTTATTGGTTGTCACAGAGGTAGTTGTAGGGTCACAGACTGCTGAAACCACATGAGGGTTCAGGTTAGAACATTCAGATATCATTCAGAAAATCATGATCCCTTTTCCATGAAAAAGTTCCAGAAATGAAAAATGGGCAGGATATTCTAGAACCCATCGGTCCTTTCAGAGCACTTTAGTTGGCTAGTAAATAGTAAGGAAGGAAAGGAAAGAAAGAAAGGAAAATAAACTCTCTTATCATTTCTCACTCCCAAATGGACACAATTCTAAAGTAGGAGGTATAATGTCACAAGACATTTGGTGGAGGACTTTAGGATCGTTCATTTAGATGACATAATCAGTGTTTACATTAAGATCAAGGTCTAGACAAAGCCAAGCCAGATTTTCTTTCCTTGTCTTTTAGGAAAACCAGCCTACTAAAGAGATGATGGAGAGCCCAGTGAAACTCTGTGCTAGGGTAGTGACATGTAGATTTCCTAGTCTTGGACTTGCAAATATAACTGATGGGAAAACAGACTCAATAATCACTGCAAAGTTGCCTTTGTTGTAGTGGTAAATGGAGGTGATGGTAGTGGTGGTAACAGCAATGACAATATGGTATTTAGAAGAGACGTGGAGTCTGGGGGTAGAATGGATCCTCCAAAATATATATTTCATATGCAAGTAATTGTTTGCATTATTTTAAAAAGGCATAATTACTGGGGACCCAAAAATGGGAATTTAATTAACATTTAATACATTTTATTCATATTAAGGAGAATAATTTTGAGGATTTTAATTGATCTTTCTAAGTGGTCCCCAATAATTTCTGAATGATCACTAAATTACAGAATCACATATGCTGGCTTTAGAACCATGCTGTCTACCATATTGCAGTACTTACACACACACACACACACACACACATACACTCACATAATAGTATCCAATAACATCGGCATTTGTAGTGTGCAGAGTAAAAAGATTAAACGGGACTGTATAACTAGTTCTGCTTTATATTGTTCCTTGGTATTGAAATGGAAATAAAATTCTGTGATTTGCAAGTGAGACGCTTTTTATTACATACTACAGAACTTTCTTTAATGTTTCCATTATTTTGCCTTCAGATAAATATGATAAAAGAGAAATAAGAGCATTGTGCAGTCCTGCTTAAATCTGAATTTAAGTTAATGGCATCTAAACTTTCTCACTTAGCCAGTATTCCATAACTTTCTACATGTATTACTTTAACTATATTAGCATTCGACCCTGTGTGATTGCATCACTTAAGAGGAGTGTTTCAGTGGCCAAATACTGGGTTGCCATAGTTGACCCTTGAATGACACAGGTTTGAAATGCATGGGTCCACTCATGTATGAATTGTTTATAGTTCAGTATTGCAAGTATATTTTTAACATTTTTCTTTAGCTTACTTTACTGTGAGAATAAATACAGTATATATACATGCCTATAACATAAAAAACATGTTAACCGACTGTTCTGCAAGGCTCCCAGTCAACAGTAGACCATGTAGTTAAGTCCTGAGAGTCAAAGTTTCTATGCAGATTTTCAACTGTGTGTTCCTAACCCCCACATTGTTCAAAAGTCAACTATAATTTATTGAAGTTCTTTGACTCATTTATCAGTCAGAAATCCATGTATTATTTTGGATAAGGCCACTAAATAAAATAGCTCTATATAAATATTATACATGAATTCAACTGTCCAATTGATTTTGACGTGCACCGCAATTATATACAGCGAATTTTACTTCATCCGTTTTGCTATTTTTTTCACATTGTGTTTGATCTGCAAATTGATTTTGTTTTATGGTAAGTGGAAATAAGTGTTATTTTTTTTAACCCAGACAGATATTACCTTGTTTTTTCCCAAAAGTATTTAATTTTTGTTTAGGATATATAATGTTTATATCACTAAAGTAAGACTTCAATTTGGAATTCCATTAGCTAAAGGAAGGAAAGTGATTTTAGGGGAAAGCCAAGGAATTTCAACTCCAAACAGCCCGATTTACAAATTTTGTATATATGGCATAGGTTGATAGTCTTATCTCCTTATTTTCTGTACTTTATAAAAGATTTTAAAATGTGGATAATATTAATAGGTCTTAGCCTGAACTTAAGTTATTATTACTATTATTATTAGGATAAGAAAGAGGGAATGATGGATTTTTTTAAAATCTGATTCTCTGTCTCTGAATGATTTGAACAAGGAAGAAAAACAAGCTTTATATTTTGGCTGTCAAGGCAATTGCTCAAATATAATTTTGTGGTTGAGTAACCCAAGAGTGGATTAGTTACAAAAGTTCCGATTTTTGGCATTTGCTGTTCAAAGGAACAGGAAGGATGCCTTGTTTCACAATGTGCATTTAAAAAACAATGTGAAAACAACAGCAATCTGCATCTCGTCACTTTATTGGGATTCTAAGCAATTCCGCAGTCTTCTTCTGCTTAAAGCTGCACAGACTGCAGGGCTCCAGATGTTTGCACGGAAGGGCATTTGCTTTCACCAACATTTTCCTGACCACAGGGGATTCCCAGTTGGCTCTGGACAAAGGCAACAGAGGCTTTGTGTCATTCCAGGTGTCATGCGGCTAACCCCTAGAGAGGCTGGGCTTTTTATGTAGTCTGCCTATTGCTTAACCGCCTTTCCCGTGAGCAGATTTCTTTAGTGCACTCAGACAGTTTGCAGAGCTTGGCAATAAAATGCTTAAGTTAACATTATTAAGAAAATGTAAACACTGTTTTGATAGATGTCGTGAGTCTCCTCAAAGTACAGAATCAGTTGCAATGGAACAGCTGGCTACTTACTGATTTAAAAGGAACAGAGAGCCTGAATACGCTGTCTTTTATCTATTTCTTTCTCCAATAGAATTTGGAGATGTCCCAAGAGTAGTGGTTCAGACACTTGCTGTGATAAAAGGAAGGATCTATTATGTGATTAATAGATATTTCGATCTCAAATACAAGTTCGGCATCAATAAAGTCTGTATTTTTTTTTTAGCTGAATTTGATCCTTCGTCTTTTATCTAGTTACTTCATGGAACTAATTATTTACAAATACAATCACTTTTCATATGAAATTTCATCATGATGCTAATCTCTTGACTACACACTTGGCTCATGAAGGTTTTCAAATTATATTTATTCTCAGAAGGTTGCTTTCATTTATTAGACATTTATTTTCATTCTTACGGTTGAGCTGGCTTATTCTAAGAATCTATTTTTCAGTGGCTTATAAATTTCCCTTTGGAAGGTCTCATCCTAGAAATGATAATTTTTTGAAATTTTAGAAAAATGCATTCATTAATTTTTAAAAATCAGTGATGGGTAAATGGAATGCTTAATTTCCTGAATACTATGCACATTGGTACTATCTTGTTTTCCAATTAGGGCTGAGCGTCTGGGGCCAGTATTCATAGTAGATATTTGGCTTTCCTTCCCTCCCAAAACAGCTCATAGAAGGTACAAATCTTATCAGTCACTCTATGTTCTGTTTTCTGAAACTCAAACAATAAGCAGCCTATAAGCTTTACCTGAATGTAAGTTCTTCTTTTCATCAGTCAGAAACAGACAAAAAGAAGCAATCTGGGACCTCATCAGACCCTGATTAAAAGGTTACTTCCCTCCACTAGGGTTTTTCTAAATCCTTATTCTTGTCTTTTGTTGGTTATCTACCATAATCTTCATTCTCCTTTTATGGTTAATTTTATTGGCTTGTCCTATGAATCCTACGGTGCCCTTTGAGAAACAAACGCTGTCAAGACCGATGAAATTCATTATAGGTCAAGATCTATTTTATTTGCCTTTGAGAAGCTATGATCATCAAGAAATAGAAGAAGCCATCTTGACAGCCTCTCATTGATAGACCTTTTTGGAGTTAGGGAGTCTGAAGACTGAGAGATGTCTCTGAATCCACAACTTATTCCTGACCAAGTGCTTCTTGGTAAACCTGAAGCAACTAAAACCACTCAATTCTCTAAAACATAAAACATGCTTTTCCCCCAGGCAGACCTTATTTATCACAGGTGAAATAAATGAACCATGATCGTTATGCTTCACAGTGCCAGAGTTTCTGTGATCTTGGTCTGATGTTGTGCATTTTGATTAAGAGTATTTGTCCAGTTACACCTTGTTAAACTAGATTATCCTAGTCATTACTTGGCTAGTGAATTCTAGATATTTTTATTTTTTCCCTGCATGAATATATTGCTAAATTATAAGGGTTTTAGCAATTACATAACTGCTAAATATATATATATATATATATATATATATATATATATATATATATATATATAAAAGAGAGATTCTGAATTCAGTATTTGCCTGGCTCACATAGTTTGTTAGTGGCAAACTTGATATTTTAACCTGAGTTCCATCCAAAGGTCTAGTGTTACGTAGATGTAGATGTTGGAATGCTAATAAATTAATAATAATAATAATAATAACAACAACTATCATAATAAAACAAAACCAACACCAAAAGCAACACTAAAAATAGTATGCCTATGAAGAGTAATTCTATATTTTGTATATATTTTTCAGCTCCATTAATAATTGCAAGAAAGAGATTGCTTTCATTATAACAGCAGCATTATAACAATTTTTTCTATTGTGTGAACAAGACTAACTTGTGAGATTTGGGTCCAAGTCATGGTTCCTCTATGTATGGCTAATCATCTTTAAAAATAAAAAGGTTGGTGGGATATTAGGTAATATTTCTTTCTAGTTTTGAGCTTCTGTGATTGATGATCTGAAGATAGTGAAAGTGATCTTTGAAATGTTTACAGCTTTTATTTAGGCAATTTTTATCTTCCAAAGATATATTTAAGTCACATAGCAAATCTATTAAGAAGTAAATAATAACTTATGCTAAATTTATGGAAGATGGTAGGATATAATCTTGATTGAAAATTTAAGTTTGAGACAAATTACATCTTTCAGAAAGTTATGGCACAGCTACACATATAAAAGATTTGTGGGAGAACAAGACTATAAACATTGAACAGTCTGGAAATATCTAATAAGGGTCCTATTGTCATGGTTTACAGTTCACTTAATGTATGTAGTTGATGTACATCTGAACATCTAAACTTCCCATAGAGAGAAAAAAAAATTAACCTGTTACTTTTGTTATCTTGTTAGCTTACTGGGAAAAACCAAACCAATTTTCTTGTTTTCCAAGCATGAGTGAAAAACAAACACTTAAAAAAAAAAAAAAAGCAAAACATACTTTATTATCACTTTCAGTAGATAGATTGATATAGACCTAAGATAGCTAGATAAATGTAGATGTACATATAGATAGAACTAGATTTACAGCTAACGATCAATATAGACAGGTATATAGATGTCTCTCTTTCTCTCTCTCTAGGTAGATAGAAAATAGAATATTAGCTTTGCTTTTTAATTTTTTTCACTCATCTATCTAAAAACACATATATAGAGATAGAGATGATATATATATATATAAATTTATATATAAAACATTATGTAACTATATAAATTTCATCCCCTATCATTCTCAGGATAGACAAACATGTTAGATAGGTAGATTGATAGATAGATACTCTAAGGAATCTGCTTAGAATCAATTTGCATGATACAGCAGAAAGTATCTATGTCCTAAATCCTTGACTAATGGCATTTGATCTATTTAACCATCCAACACAAGTTCAAGATACCCATTGAAAACTGTTACCATTAGCATATAGGTTGTTCCATGTGTGAACTCTGCATTGTAACAGAAGAATATAAAAATCAGTGCAATAGAACACAATCCAAAAGGATATGCTCATGTTAACCCTGGAGAAATAGTCTTTCCCCTTATTTCAGAGCAGTGATAGATCGCACAGATATCACTATACTATTATGTTTCAAAATTCAGTATGAAAAAAATCAGATCTTTTGCACCTTATTATACAACTATGAAATAGGTGATAAACTCAAAATAACAGGTTTGAAAAATAAATTAAAGATTAAATGGATAAACAAACAATCACCCTGATCCTATTGCAGGCCTGATTGGATCTTTTAGAGATGGCTATTGCTACTGACCTTGTTGATGACCTTGTGAAACTGTCTCATCTGGATGAAGGTGACAGTGCTGTTACTGAAAGACACAAACAGATGCAAGTGGTAGAAGACAGGTTAAAAAATTCTATAGAAGTGCTCAGTAGTGCTCAATAACACCTGTTAGAAACAAAAATTTCTACCAAATAAATGCATATAGAAGAAACCTCATAAAATAAAAGCTGAATTCAGAGTTACGCATCTCCAAAATACCCATTTGTCATCTTATCTTCTTTCAATTTATCTTTATCTCTCTGAAAGGAAAATACTTCTACTGTTTCAGATTCTTTCTAAATTTAAATCTGCAAAGTCAATGGTTAAAGAATTTTATAAAAGCTGACAGTATAACTTAAAAGTTGCAGTCTATAGGAGTAATAGCACTAGCAAATCTATACATTGTATTTTTTTATTTCCTAGTAATCTTTACGCACACTATGTATATCACACACCTTCCATATGGGAGGTAGAGAAACTCTGGAAGTTGTAGACACTCACATCCGCTAGAGAGATGTGCAACTCCAAACTTCATCTTTTCTCTACATTTCTGGATTTCTTTTTTTCAATTTCATTTTGGTCCAGCTTTAGCTAACTAAATCATAGTTTTAAGTCCAGCTTGAAGGGCTGTATGAAAAGTGATATTCCCTTTGAAAGAGGGAGAAGATCGCTGCTCTGTAGAACTTGTCCCTGCCCATTTTCTGTGGGTTAAGTAGTAATGATGGGTCTCATCCAGATAGGCTCCTAAAAAAAGTTGGAGAATCCCTCTCTTTGTCCTTTATGTTTCAGTTGCTCAAATACGTACTTAGAATTGTGGACACCAGCTGTCAAATGTGGGATCACCAGATGTTCCCAAAGTAAGTGGTTACTATAGGCATAACAATTAAGTCCCAGGCTTGAATTTGTCAATTTGTGAAATATGAGTGGTATTATGAGGGAGCATCACCTTGCTAGCATTCCTTTTATTGCTCCAAAGAGAGCATTAATGCCTGTGTAGGCATATTCAGGACTCATGACTTAGATTGTTTCTATTTATGGAAGCGTAGATTAAAATGTACCCTCTGTGGAACAAAATACCATAGGCTGGGTAGCTTACACAACAAGTATTTATTTCTCATAGTTCTGGAGGTTAGAAGTCCAAGATCAGGGTGCCAAACATGGGAATATTCTGAGGAAGGCCCTCTTCCTGGTTTACAGTCAGCCATCCTCTTGTATCCTCACAGGGTTGAGATTGAAAAAAAGAAAGAGAGAGCCCACAAACTCTTTGGTGTCTCAACTTATGTGAGTTATAATACCCACATGGGGGCTCCATCCACATAACCCAATTACCTCCCAAAGGCCCCATCTCCTAATGCCATCCCACTACCTACTGGGGTTAAGGTTTCCACATGTAAACCTGAGAAGAGGGAGATGAAGACATGCAATCCATAATAAAATGCTATGATCAAAAAATAAAAATGCTTGACTCTTATAAACAGAATGACAATATCATGGTCTTTTCAGAGCAAGCAATATCTGAGAAGGTTAACATATTTGAGAACATTCATCCAATATGAATGAAGTGCATCTGCCTCACTTTATAGTCAATTTAAGGGGAAGAACAACCATCACTTAGTTGAATCTCCCTGTAGTGTCCACTGTAGTGTATTTATCTATTAAGACAAAAGGTTATATCATCTACGATCTGACTTTTAGAATACATAGCATGGAATAAAGAAAGCATACAGAAGTAGGAGGTGGACTACTGTCAACTGAGCCCCTTTTATACACTAGGCTAAGTAATCAGTACTTTAAATTACTATCTATTGTAATACAATGTCACGATCTCATGTAATGATCTATTAAAAGGCTCTCACTCTCAGCCATGATGAAATATTAGAGAAACAAACACGATATAAAACGGTGATTGGCAGACAGCCACATCCAAAGGCTTTCTGTTGGTGGTGAGATCGATTCAGAGTTTATGGCTAAAATCTTGAGTAGAGTATTGGAGAGAAGTGGCTGCAGAGGGTGTTGGTATATCAGAGTGGCTTCTTGAGATTTTGGCTGAAGTTTGATTTGTGCATGTATGCGAAGAAGATACCAAGATCTGGGAAGTACCACCAGAAAGTAATAGAGGGGGAAAAAAAATCAGAGTTCACACAGAGCCTAGAATACTTTTTATTCCCCTCAGACAGATGAGAATGAACTTCTAATATGTGGTGTATAAGATAGAGTTCTCATAAAGTTTCTGCCATAAAAAGGATTTTGCTGCAGAGGTGAGGAAATGCTAGCCCTAAAATAAAGGCCACTCAAAATTCCTGCTCAGAAGACTTGAAAGGAAATCATAGGGGACTCAAACTAATTACAAGAAATTTAACTACATGACGGGAAAGAAATATTACATTAGTGAGAAGAATAAAATATCTGGCAACCAGCAAGGTAGCACATTTGATATCAAATTAAAAATGATTCAGGTTTGCACAAAACAAGAAAATTCATAGCCAGGAGAAAAAGCTTTAAATTCAAATAGACCCAGAAATAACAGAGATAATGAAATAAACACATTTAAAGCATTAAAAGTCTTTATAAGAGTTTTCATATGTCCCAGAAGGAAAAAATAAATGTATGAACATGATAGGTATAGAAGATTAAAATAAAAACGCATGCAAAATAAAATTTTAAAAAAATATTTGAAGTAGAAAATCATAATCATGGAAAATTTACAGCAAATTGGAAACCACACAAGAAAATATTAGTGAATTTGAAAGTCTGGCAATAGAAATATCCAAACATTAAAAAAACAAAACAAAACAAAACACTGGATAAAATAAACAGAGCTTTAATGAACTATAGGACATTATCAATCATTTTCATATATGTGTATTTGGTATTTCATAGAAAAAAGCAAGATACAGAAACAAAGGAAGGGTAAGGGATAGAAATATTTTAAAATATTAAAAACTATAAACCCACAGATCCAAGACATTCACAGGATTTCAAGCAATATAAATAAGAAGAAAATCAAAATCACACCAGTGTATATTATAATCAATTGTGTGTAAATTCATGGTAATAAGTCATTTTTTTAAAAAATGAGAAAAAAAGTGACAGGTTTTATGTGAAGAAAAAAATTATAACAGACTTCTTGTTAGAACTATGTAAACCAGAGGACAATGGAGTGACATTTTTAAAATATTGAAATGAAACAAATAAGTATATTTTTTAAAATTGAAGTAGATGTGAGTTTTTCCCTAGATAAGCAAGGCTTAGATAACTAATGAAAAACGTAGGAGTATTTTATTTTGTGGGTTCTTTTTTTAAGATTTTATTTATTTATCCATGAGAGACACAGAGTGAGGCAGAGACATAGGAAGAGGGAGAACCAGGCCCAGTGTGGGATTCAATCCCAGGACCCGAGGATCACACCCTGAGCCGAGGAAGACACTCCAACACTGAGCCACCCAGGTGCCCAGCATAAGAGCATTTTAATAAATATTAATGGAATCCTTTGCCTGAAAGAAAAATCTAACTGATGAAAATTTTAATCTACACAAACAAAGAAGAGGATAAGAGAAAGTAGATAATGTGGGTCACTATAAAAGACATTTTTATCTCCTTTAAAAAACTATTCAAAAAGTAATTAATTCTTTCTTCAATTTTTTTTAATTTAAATTCAATTTAGTTAACATATAGCATACTATTAGTTTCAGGGATAGAATTTACTGATTCATCAGTTGAATATAGCACCCAGTGCTCGTTACATCACACGCCCTCCTTAGTGCCCATCACCTGATTACCCCATACCCGCCCCCCACACCAGCCCTCCAGAAACCCTCGGTCTGGTTGCTAAAGTTGAGTTTCTTATGGCTTACCTCCCTCTTTGTTTTCATCAAAAACATATTTTTCATCAAAAATGTATTTTATTGTTCCTTCCCTTCTCCTATGTTCGTCTGTTTTGTTTCTTAAAGTCCATGTATGACTGAAATCATTTGTTGTGTTTCTCTCATTGACATATTTTGCTTAACATCATACCCTCTAGTTCTATTCATGTCCTCACAAATGGCAAGATTAAATTTTCTTTATGGCTGAGTAATATTCCATTATAAGTCTACTTCTTTATCCATTCATCTGTCAATGGACATCTGGATTCTCTCCATATTTTAGCTATTGTGGACATTTCTGCTATAAGCATTGGGGTCCAGGTGCCCTTTTGAATCACTATGTTTGTATCCCTTGGATAAATACTGAGTAGTGTGATTATTGAGTCATATTGTCTATTTTTAACTCTTTGAGGAACCCCCACACTGTTCTCCAGAGTGGCTGCACCAGTTTCCATTCCCACCAACAGTGAAGGAGGGCTCCCCTTTCTCCACATCCTCACCAATATCAGTTATTTCCCTAGATGTTCATTTTAGCCATTCTCAATGGTGTGAGGTAGGAACTCATTGTGGTTTTGATTCATATTTCCCTGATGCCAAGAGATGATGAACATTTTTTCATGTGTCTACTGGCCATCTGGATGTCTCCTTTGGAGAAATGTCTGTTCAAGTCTTCTGCCCATTTCTTGACTGGATTTTTGTTTTATGGCTGTTGATTTTTAGATTTTGGATACCAACCCTTTATCTGATAAGTCATTTGCAATTTTTTTCTCCCATTCGATAGGTTGCCTTTTAGTTTTGTTGACTGTTTCCTTTGCTGTGCAGGAGCTTTTTATCCTGATGAAGTCTCAATAGTTCAGTTTTGCTACTGTTTCCCTTGTCTTTGGAGACATGTCTAGCAAGAGGTTGCTGTGACCAGGGTCAAAGAAGTTGCTGCCTGTGTTCTCCTCTAGGATTTTGATGAATTCCTGTCTCACATTTAATCTTTCATCCATTTGGAGTTTAATTTTGTGTATGGTATAGGAAAGTGATCCAGTTTCATTCTTCTGCATGTGGCTGTCCAATTTTGCCAACACCATTCCTTTGACTATTTGGGGCCTTTTTGGTTCCATACAAATTTTAGGATTGTTTGTTTCAGCTCTGTGAAAAATGCTGATGTTATTTTGATAGGGATTACATTGGATGTGTAGATTGCTTTAGGTAGTATAGACATTGTAATATTTGTTCTTCATATCCATGAGCATGGGATGTTTTTCCATTTTTTGTGTTTCCCTTAATTTATTTCATAAGTGTTCTATAGTGTTCAGAGTACAGATCCTTTACTGCTTTAGTTGTGCTTATTCTTAGGTATCTAATGGTTTTTAGTGCAATTGTAAATGACATAAATTCCATGATTTCTCTTTCTTCTGTTTCATTGTTAGTGTATTGAAATGCAACTGACTTCTGTGCATTGATTTTATATCCTATGATTTTGTTGAATTCCTGTATCAGTTCTAGCAATTTTTTTGTGGAGTATGTATTTGGGCTATATACATAAGGTATCATGTTATCACTAAAGAGTGAAAGATTGAGATCTTCCTTGCCAATTTGGATGCCTTTTATTTATTTTTGTTGTCTGATTACAGAGGCTGAGATTTCCAATACTATGTGGTGAGAGTAGACATCCCTGTCATGTTCTTGACCATAGAGGAAAATTCTCAGTTTTTCCCCATTGAGGATGATATTCACTGTGAGTCTTTTATATATGGCTTTTTATGGTATATGATATTGAGATATTTTCCCTCTGTCCCTACACAGTGGAGAGTTTTTATCAAGAAAGGATGCTGTATTTTGTCAAATGCTTTTTCTACATCAATTGAGAGTATCATATGGTTCCTGTCCTTTCTTTTATGAATATGATATATCACACTAATTGATTTGCAGATGTTGAGCCACCTCTGAAGCCCAGGAATAAATCCCACTTGGTCATGGTGAATAATACTTTTAACATACTGTTGGATCCTATTAGCTAGTATCTTGATCAGAATTTTTGCATCCATGTTCATCATATTGGCCTGTAATTCTCCTTTTTAGTGGGGTCTTTGATTTTGGGATCAAGGTAATGTTGGCCTCATAGAATGAATTTGGAAATTTTCTTCCATTTTTATTTTTTTGGAACAGTATCAGAAGAATAGGTGTTAATTCTTCTTTAACTGTTTGGTATAATTCCCCTGGGAAGCCATCCATACCTGGACTCTTGTTTGTTGGGAGATTATTGATTACTGATTCAATTTCTTTGCTGGTGATAGGTCTGATCATTTCTATTTCTTCCTGTTCAGTTTTGGTAATTTATATGTTTCTAGTAATTTATCCTTTTCTTCCTGATTGCCCAATTTGTTGTCATATAATGGCCCATGATATTCTCTTATGTTTGTTTGTATTTCTTTGGTGTTGGTAATGATCTCTCCTATTTGTGATTTTATTTATTTGGGGCCTTTCTCTTTTCTTTTTGATTAAGTCTGGCTAGGAGCTTATCAATCTTATTTTTTTAAAGATTTTATTTATTTACTTTTTTGGCAGAGGGCACAAGCAGGGGCAGTGGCAGGCAGAGGGAGAGGGAGAAGTAGACACCCTGCTGAGCAGGGAGCTTGATGTGAGTCTATATCCCAGGACTCTGGGATCATGATCTGACCTAAAGGCAGATACTTAACTGACTGAGCCACTCAGGTGCACAGGGTTTATCAATTTTATTAATTGTTTCAAAGAATAAGATCCTATTTTCATTGAGCTGTTCTAATTTTTATATATAATATTATATGTAATAATATTATTAATGTATTAATATATTAATTAATATGTATTATTATATGTTAATATACTATATATAATATATAATTAATGTAAATATATATATATGTAATTTCTATATCATTGATTTCTGCTCTAAACTATATCATTTCTTTTCTCTGGCTGTATTTAGGCTTTATCTGCTGTTCTTTTTCCGGGTCCATTAGGTATATTTGAGATTTTTCTTATTTCTTGAAGAAAAGCTACATTGCTATGTACTTCCCTCTTAGGACCACCTTTGCTGCATCACAAAGATTTTAAACAGTAGTGTTTTCCTTTTCACTTACTTTCGTGTGCTTTTAAATTTTTTCTTTAATTTCCTGGTTGACCCATTCATTCTTCAGTGGAATGTTCTTTGACCTCTATGTATTTGTGGTTCTTCCAAACTTCTTGTGGTTGACTTCAAATTTCAAGTGTTGTGGTCTCAACATATGCTTGGTATAATCTCAGTATTTTTGTACCAGTTGAGACCCAGTTTGTGACCCAGTATGTGATGTATTCTGGATAATGGTTCATGTGCACTTAAAAGAATATGTATTCTGCTGCTTTAAGATGAAATGCTCTGAATATATCTGTGAAGTCCATCTGGTCCAGTGTGTCATTCAAAGCCCTGTTTCCTTGTTGGTCTTCTGCTTCGATGATCTGCCCATTGTTTTGAGTGGGATGTTAAATTAAAGTCCCCTACCATCATTGTTATTATCAACGAGTTTCTTTAATTTTATTATTAATTGGTTTATATATTTGGCTGTTCCCAAGTTAGGAACATAATTATGTGTAGTTTTTAGATCTTCTTGTTGGATGGACCCTTTTATTACAATATGGTGTCCTTCTTCATCTCTTATTACAGTATTAGATTTAGAATCTAGTTTGTCCAATATAAGGATGGCTACTCCAGCTTTCTCTTGATGTCCATTAGTATGATAGATTGTTTTATACCACCTCACTTTCAATCTGGAGGTGTCTGTGGGTCTAAAGTCAGTATCTTGTAAGCAGCATACAAATGGGTCTTATTTTTTTTAATCTATTCTGATACCCTGTGTCTTTTGATTGGAGCATTTAGTCCATTTACCTTCATAGTAATTATTGAAAGATGTGAATTTAGTGACATTATATTACCTGTAGAGCCTCTGTTTCTAAGGATTGTATTTATTCCTTTCTGGTCTTTGTTACTTTTGCTCCCTCTCTCTGCTCAAAGGTTCCTCTTTAATATTTCTTGCGGGGCTGGTTTAGTGTTCACAAATTCCTCTATTTTTTTTTTGCTTGTCCTCAAAATTCTTTATTCCTCTTTCTATTTTGAATTACAGCTTTGCTGGTAAAGTATTCTTAGCTGCATATTATTCCCATTTAGCAGGTTGAATATATAATGGCAATTCTTTCTGGCCTGGCAAATCTCTGTGGACAGGTCTGCTACCTGCTTCATGTGTCTACCCTTATAGGTTAAAGACCTCTTTTCCCCCAAGCTGCTTTCAGGATTTTCCCTTTATCTTTGAAATTTGTGAGCTTTGCTATAATATGTTGAGGTGTTGACCTAGTTTTGTTCATTTCAAGGGGAGTTCTCTGTTCCTCTTGTACTTGAATGTCTGTCTCCTTCCCCAAATTAGAGAAGTTCTCAGCTATAATATTTTCTTTCTTTTTTTTTTAGCTATAATATTTTCAAATAAACCTTCTGCCCCTTTCTCCTGCTTTTCATCTTCTGGGACCCCAAAATATGGATATTATTTTGCTTTATGGAATCACTAAGTTTTCTAAGTCTCCCTTCATAAAATTAAAGTTTTCTCTCTTCTTTCCAGCTTCCTTATTTCTCCATCATTTTATCTTCTATATCACTGATTTACTCTTCTACCTCATTCATCCTTGTTTTTATGGCCTCCATTTGGGACTGCATCTCAGTAATAGCATTTTTAATTTCAGCCTGACTAGATTTTACTTCTTTTATTTCTATAGTAAGGGATTGTCTTCTATGCTTTTTTTCAAACCTAGCTAGTATCTCTATATTCGTTGTTTAAATTCTGGTTCAGACATCTTACTTATATCTACATTGATTAAATCTCTGGCAGTAAGTACTCCCTCCTGTCCTTTATTTTTGGGTGAATTCTTCTATCTTGTCATTTTGTCCCAAAAAGAAAAGAAGAAAAAAAGAGGAAAAATAACAATAACAATAGAAAAAGAACAAAAGAAACAAACAAACTAGATCCTGGGTGTGTTTTGGTCGGCTTGTTAACTACACACACATATATATGATATATATATATGACTAGACATATATATGTCTAGTTTATTTTAAATATATATATGATTATATATATATATATATGATGAAAGGAAACAAAAATACATATGAAATATACTCTCCACAGGAAACATACCTAGAATATGAAAATATAGGTGGATTTGTAGCAAAAACATAAGCCATACAAACACTGTTCAAAAATAAGCTAAGATAACTACATTGATAATATAAGAAGTCAATTTTAAGGAAAGAAGTAATGACTAGAGAAAAACAGATAAAGAGGGCAATTTATCAAGAGGACATTTCACTCCTAAACATGTATGTATATAATAATAGAGCATCTGTGTAAAGAAATAAAAATGATAGAAGTGAGAAGAGGAATAGAAAATCCACAATTACATCTGGTTATTTAAAAACCTCCATCACAAGAGTTGGTGGTACAAGTGAACCAAATTTTTGTATGGTTTTGGAAGACATTTCCAACACTATCAACAAACATGATATAATTGATATATAGTAATAGTTAATATGACTACCCGGAAAGACATCTTCTTTTCTCCTGCACATGGGTAAAACATCTCATGTCTATGGATAAATGAACCATATTCTGGACCATGAAACAAATCATAATTTTAAAAGAATATTTGAAATTGTGCAAAATATGGTTCTGGTCCCCAGTAAAAGTAAATTATAATAAATAACAGAAAATATATATATATATTTTTTTCCCCCAAATTTGGAAAAATACTTTTAATAACTCATAAAAGTCATTAAAAATAAAGCATAAAGGCTGGTAAAAATATATTTTTACTTGATGAAATTTAAAAATAAAAATATCAATATTTGTTTATTGTAATAAAATCCTATCTTTATAGAAATTTATAGCACCAAGGAGTTATTAGAGAAATAGACAGACTTCATATCAGTAATCTTCCACCTAGGATACTAGAAAAGGAAGACCAAATTCAACTCAAATTAACTAGACTGAAAGAAACACAGGGAACAACAGTGATAAATCCATGAGGACCAAAATGAAAGTGAAAAGAAATTAATTTATAATTTTCAAGCTGTGATTATCAGGAAGAAAAAAAAAAGAAACAATTTACCCGTGTCTGCATTGAAAGAGATGACATCACTACAAATCTATTATAGATAATCAAGAGTAATAAAAGAATATACTAAACATATTTCTTCCAATAAATTCAAAAATTTAGATGAAATAAATTATATAAATACAAGCAAAACTATGCTATAGAAAAGAATATAGCCTTAATAATTTTATGTATATTAGAGAAATCAAAGTCATAGATAAAAACCAAGATCAGATGGCTTTACTAGTGAGCTATAATAATTTTAATAAATATCTAAGGAAAATAGCAACAATTCTACACTGGAAGAGGATGAGAGACAATGAATCTAAATTACTCCAGTTACTCTGAAACACATATCAGACAAGAGTCATTACTCTGAAACATGTATCAGACAAGGTTAAAAAAAATCAACATCTTACATGAACATAGATTTGAAAATTCGATAAAATTTTAGTAAAGCAAATCCAGCAATATCTAAAACTGATAATACAACATTATAGGAATTTTATCCTCAGAACCTGAAACTACTTTAACATTTGATTCTATCTCAATGTAATTCACCATATTAAAAATTTTTAAAGAAAAATACATGATCTCTTTAATAGATGCAAAAGCAATGTACGATCAATTCAACACACATTTATGGCAATCATTTTCAGCAAAGTAAGAATATAAGAAAACATCCTCAGCATAAAAAAAAGAGCATCTACAAAAATCTTA
This sequence comes from Canis aureus, assembly GCF_053574225.1. Classification (NCBI taxonomy): domain Eukaryota; kingdom Metazoa; phylum Chordata; class Mammalia; order Carnivora; family Canidae; genus Canis; species Canis aureus. The sequence continues at coordinate 4,459,483 of NC_135618.1, forward strand.
CAAGTAGCATCAAACTTAATAGAAGACTCAGGATTTTCCTCCTAGGATGGGCATAAATCAAAGATGCCAACTCTCAAGATTCATTTTCAACTTTTGGCCAGTGTAATAAGGAAAGAAAAAGAAATAAGACACATACATATTGGAAATAAATCCATTAAACCATATTTATTTGCAGATAACATGGTCATATGTAAGTAATCCTAAGAAATTTATATACACAGATACAAAAATTATTAGAATAGGTGACTTTAGCAATATTTTAAGATATAAGATTAAATTTTTAAAAATCCATTTCTATAGAAATATAAAATTGAAATTTAAAAAAATATTGCAAGAGCATCAAAAACATGAAATGGAAATCTTAATAAAATATATGCAAAACACTAAAAACTATGCAACAGTTTTAAGAAAAAGACCATATAAATAAGTGGGAAGGCAAATCATATTTAAGCATCAAAGCAATATTTTTATAGATTCAACATAATTCTAATTAAGCTCCTGGCACATTTTTTTGGTAGAAATTGTTAGGCTAATTCTAGATCTTACATGGATATGTAATTACCCCAAGAAGAGCCAAAATTTTCGAAAAATATCATTGGAGGATTTACCCTATCTGAGTTCAAGAACTACTATGAGGCTACACTAATGAAGACAATAATGCATTGGCATAAAGATGGACATATAAGTAAAAGTAAAAGAAAAATTAACTGCCTAAATACAGACCAACACATACAACGAATGGATATGACTTCAGGTAGGTATGGTATTAAGATAATTCGGGAGGAAATGATAATCTTTTCAACCAATGATGCCAGTATATGCAATAGAGTGAACAATACTTCATCTCATACACAACTTGAAATGTGCTTTAGACTTAAATACAACAGCTAGGAGTATAAAATCTCTAGAAGAAAAAAAATTGAAAAAATATTAGTGATCTTACATTAGTTAATAATTTAACAGAACACAGAACACATTAGTTATAAAAGAAAATTTTAGAAATCGAACTTCTCCAAAATAAAAACATTTTTTCTTGGGGTGCCTGGGTGGCACAGTCAGTTAAGCATCTAACTCTTGGTTTCGGCTCAGGTAATGATCTTGCTCAGGTCATGATCTCAGGGTTATGAAATAAAACTCTGCAGGGGACTCCAGATCAGCAATGAATCTGATTAAGACTTTCTCTCCCTCTGCTCCTCCCCATACCATGCTCACTCTCTTTCTCTCCCTAAAATAAATAAATAAATCTTAAAAAAAATTTTCACATAAAATAATATTAAGCAAATGAAAAGAAAAGCTAGAGACTGAGAGGCATTTGTTTGCCAAACATATATCCAGTACATAAAGAACTGTTACACTAATGTGAGGAAAGCCAACATAATTTAAGAAATGATCAAATGGTCTGAATATACATTTTACCAAAATAGGTAAATGGCTGATAAATGAAATTCATAATGTAACAAATGTTATAATATTATATATTAGAAATTAATAAAATTATTAATCCTTAGGATAATGCAAATGACCATAATATGACACTTTTGTGTCACAATAACCACAATAATGCCTAAAATTGAAAATTGGGAGGATGTAGTGTGACTTTGCTTGTGGGAATCCAAAAGATACAGCCACTTTGGAAGATGGCTTAGTTCGATATACCCTTTACCTCTGAAAATCCACCTCCAGGTCCAAGATAGATAAAACATGCATTTACACAAATAATTTAGGTAAATATTCATAGACATTTTATTCATGATGGCCAAAACTAGAAATAACCCGAATGTCCATCAACTGGTGAACACGTAAGCAAACTGTTGTGTAGACATGTAATGGGATACTGTAAACAATATAAAGGAGTGAATCATTGATACATGCAATCAGAAAAGTTATGCAAAATGAAATAATTCATTTATAATTGATATTTTTGTGGGACATTAAGAAAAATATAAACTTATTATTACAGAAAGTACATCAGTAGTTGCCAAGGACCAGAGAGTGGAGTAGGGTAGCTGACTGCAAAGAAACAAACAAACAAAAAAAAATTGCGTATTGTGATTGTGGCACTGACTGGACACTATATATATTTGTCAGAACTCATCAGATTTACACATTTTAAATTTATTAATTTTATGGGATTTAAATCATATTCACCATAGTTGACAAAATTTGGTTTTGCATAAAAATCCCAATGGTTGTAGATAGGACATTCCCATGGAAACTAATACATGAATTCACTGGGGAATGTTTTCTTGCTACATTATTCATTTTCCTACCCAAGAGGGTCCAGAGCTTGTTTTGTTAATACTTATATATCCTACCAAAGATCTGTAAACTTTTTCATAAATGGCCAGATGATAAATATTTTAGGCTCAGGTTTCATATGATCCCTGTAGCAACTACTCAGTTCTGCTCTCGTAGCACAAAAGTTGCCATAGACAATATGTAAATAAATGACCATGGCTGTGTTCCAATAAAACTTTATAAAAACAAATGGTGGTCTGAACACTCAGTTGTATTTTGTTAGCCCCTGTCTAGACTTTTGCTAAGGGAGGGTGATCTCAGTTAAATGTTTTTCTGATTTAAAAAAAAAAAATGTTATTCTGATCAAAACAATTTACAGTTTGACAGTTCTGTTTGTTTTTGGTCATGCCAGTTTTTCTAAAAATATATAGATTATTAGAAACTTTTCATAAATATGTGATTCCTAGTACGATTTTGTTAGGAAGAAATTGTCTAGGTTCTGTCCTAGTAATGTACAGCATCTAACTTCACAGAAGTTCTTTGTTACCACAAGGATTACATTTTAAAAAGCAAACATTGTTGAAAATTTTTTTCATATAATATTAGGAGATATTTAGTTTGTTTCAGTTTTGGCTAAGAATCAGGCTACTTGTTCGTTTGTCATTCGTTCATGCGAGAAGTATAGTTATTGAATTCACGTCATTCTTGCTGCTTGGGAATTATCAGGAAGCAGGAGAAAATAATTCTCTGCCATTATAGGGATTTTATTCTAGGAGAAAGAGGCAGAAAAAAAAAATAAAGAACATAATGCATTGGTAAATTAGATAGCATGCCTGCCTATGGTAAGCTCAATGGAAGAGGAGGGCAGAATGAGAAGATATTGGATGCTGGACATGGAAAAAATACAGATTGCTATTTTGAAGTGGATAGTCAGGTTTGCCCTGCACAGATGGTGACAGAGAGTGAGTGAGCCATGTAAGGTATCTGGGGAAAGAGCATTACAGGCAGAAGTAATGGCTATGGTAAGAATATAATGTAGGAAACAGAGAATATAGTTCAAAAGCCATTGCAATAATCCATATGTGAGATGGTGTTGACTCTTGAAAGGGATGCCAGTGGTGGAGATGGTGTTCAAATTCTGAACAGTAACTGAAGGTAGGTCAAGAAAATTCCTGATGTGTTAGATAGCTAAGTATTGTAAAGAAAGAGTAGCCTCGAAATAGCTCCAAAGAACTTTAGCCTAAGCAACTGTTTGATACAGTTAACATCAAAATACTAAATTTTTATAAAAGATTTATTTATTCATTTTAGAGAGAGAGAGTGAGAGAACATGAGTGGAGGAAGTTCCATACAACAAGAGTCTCTCCAAAGGCTATATAGCTGGGGTCACTCCTCATCATTGGAGGAAGGCTGGGGATCTCCTGAGAAAGAGGAGGGCTGATGAAGGGGCTCATGTGTCTGGGTGGTGTTGCCAGCCCCATGAGAGGGGAGTCCCTGGGTCAGAGACTTAAAGACTGTAACTGTAATAGCTTTGGGCCTTGTAGCTGTTAAACCCTGTGTTGTCAATAGGTCATAGTTATTGGGTGAGATTTTGCTGGTGTGCAAAGGAGGTGGTCTCTAAATGGCTAAAATTTACTTGTTTGAGTTTTTAAAATAATAAGTAATGTGTAAAAATTTTAATTTGGTGCTGGCAGGTTTTTGAGCAAATGGGTCTCAGCCTGTGATGAAGTAATTAACAACCAGCAGCCAAAACACAGAGGCTATCTTTGGCTTATTCATTTAATAAATATACATATATGTTCAATTTATTATTTTTTTGTATATCAATAGTGGTATTTTTGTTGATGTTGTTTTTAACTCAATCTTCAGGTTCTAGTATTTTCCCTAGTGCATAGTAGGTGCTTAATAAATATTTGTTAAGTTAACTAATGAGTTAATTCTATGAATGCGAGAAAATAACACATCTCCAACATCATAAAAGCAAGTAGTTCCTTATGTAAGCAAAAGAGGCAGTTAAAGTAGGGATTCATTAAAAATGATGGGCATTTAAAAAATATTTTTGTTGAAATCTATAAATATATAAATTTGTTGAAATTTATAAATATATAAATTTGCCAGATTTTAACATGGAAATAAGACTTCTCTTCGAGAACTCTAGTTGTAGTTCCACATTGTGTTTATAGAACCAACGATGCTAAAAAACCTTAACTGTGATTTCCAGTTTGGGGTATTTTTAGGTTCAGGTACAAACATAAAGATATTTGTGACGACATGTGGGTGAAGACCATATAGAATGTTTCCATTTTCCCTTTCTTTGACATTTATCTTGTACATAAATGAGACGAAAATATTTTGCAGTCCTATGTCTTTATCTAAACTTTCAAAACATTTAACTTAGCTTTTCATAAAAAGCAATTCCTTCTCTTAGGACTTCATTGTATATAGAAGCTGAGATTACAATAACAAATCTGCTCAACGTGAACATGTTTGGGAACAAACACATTTGCTATTGTTAAGCAACCACTCCATGCGGGAAGTTTGGAAGTGGTCTTGAGCTCCTGTGTGGTCCCCACTTCTGGTCATGAAGGGATGGGTAAGGGTGATTGGACTTGCCCCCCTGCTATACCCATAGAAAGGTGGGTGAACTATGTAAAGCAACTGTTTCAGACATTGGACAACAGGCAGTTCAGGACTCTGATCCTCAGAGAAAGGAAACAAGAGAGGGAAACCATATGATCTCTCCAGCTTTCTGTCTGCAGTCAGGAGGGGATCACAGGAAGGGCACGTCCCTCCCACTGAACTGAGGAGACCTAGATTAGAGATCCAGGAGGCCGATGTGACTGCAATTTTTGGAGCACAGTGTGAGAGATGAAAGAGCTGTGTAGAAAAAGAGCTCCATAAATTGGCATATGGGTGTGCTTAATGGTTTGGCCTAATGCTAATCTGCTCATTTGTAGTAAGGGATGCCCCAAGGCTTGTCAAAGAACAACCACAGAGGAGAGAAAGATTACCAGAGAGCCCAGAGGTGAAAAATCCTGAGGGTTCACGCATTTAAGTTCTGACCAGTCAGAGCAGAGTTATCACTTAAACCTGTGAGGCATTTGGTAGGGACCTCAGAGTACAGAGCTTTTAACTGGGGGCATTTTGCCCTTTTCTAGAGACACTTTTGATCATCACGATTTAGAGGGGGGAGGGACTACTGGCATCTAGTGGGTGGAAGGCACAGATGCTGCCTAATAGCCGACAAAACGGAACCTCCTACAACAAAGATTAAATCATAGAAAGGAAAACATAGTATGTAATAACTAAATAAACACCTTAAATGTAGCCACATTTTAAAAGCTAATTTTGAAATTGCACTGTCACGAACACTGGGTTTTTCTATTACTAATTAAATTATACCTTCAGGGAAAAAAAAATGGGATAATCTTGTGTGTGCATGTGCATGTGTGTGTTGTGTTTTAGGGGCAGTCAGATTAGCACAGCTTTAAATTTCCCATGACTTAATTTTATCATCAATAATATAACATTATCAGCCCTTGTTTCATGTGCTTCAAATTTATCAGCCATAGTGCTGTGGTTAAAGCAGAGAATGTTTGTCAGAGACAGATAGTGTAGGAGGCCAATGTATCACTGTCAATAATGCTGAATGTCTACACAAACCACAAAATTAAATACCTTGGAATAACATTACAAAGTGCTATGTTAGCATAGGCATCAATTGAACTTAGAGGCATCCCAGAGGGGGTTCATTTGCATAGCATTTACATTGCCACTCTTGTCAATTAGCTCAAACATAAGCCACCTCAGTAGACACGTATAAGGCCAATCTGAAAGGAAATATGTCAGTTTATTTTAGCTTCCATAATTGGAGGCCCACAAACAGTGTCGCATACACAGCAAAAAGTAGAAAGCTCAAGCGCAAGCTTAGTATCTTGAGTGTCTTAAATATTTGAGGATATTTTTTTTCCAACTATTACTTTATTTATATTACTATGCTTAAGTTACATGGAAAAGACAACCAAGCAGTTCTGCCCCATTTCAGGAAAAGTTTCCAATCAACACCGATTATATGGTGACAAATAACTAGGAATGGTGACGTCTGTGGGTCAAGACTGACAAGGAAGGATGGGCTCTGGTGCCACAGTTCATCTCTACCTAGGTATGTATATATGTTTATTAACTCTATAGATAAAAAAAAAAAAAAACTCTATAGATAGATGGATGCATCTGGAGATGGATAGATTGGTGATAGATTGATAAATAAAATAGATACATCCCTCCTTAGATGTGGTTTCTTTCTTTCAAAACGAAATGAAGTCTATTGGAAAGCACACATAATTTTGATTACAATATTGTTTATTCATATTCTTAAATACTGTCTAAGGAAATGTTGAGGTTTTATACATTTAAATTTGAAGAAAACCTCTTTCGGACTTCAAAAACAGACCTCTAAAATCAGTTTTCCAAAAACTGGTATGTAAATTTTCAAATAAATATTCAGCAACATTTGTGCTATTTTTTTTTAATTAGGGTTGATTTCTATATTCTATAGGGATATTTCTTTTACATATACGATAAACATGGGTAAAACTTAGGAGGTCAGCTTCAGAAACAATATTTAGAATAGGAAAATGAGATATAGCACTTGAGAATGAATTCTATAGTTCTTAAAATATTCAAAGCAGTGTACTTTCCTAATAGAACTAACATAGAGCTTGCAAAGTCCAGATGCATCATGAATATTGGGCACAGATTTGGTTTCTCTACATCATCATAAACGACCAACTCAACCTTGCATTAATGTTTTATACATTGTCGGTGTGCTTGTTTTTCCTATTAAAGCTTTGGAAATTTGTATATATATTGAAATTGAGTGTGATGCTCATGAGCCCAGAGCATCTTTACATTATTGTTACCCAAGGTAAGAATACAATGATATTACATTCTACACGCATGATTATTGTCTTATTTTATGTCAATAGTGTTGAACCCGGAATTCTTCTTCTTACTCTGTCTATATGTCATCTCTTTCTATGTGTCTGCTTTAATTTTCCATGGATGTCTTCAGGGCCAAGGGCCAAGTTTGCAGGGACTGCCAAATTTTTCCTTTGTCTTGACTAGGGAAATGAATTGAACTGACTGTTATCTGGAAATAAAATTACAACTGGGGGACATCATCAACTCCTATGTTAGAATGTCAGCTGCTCAGAGGCAAAGGCCATAACTTATATCTTTATGTGACTGAATGATAGGATACCCATTGGAACACAGAAAATCCTTTAATACCTATAGCAACAGTTAGGGAATCAAAATGAATGACTGAATAAGCCTACCATACCCCATTTGTTTTTAAATATGATAAATACATCCAAGGTATTTAAATAACTTCCCCAAATTTGTAGCTATTTAGTGATAAGCAATTCACAGTGAAAGCCAAATTCTTTAAAATATAGTTTCCTTTTTTAAAAACTTACTTTAAAAATGTGTGATATAACAGAGATATCAATGAGTGTATATAATATTTCACAAATTAAAAAGTTCTAAACTTATAAAATCTCTAAGCATATGAAATACGAAAAGAATTATTTTTAAATTCCCCTTGAGTTTACCTTCCTGCCTGTATTCTCCATTTTCCCCCTAAAGTAGATGCCCTCCTGAGTTTGTGTTCATCATTTTCCTGTTTTTTCTTCCCACATTTTCACAAAATACATATATTTCTAAATGATACTGTTAAATTTAGGCTGATTTTGAAATGTACACAAATACCATGATAATATTACATTTTTGAGATGTATTCTTACTGACTTACGGGTTGGAGTTCATTCATTTTTATTGCTCTGTCTCTTTCATTGTTTGAATACATCTCATTTTATTGATCTGTTCCATTGGTAGATATTTAGTTTATTTTCAGTTTTTAACTTTCTTATAAGCAATAATGTTATGAACATTCATTCATTTACATATTTCTGGGCATATGGTAGAAGAATTTTTCAAGATATGTTGTTAAAATTGGAATTGTTAGGTTATAGAGTAGATGTCAAGCATTTAGTAGATGTCAAACGTTTTTCTATAGTATGTGGATTTACATACCTCTAGGTAGTATATGAGAGTCCTCCATGCTTTACATATATGCATACATTTAATATTGTCAGACTTTTTATGTTTATCCTAGATCGGGTTTTTGATCTAATATCTCACACTTTTACTTGCCTATCTCCATTGCTATTGAGGTCAAGCATTATTTTCTTTGTCTATGGGATATTGATATTTTATTTTTTGTAAAATACCTGATAGGTATGTTGCCAGAGATTTTTCTATAGATAAATGATATAATTGTAAACTCTAGATCCTGGAACCAATCACCAGCATACAAATTCTTTCTTTGACACTTATACTATCTACTTGCCTGGCAGGGGACATTTTAAAATCTCCCTAATTACTGTATCACTTCTGAAGTAAAGATAGCAATAATACCTAACTTACACGAATGTTGTGAGGAATAAATAAATTAATATGTACCATTCACTTAGAAAATATTTGTACATAGCTATACTCTATGTGTTAACTGTTATTATTTCTTCATATAATTTTATTTTTGTTTTTAGTTTTAAAGATTTTATTTATTTATTTTGAGAGACACAGAGAGAGAGGCAGAGACACAGGCAGAGGGAGAAACAGGCTCCATGCGGGGAGCCCGATGTGGGACTCGATCCTGGGACCTCAGGATCACGACTTGAGCCAAAGGCAGATTCTCAACCACTGAGCCACCCAGGTTGTTGTTGCTCATATACTTCAAAGTTTTGTAATTTTGAGTATACAACTTTTTTTCCATTAGTTTTTTTTTTTTTTTTTTTTTTAATTTCTAGGCTTGCTCATTTGCTATTTTTCAAATATGGCTGGTTGGTTTTGATATTCTCACATCTCTCATTATTTCAATGCTTCCTTATATTTCTTTGAAAATATAATTTTAAATTTGCATCTTTCAAAATTAATTAAGTTTGCCTTTCGGAAATTTAATAATTTGAGCCATAATTACACATTTTGGACTGTTTTATCGGACTTTTTCCCAACGTGATTAGATTTTCTCATATTTTTTGCTAATTTTTGCTGGTGAGTCTACTTTCCTTAGAACTTTGTGGAAGGGGACATCTGGGTGGTTCACTGGTTGAGCATCTGCCTTTGGTTTCAGGAATGATCCTGGGGTCCTGGGACTGAGTCCCACATCAGGCTCCCTGCAGGGAGCCTGCTTCTCCCTTTGTCGTGTCTCTGCCTCTGTGTGTGTGTGTGTCTCTCATGAATAAATAAATAACATCTTAAAGAAACAAAACAAAAACTTCGTGGAAGATCTTTGAGGCCTAGGTTTGAAATTATTTCTTCCCGAAATGATTTGCTGGGGCTTCTCCCAGGTGCTTAATTTTTCCCAAGGATCATAATAACTTAGGCCTACATTTTTTATTATGAGGTTTGGGGATTTTGAGGAGGGGATATACAAAGGTAGGGGGCAGCAGATTTATGTATAGAGACAATGGTGAAACTGACACGAATTTCCAAAATTCTTATTCTGATAGGAACCTTCTTATTTTTTCACTGAGGTTTCTTCTTTGGGAATATCAGATGTGAGGGTGGGGTGATGATGTAGCGGTGAAGGGCTGGTAACCCCAACTTGTTTTGTTCTCTGGCCCACTTCTAGACTAGCAATTATTGGCTCTAAGTTCTTACTTTCTTAATATTATGGATTTTAGTTTCTTGTTATTTTTGACTGCTGAGAAATTTTCCAAATGTCTAGCTATGTTCACCATGTATATATCTTTATATTTTTCCAGCACTAATATGGATACTGTATCTAGGGTAGCTTTCCCTGAAAATATAATCCCCTTACAAGCATACTGTCTGTTTTCTCATTAGGTAAATTTAAATTTCTAAAATTATTAGCTAATAAGTATCAATACCTGCTTAGTAAGTTTTTCTATACAGTTCTACTAGAACAGTTCAAGTACATGATTTACATCTGAATTAAATTCAAGACAATAGAACCCATCAAAAGCAGGCTATATTTCATGCTATATAGCAGATCAGGAAGTAAGACGGAAAATAGAAGCTATTTAGAGGAAATGATAGTACATGTGTATAAATAATTTTCCACATATTTATTTTTATAGAGAACAAGATTTTGGGGATGAAGAAGTATAGTTGAAAGAAAAGCTTTTACAGTGAAGCTTACCAAGCACAAATTATCCTACATATTTTTTTTTCCTCAGAAAAAAAAATCAATTAGAAAATTTAAGTCAGCAAAGATGAAAACAGTAAGCCTGGTATGTCTGATTTTTCTGAAATTACAAGTGGAGAGCCCTTTGTGTTCACATGGAGAAATGAAGATCTAATAATATATGTCATTATAGATATTTTAGCTGCACATATGATACATGGAAATTTAATAACTAAGTGTTATGCAAGAATAATGTGAGTTTAGACATTTCTGATGTTCAATTTCCCTTTATATGTCCAATTAACCTTTATTTACTGAGAAACCATGGCATTCTAATTTGATTGGCAGCACCAGAGCTGGCGCCAGTAAGGGGAGTTCAGAAACTCTGCTGGAAAATCATGGTTTATTAATACATCATTAAGCACTTTAAATGGATTCCAATGGTGTATGTCTAAGGAAGGAAATAATTCAGCATTTGTTAGTTACTGACAGAGTATAGAATTGAAATTTACATTATAAGCCTTACGTTAAAAATCCTAATGTGCCAGCAATCGAATTACACATCACAAAATGATAGTGTATGTCATCTGCCTTTTACCAGGGAGTACTATAAATGTTAATGATTATATACTTTTATCCAGACGAAAGCATATTATCATACAGTAATATGATCTAGAAAAGTATGAATGCAAATAAAATAAAAACTAGATTTATTTGCAATATGCTTGTGGTAGGCACTTAGTCCATTTATGACTTAAAGCTAAACAATATCATGCACAGTTAGGAGTATGCAATCTGAATTATACTTTGCTTTAAAGAACACACAGGATATCCGTGATTTCAAAGCATCATTATATTTTTGTTTTAACATTCTAAATCATTTCTAGGAAAAACAATGTCATGGGTTTAGAAAACATTCACATTTTTATTTTTACATTTAATGTCAATCTAAACCACGTCAATATTTGTTACTTTCTCATGTGTATGTTTTAATCTATGCATTATCTAAGAAAAAGTATTTGCATATGTTTCTGATTAATTCATGCTTATTCATAAAACATAAAAATGTTTTCTTGGAGGTATTTGACATTCCCTTATAGACTATTATTATTATTTTTTTTTTACCAAACGAATATTTGGATATGAATGGATATATTTTACATGCAAATTTTTTACAGTAATAGAGATCCATAAATAATAATATTTGCATAGCAACACCCTAAATTCTCTTCTTTTGGTATATACTGAACTGTCAACTTTTGTTTAATCTTTGTAGATAGAAATTTTGGACCTGTTTGACTGCTACACCAAGAAGAGCAACCGCAATAATCAAGGTAATTTGATTATGTTGACCAAGTCACCTCATCAAAATCAGCATTTCTCAAATTGTATGCCTTGAAATTTAGGAAGATCGATCTTTGAGAAATTTCAAGGAACAAATTGGTAGCAGGAAATTTGGGATTACATATAAGCAAGTTGTGCAAATTGCTCTCTAAGTTCATATCAACACGATTCCCTTCTTTGTCTCTAGCCACATCATAAACTGTGATATGTGCTAAACCATGACATCTTGTCACCTTTCATGGCTATACCCTAATCTCCAAAGTGAGAACCTGATCACTAAGGAGATAACCACCTTTAAGGGATATTTCAATGCACAGCATGTTGGAGTGAGGTAGCTAAGGATGGGAGGCATAGAAGACAATCTGTTTTTTGTAAGTAGAGATAATGACGTGGTACCTTAGCAACTGACACAGATGAGGTATAGACATAGAATATATTTTGACATCCTTTGCAATGTTTCAAAAGATATTTTCTAGTGGAAAGATGGCTTTTCATGTTGGAATGGAATTTTCCATATCTTCTTTTTGTTTCTCTTTTACATAATGAGACCCTAGCTTTGAATGATCAAATTTGTCAACTTTGTAAAATTTGAAAATGACACATTATATTATAGTCAAGTTTGTGGGCATAAATTTGAGAATATCTCGACAGATAGCCGTGCTTTAAGGTATTATTGCTTTAAAAAAAATGGCTCTTTGAAATCTTTTCTCTCTGAAAAAAATTAATCACATGGTTATACAGTATGATTAATGTGTTGAAAATATATGCAAAAACCTGCTTTATGTCTTTATAACTTAAGAGTGATGTGCAAATTATGCTGATTTCTACATTAAAAATACTCTTTTCTTTAAAGCCTGCCAAATGGGTCCAGAAGTGTGTACTCAGAATGTCTGTATATTTTTAAAAGATTTTATTTATTTATTCATGTGAGATAGGGGAAGGGTGGAGAAAGAGACAGAGAGAGAAGCAGGCTCCTCATGGATCAGGGAGCCCAATGTGGAACTCGATCCCAGGATCCCGAGATCATGACCTGAGCCGAAGGCAGACCCTTAACCAACTGAGCTGCCCATGCATCCCAGAATGTCTATATTTTATTTTATTTCCATTCTATAACCCTTGCTCTGAAACATCTTCAATATTGAAAATGAGTAACAATGTGCACTAACTTTCCTATTATCTTATTCTTACTTAAGAGTATCTAAACAATAATTAGAACATGTGAATAAATGTGAAAGATTCAACAAATAAATAAACATGTCAGAAAGAATAACAGAGAAATCAAGAATATTAAGTTGATTCATTTGTTATCCTTGGCTCCACGTTACCTATTCATAAAACGAAGTGCAATTTCCTTTTCACACAGTATATACACTAGTAACAGTTCGTATATAGCTAGATTTTAGTGGACTGTGGTGATGTGTAAGGAAAAATAATAATAAAGTCTATTTCTGAAACTGTAGAATCATGTATCCATGTAAACTTTTTGTCATGATTGCAGTTCATGAAAAATGAAATATATATATATATATATATATATATATATATATATATATATATACTGCTAGGTGGGAATGTATAGAGGAAAAATGACTGTCATTGAATTTGTAGTGTAGATGGGAGTAAGATAGGAAGTCAGAAAGAAAAATGATCAAGGAGAGGGCAGCCAAGAGCAAGCAATAAGCTGTGTTTTTAAAATGAAAGTAAGGGAAAGTGAAACCAAAGGTAGATGGAGATAATACTGAAAATAGAATGCGATAAGGAAAACTAGAATCATAAAGTTATAGTCAATTTTACACATTGCACTTCTCTTAGAAATTATAGGCAGGGGATCAGAAAACCAAAATAAAGCCTGATAGAAATAGAAATGGAAATAACTAATATAATGCTAAGAAGAAATTCTTTCATGCACTTGAATTTTATATGATCACTGGTGTCTGGAGGTCTGTTTTAGATATTCTTTCTTTGGACTTTTTTTAAATCATCATAATCAGCAATACACCCCCTAACACTTTCTCTTCCTCCCCTTCTTTCAACATAAGGTGTTATATTTTTGCATCGATCAGAAGCAGAATCGAATCTACTATCTTGTGAATTTCTAATCTCAAAATATTAACTCATCACCCTGGCACTTCCTTTTGTTTCTTCTCTGTATGTTTGGAAAGGTATTAATGGACAATAAGAAAAATAAAAGAGTGACAAGTAAAATTAGAAGAACCAAGGCATTTTTTTGTCTTTTTAAGTTTTCTGAGACTCCATTATGGCCCCTGTTATGTACGTTCAGTTATAGGCCACTTGTACTAAAAGTCAATCCTGTTGTATTTCCTGGTAAAGTTGATAGGTAACTACCTTGTGAAAACAGAACAACAAAATAGATATAGTGAACAATATGTATTCAGGCTTATACTGTGTTTTGGTAACTTGGTAATGAACATGCCATGGATATATATAAAGAGTGAATAAGACACTTGAATATTGTTATTTCAACAATTAAAATACGAGGAGAAAATTAATAAGATAAATCTGAGGACTAGTATTTCCTAAAGGACAAAAATAATAAAAGCAACAACAATACAAACCTAAGCAGTTGAAGAAGGTGTTTCACTTATTTGTTTCCCTGGAGCACTGAAGAAAGAAAAAGGGCAAGAAAGGAGGGAAGGAAGGAAGGAAGGAAGGAAGGAAGGAAGGAAGGAAGGAAGGGAGGGAGGGAGGGAAGAAGGGAGGGAGGAAGGAAGGAAGAGAAAGAGAGAAGAAAGAAGAAATAAAATGATGTTTTCAAGGCCAAGAATTAGAGATTAATATAACAAAGTAGCATAGGGGAAATGAAGTAGTAAGAACCCTATTAAAACTCAGGAGGGGGATCCCTGGGTGGCGCAGCAGTTTGGCGCCTGCCTTTGGCCCAGGGCACGATCCTGGAGACCCAGGATCGAATCCCACATCGGGCTCCTGGTGCATGGAGTCTGCTTCTCCCTCTGCCTATGTCTCTGCCTCTCTCTCTCTCTCTGTGACTATCATAAATAAATAAAAAAAAAAATTAAAAAAAAAAAAACAACAACAACAACAAAAAAAAAAACTCAGGAGGATGTTTTACCAGAAAGACTAGACTTTTCCAGACAGGAGGAGACAATGTACAGCATCACCTAAAGAGAGATATAACATTGCTTCAAAGACCAAAGAGATCATTTGGATTACAGCAAAAAATAGAAATGGAAAGGAAAGAAATGATAAGAAGCTACTATGTCTCAGGCAAGATGAAAAAGCAGATTTAGAAACATGTATGCAGATAAGAAAAGCCTGTAAAGAGCGAAGGCATTAATCATGGAAGACTGTAATTACACCGATGCCAACAAGGCTGACACCAGGAGGATGCCTATGGAAGGTGGCACACTTGGAGAAAACGGACTTTATAATGTATAGAAAATATTTATAAAGAATACATATCTGTATGTACACTGGAGCTAGATTTCGGAAACAGCTTGGTAAAAATGATAAATGTGGTTAGCATAAATAGAATCAATAGGAAAATGGGGGAAAAAAGATGGTAATACACAGTGATTAAATGCCCGGACAGTTTTATGTAGTTCAGTGTAAGAGATTACGCTCTTCAGTAGATTTAGTGAGCACCTACTGGGGCGAAAGCACAGAATTTTAGAGACTAATGCAAGGATGAATAACACATAGTGCCCAACCTCAAAAACTACAGTTTGGATTTATAGAGTATTTACTGGTGTTTAGTGAGTATGCCAAATCTTTTAATTTATGATAGTCTATATCTAGGTGGACTGAAAATAAAACTCTTTTTTAGTTGAGTCTTCTGATATGAGTAACAGAACTCCACATAGCTGGGTTATATTTAAAAAGTGATAGTGAGGTGGGGTCACACAGACACAAAGCTACAAGGCCAGACGAGAACCTGAGTCCTTCATCTGAAATGCCAAAATAAAAACACACCAGGAAGGTCTCCTCTCAGCTGAATTCTGAGTATGTACTTTCTTAACTCAGCCTATTTCCATGTAATTGCACAGAGAATTATTTTAACATCGTGTGTAATTTCTGGCCTCTAATTAGCTGGGGTTTAATTTTTAATCCATACTTAACGTGTCTTGGGACAACTTACTTATCTGGTCTGTGTCTCAGTTTCTTCAACTGTAAAGTAGAGCTAATAATACTTGTCTCACAGATTTCCACCAACATAGGGATGAAAAAAAGAAAACAGTATGTACATATTTAGAGTAGTATCTATCTAACCCATTGTAAGGGCTAAATAATTGTTCATTTTCTTCTCTATCTCCATTGCAGAGGTGTCTGCCTGTTAGTTCCAGAGTTTTTAATTTACATAATCTTCAATTTGCTAACATGCCAAGATAAGTTGCAGTCTTTAAATCTCAAGTCTAAACTTCCAGAAGAAACAGACCAATAATCATAAAATAACTAGGCATAGTTGTTAAAGATCTATTATTTAATAAGGTTACAAATTCAGGTGGTTTTACAACTTTCAATCTATCCTTTAGATAAGAATCTACAATTTGATATCTTATTCCAAATGGTCAAGATCGTGGAAAAACATGCAAACCATCCCAAATTACCTTATGAAGTTAGCATGATTTTAATAGCAAAGCATAATAAAAATGTGTACATGCATGCATAGGTATTCTCATGCAAAATACCATAATCAATTTTACACATATATACTTACAGAAATTTGAAAAAAAAGTGTTCAAAGTTTTAACATTTTATTAAAGGCATAATACATTGTGATAAAGGTGATGATTTTTTAATGTGTCAGCATATCTAAACTAAACCACATCTCTCAAAATTTCTTTTTTTTTTAAGTCTGTTTATGATTTGAGGGAACCACAAGGGAGATTCCTTCAAAATGTGTAAAGTGTAAGAAAAGAAATAGCCATTGTACAGTTAGGCTGGTGACAGCTGGGCATGCAGTTCCTTCCTTTGAATCCTTTTGTAGCTTCTCTGAATTCTGTCCAGGTGTATGCCTTTGTGATGAAGGGCCAGGCGCCTGCAGGATAACCTTATCACCAAGGTGGGAGGCAACAGGACTAGACAGTTTCAGTCCATTCTTGTGGGGTTCTATCTCAAGCTTGTGGATACCAGCCTGCTTGTGATCTTCCCTTGCCTTCCTTATGAACTTCGACCACCAGCATTAGAGGAAAACAGCCTTCTAGACTGGTAAGTCAGCTCCTACAATTGCATGAGCCCATTGTCTGTAACAACTCCCTAAATATATACTATATATAGTATATATGGTAGGTGCTCACTAAATCTATCTATCTATCTATCTATCTATCTATCTATCTATCTATCATCTATCTATCTATCATCTATCCTGTCAGGATATATAGAAAAATAAATCATATGTGAGTGTGTATATATAACTATATGGGTTTATATATAATATCTATCTATGTATCTGTATGAATTCTGGGAATTCAGGAATTGGTTCTCTAATCCGATTTGATTTAAAAACACTAATGATTATTTCTAGAGGTAAAGAAGACACTGGTAAGCCATAGCATGGCAAAAGAGTTACTCAAATTATTACCTTTAGGTAACTATAACCAAGTATCTTTAAATAGAAGGCAGGACACTGGGTGACCAACCAGATGCTACCTTATAACGTTTTAGTCAAAATAAACATGTAATGGAATTGGTTGGGTGTTTCTAACTGTCCCAGAGAATTGGGGGAAAGAAATTGATGAGCTCGAGACCATAATCAGATCAAGACCTGTATGAAGGACCTAAAAATATCTATGATTGCTCTGAAAGAAACCTTTTGTCTCTTACAGCTATAAAGTCAAGAGTTCTAAAAACCAAACCCAAGGGTTGAATTTTGCAGTTGATCATTACAATGTAAATTAAATTTCCAATCTTCTGTGGTCACTTTTTAAAACTGAAGTATGGCTGATACAGAAGGTTATGTTAGTTTCACGTACACAACACAGTGGTTCAACAAGTCTCTACATTATGCATTCACAAGTGTAGCCACCGTCTGTCAATATACAATGCTATTACAATATCATTAGCTCTCTTCTCTATGTTTTACCTTTTATCCCTGTGACTTATTCATTCTATAACTGGAAGCCTGTATCTCCCTCTCCCTTCGCCCAATTATGCCCACCTTCCCACACCCTCCCCTCTGCCAACCATCAGTTTGTTCTCTGTATTTATGGGTCTGTTTCTGCTTTTTGTTTATAGGTCATTTTTTGAAAGTCAGGGCATTGGTTAGGGAAGAATGGGATCCTGAAAACTGGGATGAAGACACATGGGAAAAGTCCCTTAAGTTGGGAATGTCAGCCTTTACACACCTGCCTGAAAATATTAGTACCCCCCTCTCTTAAAGAATCTATAATGACCTTTCTGATTTGCTAATCACTTCTGATTCTCCTGAGCACCTACCTTTACTGTACCTCTTTTTTTTCTAGACATACAACCCGATTCAAGCCCCAGAAGACTCTAAAGAGTAAATTTCAAAGTATTATGACCCATTAAAAGGATCCTAAATATTGGAATGGGAATAGTAAACCAAAGTCATTGTAAGAGGGGATATTGAGGCTTTAAATTCTGTTAAGTTTTCCATAGTGTGGGCAGTCCTTCTATTCCTGAGGTTAACCCTGCTTTGCTTAATAAATGTATAATGGCCTCTCCTGAAGTGGTTGTCTTATAAAACTTAGCTGGTTGTTCTCAGGACCAACCCTTATTCCCCTCTTTACTTCTAGACTTCAAGTTAGTCTCAAGTACCAAGCACACCCCAATGGGCAAAGTATAAAGTGTGACACATTAGGAGATGCACTACACACTAAAAGAACTGTATTGTTTTTCTGATTTATATGGGTAGAAACCTGGAGGTGTGTGAAGTTGGATATCAACGGTGTGAGATCAAGCAAAAAAGAATATAAAGGGAGATCACAGTTAATTTGTTCATATATTCCTCCTAAGCAGTGGTTCCAGATTCGTTGTTTTAGCCCAAAGAGTTAGGAAGGGCTCTAAAAGATTGCTTAGTTGGCTGACTGAAACTTGGGCCAAAAGGTGGCCTACACTAAATGATATTCAAATACCAGAAATTCATTAATACGCCATAGAGAAACATAGACAAAGGCATAGGGAGATTGGAAGCTTACAGTATTTCATCTTGGAAGACCTGTTCACACTCCCCAGGAAAGTCAGAAACATAATTTTTGCCAAAAATACAAGAAATAAATTGGTAAGAGTAGCCTCATCATCATTGAAGTTCTCTGCCGTGACCTTTCTCTGTAGTTCAGAAATTATAGTAGTCACTGCTACCATTAAAGTGAGAGCCCTAAATGCAATGAGAATAAAGAATCTTACAGTGGCAGGGACCAAGTAGTTGCACTTACTTAGGAAATATAAAGTGATCATAGTTACCGTAATGGACCATGGAGGCAAAACAGTAATCAGAATAATCTTACTTGCAGAGAACTTTGACATTAATGGTTTGATCATGGAATTCCTAGAAATTAAATAGATGGGAAGCCTACTATATCATTCATGTGACTGTTCTGTGTGGCTTGAGCTCACATTATGGGCACACGGATTCTAAGAGGAAAAGTTGGAAATCAAATTCTAGAATGTGACTTCTTCCACGTTCTATTAGCCAAAGCAGTCATGGACTGAGTCAGTATTCAAGAGAAGAAATAATCTTCAGTCCTGGACAAGGCTGTTCATACAGGGAAGGAAGAAATTTATTGCAAAAAAATCAACTATCACAGTCAACTCTCTGGCCACAACAATGCACATCTCTCTTGTAAGCAAATTATAATCATCCTCTATATGAGAGCAGTGGCTTACAGTGCAGGATCTTATCATCAGGTACAGGTGAAGCTCCTCAAATGTAGCTCTTTGGAAGCCACTTCTCAAGTGCACTTTCCCATTTGGAGAAAAAAAAAGTTATTTTTCCTCCAAAAAATCCACCAGGCAGTGGTGAAAAGAGGACAGAACTCCAACTCCAGAGTCGGGAACAATTCTTTGCTTGGGACTCAGTTCTTCTCCCTATGAGTAGTTCTCAATGGCTGTTAACTCTTCCTTCTGGGATTTTGACTCTGCCCTCTGATCCATCTTTTATTTTCCACTAGAAATGATCCTTGCTTGCAGATAAGTGGGTTTCTTTGCTTGCATGTAGGAGAATTGAGGTCCAGTGATTTCCTTACATATGGAACTACAGTCGTTTTAGTCAAGAAAAATGTAATTCTTTAAGAAGTCCTGCATATCAAATTATAATAAAATCTTATACAAAAGCCTCAACTAGAAATATATTTGAGAAAGTAACCTTCTCTCTACCTTAGTCTAAGATTGAGGGTGCTATAGAACAACAACCACAGAACTCTGAGAAATATTTCTGTCTGGTTGAGAGGATCTGTAAGTCAAACCACTAAATCTATCCCATGTTTCAACAAAGACTCTTACAGACATATCTTTGATCTAATCTTACACCTGAAGTTACAATTTATAGGAAAAGCTTTGGATTAAGATTTGATCTTTGCCCCAGACTTTAATTAACTAATTAACTTATTTATTTTGGAGAATCTCTTGTGGGCTGGAGAAACTATAATGATATACAACTTGGTGTTCCAATCTGATATATCTTTAGTTGAAAGTATTTCCCTAAATTTGCTCTGAAAACAAAACAGTCCCTTCTTCGGCTCAACTCTCCTATCTATACTTTATTATATGTAGCTAAATGAAACCAGTTGACAGCTTCACTATTTGATCTGGAACTCTGATCAAAAGCAAAAGTGTCAAATTCATTAGGTATATTTTTATCTACTATAATGATTCACTTAATATACCAATTTGGCCAGACTCTGATGCCAGTTGGTCAGTTTAAGGCCAGCCCAGATGTCACCATGAAGGTATTTTTTTGATGTGATTACCATTTAAATCTGTGGTCTTTGAGTAAAGCAGATTACCCCCCATAATATGAGTAGATGACCTTGAAATGAAATGAAAGACAGGTTTTCATCTCTCTCTCTCTCTTTTGTATTTTTTAGATTTTATTTATTTATTTATTTGAGAGAGAGAGAGAGAGAGAGTATGAGCACAAGTGAGGAGAAAGTGAGGCAGAGGGAGAAGCAGACTCCCACTGAGCAGGGAACCCTGATATAGGGCTCTATCCCAGGGCTCAATCTCAGGGCCCTGGGATCATGACCTGAGCCAAAGGTAGATGCTTAACCAACTGAGCCACCCAGGCGCCCCAAGACTGAAGTTATCCGAAGATGTAGTTCTGCATCAAGATTGTAACACAGGAACTCTGCCTGAAATTCTCTGCCTGAACAGCTGCTTTACAGATTTCAAACTATAATGTCACTACCAACTTTTAACCTGGATCTTCACCTTTTGGCCTACCCTAAACATTTCAGACTTGCTACCCTTCGCACTCCTCAATCATAATAATATGAGCCAATCCCTTGGCTCATACATGTCTATGATTTATTTAATACATTATATATTTATACATAAATGTAAGTTTACATTATATAATATAATATTTTAATAACATAATATATAAATATATTTATATTTAAAATATTTGTATATGTGTGTGTGTATGTATAATCTCCTATTAGTGCTATTTCTCTGAACACTAGAACACTGACTATTACAAATTTTGGTAATGAGAGATTCCAGAGGAACAGAATATTAAAGATGAGTTTTTTTTTTTTTTAATTTAAAGGCAGTATATTCTATTTCCAGTATTGAAAAAAAGCATGGATAATTCACAGTATGGTATGGCAATAAAGATACACAAAATATCACTGGATATGCCTAATCAAATACTTAAAGAGACCAGTTTCCGGATGATCATTATTTGATATCTTAGAATATTTTTTGTCAAACCCGTAAGTTTAAAGAGTTTGACTGGAGAAAGTGGGGAAGCAAAAGGATGAGCTCATGCATCAAATTCCCAGCTCAAGAACCACATAAATGACCTGAAAGTTTCTAAATCTGCCCTGAAAACATCATTTCCTGGAGCCACAGAGTTGAGTTTGCTGAACACCACACCCAAAGTCTTATCTTGCCGGTAGCTGAATTATAAAAAATTAAATTCTTAACCTTGTAGTGTATTTGTTGCTTGGAAGCAACACATTGCTCATTTGGGTGTGTCACTCTGGCCCATTTATGAAATGACCCCAAAAACTTTTTTTGAGTGGGACCTGGACAAATGAAGGCTCTGCAACTACTGATCCAGGCTGCTGTGTAAGCTGCTCTACCGCTTGTGTGATAGGACCCAGCAGGTCCAGTGGTATTTAAAGTATCTGAAGTAGATAGAGACTCTGCTTAGAGCCTTAGGCAGGCCTCCTCTATAGTTGAATCATAGTGCAAACCCCTACAATTTTGGGGCAAAGCCCTTCTTTCCTCCATGCATAACTATTCTTCTTCTGAGAAACAGCTTTTGGCCTCCATTAGGCCTTAGCAGAGACTGAATATTTAGCTGCGGGTTACTAAGGTACCACGCAATCTGAGCTGCCCATCATGAACTGGATGGCGTATGGCCCACAAAGCCATGACTTAGGCGTACACAGCAGCGCTCCATCATTAAATGAAAGTGGTACGTATATGCGTGGGTCTGAGCAAGCACTGATTCC
The DNA here is from genome assembly GCF_053574225.1 of Canis aureus. Classification (NCBI taxonomy): domain Eukaryota; kingdom Metazoa; phylum Chordata; class Mammalia; order Carnivora; family Canidae; genus Canis; species Canis aureus. Next base: position 4,481,890 of record NC_135618.1, read on the forward strand.
TTAAGTAAGTTACATGAAAAAAAAAAAAAAAGACTGGACTGTGCATGGTCCTTACTTTTACCGCATCACCTTCTCTTTACCTTTATATATATGCCACATTTTAATTATGTTATCCACAGCACACAAGCTATTGGATAATAGTGGAGATAGCAGGCATCCCTTTCTTACTTATATAAGCAATGGGAATCTTTTTCTTACATACCTTTGTCACTTTTATAGAATAACTTTAGTGCTTCATCGTTTATTATGATGTTTATTTTCTGTGTGTGCTGGAGAGTATTCAGCACTGGCGGTCTCTAATCTATAGAGCCGTTTCTCCCATAGTCAGGATTCAGGGTCCAGCAATCGAGGGATGTAAAGGAGAGTATACTACTCGCTATTACCCCTTGTATTTCACTAATAAAATTTTTGCTTCTGTAACCTCACATTCTTCTTGTTTAGAGTCTTTAGCTCCAAAGGGAAGAATATTTTCACCAATAAGCACAAGTGATTCCATTGATCTGGAAGTTAAGACGTACTACCCAGCCACTTTGAGCAACTTATGCCTTTGAATCAACAGATAAGAAGGAATTGCTGTTCTGGCTGGGGTGATGGGTCCTGACCAACAAAGTTAAATTAAACTCCTAGTTCACAAGAGAGATAAATAAGAGTAAGTCTGGAATACAATCCACCACAACTAAAGGATAGACTTCATAATAAAACATGAAATACTAAGGTTAAAAAAAAAAAGTGATATGTAAGACAGCGACACTGCTACCTCCACTATTAGCCAATAGTTTGTAGTTTAGAGATAATGTAATCAAAATGGGAGATAAAGTGTATATGCAGAATTTATTTTGTAAAGACAGTGGCAACAATATTTGCCACTCTACATCCTTTTCTTACACTATAACCTTGATACTCCTTCTATTGAATGATGGGGGTTATAACCTTTAGCCTTGAATCTAGGAAGGACTTTGTAACTGCCTTAAAAACACTGTGCACTTTGAGGATAAGATTGAAAATATTTTTATATATTATGCACTATTGCTTTGTTTTCTTGCAACTCTTATGATTGTGAGCCAGCCACCATTCCATGAGGAAGATCAAGCAGTCACATAGAGATTTTTTGGCTGACAGTCACAGCTGACATTGCAGTCAACAGCCAGCCTTAACTGTCAGGCTTATGAATGCATGGGCCCTTCAGACGAGTCTGGCCGGCTGAGCCATCCCCAGCCTTTGAATATTTCCACCTGAGTCCCAGAGTTTATGAAGGAGAGAAAATTCATCTGTGTTATGCTCATTCCCACTTCATGATTGACAAAATCTGTGAAAATAATAAAGTGCCTGTTACTCTAAGCTCTAAGTTTTCAGTTGACATGTATTTGCCTGCAGCAATAGATGATTGAAACAATAGTCCTTAGAAATGAAAAACAAAATAAAATTTGCATGTTCTACCATTATCTTAAGGATAGGTAACTTTTATTGAAAAATCATAAACACTTTGTATGTTTTATATGTCTGTATAGCAACTGTCCTTGTAAGTACTACTGTGACCCTCATGTGCAGAGGAGGTAACTGAAGCACGGTATCTTTAAGCAAATTCTGCAAAATCACAAGCTGACAGATCTGGAATTTGAACCCACATTCCAGAGCAGAGATGTGTATCTTCTATCTCACTGTCCATCAGTAGAAAAGCTAAGAAAAAGGGAAGGGAAAGTTCCAGAATGAGGGATGAGAGAGGACAAGGACTGACCTGGAAATTAAGGTGAATCAAGAAACAACATACTGAGGTTTATTGAAAGCAGGGCTGGGGTGGCTGGCTCAGTCAGTTAAGGGTCTGTCTCAGCTCAGGTCATGATCCCGGCATCCCGGTGTTGAGCCCTGTGTCGGGCTCCTTGCTCGGCCAGGAGTCTGCTTCTCCCTTTCCTGCTAACCGGCTCCCCTGTTTGTAGTCTCACTTGCTCTCTCCCTCTCTCTCAAACGAATAAATAAAAAAAAATCTTGGAAAAAAAAAAAAAAGAGAGAGAGAAAGCAGTGATGAAATCGTAACAGCAAACCCAGTGAATTTCATCATGACTGAGAAGCTATGCCAAGTATCCATGAGGTTATATCCTAAGTGGCTTTTTTTGTTCCCCCTAATTAGATCTAAGTCATTGTAAAGCAATAGGACTTTAGTTCTCTAAAGGTAACAAGAAAAGAAAGGCAGCGCTAATTGTCTTATTCTCTTAGTATTTATTTGCTTCCCATGTTTAGTGGATATGCAACACTTTTTTTTAAGGGTGACTTTGAGAGGGGTAACTCTCCACTAAACATATAAGTGTGTGTATGTGTTTGTGGGTTGGAGGATGTGGATTTGTGTGCACATGTACCTTAATCCTAAACAGACATCAAAGTCTAAATGATTGGCTCCCAGTAATGAGGAAGAAGAATCAAAGCTTAGACTTTTGGCTTAAACCCGAGGATTCATGGGGTACTGATCACTGTGTTCAGTTTGCCCTTATGAGTTTAGAGTGCTTTTATGTTATCATGGTAGGGTTGTTTGATAATAAGTGAAAATGTAGATCTGTAACAGAAATCATAGCTGGATCAATGTACAGATGATATTTAAGCCATAATACAACTCATTTGCATCTATTTATCAGTGATGTAAGATATAAACATTTACACATGATATGTTCTACAAATCTACAGAAGGTTGCTTTAATGAAATACTAAATATATTTTTTCTTTATTAAAGTGAATATGTTTACTGTAACTAATGTAGCGCAGAATTCACTTCTAGATAAGTATGTAATCACATGCTCAGCGTTCAGTAAGGAAAACATAATCCCTTGTAGACTTTTTTTTTTTAAAGATTTATTTATTTTGAGAGACACAGAGAGAGAGGCAGAGACATAGGCAGAGGGAGAAGCAGGCTCCCTACAGGGAGCCCGATGTGGGACTCGATCCCCAGACCCCGGGATCACACCCTGAGCCAAAGGCAGACACTCAACCCCTGAGCCACCCAGGAGTCCCTCTCTTGTAGATGTTTAAAACAAGATAATACATGATCAGAAAAATAAGTGCTTACAATATAAGGTAGGAGAGTAAAAGTCAGAAATCAAAGCAGGGTGCTGCAGGTTGTCAGTTTTGCCACTTACCACTACCTTTCAGGACACTATGAAGTCACTTTTGCCACATAATTACTGTCACTGCCCAGATCAGAAACTACAAGGAATCTCACCTATGCAGTTGTCTGTAGCATCATGGCAAATAATTTACAAAGGAACTTCCAGTTGTTAAAAAATCTGCAGAAGTCCATGTGGATGCTTGTCACTGCTGGAGAAAGATTGATGTTTTCTGCTTCCCTTTTGCCTTTCAGATCTCGTATAAAGGGCTCTCTTTGGAAAAACGGCAATCCCATCCCAATACCTGGAAGTGAAGCATGCTGGCAAACACAATGGTCTTTCAGAACTCATGATAATGGAGAGAAGGGATGATAAATTCCATGTTGAGCTCAGATAACCCCTTTGGCTGCATTAAAAGAATCTCTTTCCTCAAGATTTTATTTTACACCGAGCTTGTGAGAAAATATTTTTATTTGCTTCCAAAATGATTGCTCTCTCTCTCTCTTAGGTTGTGTCCGTACCTAACTAGAGAGGCAAGGGGTGAACATAAAATGAGATTGATTAGAGCAACCTTGACATCAGGCTAGAAAATTAGCAAAATGTGCTGTAGAAGACAGGGGTTGAGAAGAAAATGTGGAAGTTTAATCCAAGTCATAGAGGCCAACCACCACGAAGGAGGGAGAAGTGTATGATGTATTGACTTATTTGATGAATCAAACAATGGTCAATCCTCACTGCATTCCAGTCTCTCAGGATATAGCATAGTGATGAAGAACAAATGGCTATGTCCCCGTAGCTGTTCAACAGCCCTCTCTAATGTGGTCTCTTCCAGCCTGCACTGACCTCATAAAGCTAATTCATTCTGTCCTATAAACTAAAACAAGGCTCTGAACATATTTCTGAAATAGCACTTTCTTTACTTCTACTGTATTGGTCTGTACATATGTATGCTTCTTTCTTTAGACAAGAGCTATTTAGGGCGATATGTCATTTCATTCTTTGGCGAGCTCAACATAGAGGAGCAGGATCTAGAGTGTGAAACAGTTAACCTATGACAGAAAACCGCAACAGTTGGGGCAAGCGTCTTGGGTTGAGAAAGAAAGGGATAGAAAGGGAGAGAATGAAAGAGATTTAGGCTGTGTGTGTGTGTGTGTGTGTGTGTGTGTGCAGAACAGATAATTTATAGTTTCAAGTCTTGCACAAACTATCAGAGCTCACTGCTAAAAGGGCATGGTATTTTATAGGAAATAGGGTTGGATTCAAGATTAAAGAATCTTTCCTAACTTAAGAAATGAAGAAATGTGTAACATTTTCTCTCCTGACAGTAACCATAGGCATTCCTACCTCTACGTTCTTTCATGACATGTAATATTTAGTTGCCTTTACTGCTTACATCCTTCCATTTTATTATGTTTTAAGCCCTATGAGTAGGCTGTTTTCATCATGGTCTCCTCAACACCTGACCCAACACCTACACTGTACTAGGTGTCCCTAAGACTATTCATGCTAAACTTTAGAAGAAAGGAGTGAATGAGTTAGATATAATCTTAATCAATTTTGAACTATTCATATTTTAAACAGCCCTCCATTGGATAGAAGTGTATACTTCAGGGAAAAAAAATGTTTAAATTAGCAACCCATAGGGTGGTGAACTTATTATCATGTTAGAATGTCAATTTGCACAACCATCTGTACAGGAAATATGGCTGGTATTTTCTATAATGAAATCATAGCTTAGACTATGGCCACATGCATTTGACAAACTGAACAGAGATTCTAATGGACAGTCCATACATCTTAATCACCTGTCTTAGGCATGCATATCAGAACATCCCAACTGATAGTGAGACTTCAGTCTTTAATGCATTGAATTGGACATATGTAAGTCATGGGTGAGACAACATAGGTTGAAGACTCAGAATAAAAACGAGGGGTTTTTCCCGCCCTGAGATTTCCTGACAAAACAAATAACAACTGGAGAATAATTAAACACACACACATGTGCACACACACCACACACACGAACTCATATACAGTCTTGAAAAAATATACGATATTTTAAAAACTGTCATTGATAAGCTTACGGGATAGTATAAAAAGGGTGTGTTTTTCAGAAGCAATCAGGATAAGAATAGAGTCTTTAAGATAATTAGGAACTTAGTTTCAAGTAAATTCAAAATTTCCAGCAAATCTGTCTTCTTGTACTTCATGTGACCTTTACAATGGCAAAACAGAAAATGAATCTAAAAGCCATTTTGATTCAGTGTTGTGAGAACTCTGATTCCTACAGAAAGTATAACAAATGTACTTTGTTATGCCATTAACGTGGCATTTACATATTTATGCTAATATTTGTTCTTCATAATCACATGAAAGATATGCAGAACTGAAATGCCTTTTAAATTAAGAATGCCATTCCCCAAACTATTTTTTTAATGTACTAATACTATATTGTCCATATACTAATATACTAATATATGTTAATAAATAATATTACTGTACAACACATAAATATGTTATATGATAGATATGCATATCCCAAGTATATATATATATATATACACATATATACATATGTGTGTGCATGTATATATAAATTTTTTTTCTGCAATTGGGACAACCTTAGTAATGTGATTTCCTGGACATTTGGAGAACCAGATATAGTATACCACTCTGTCCCCATGATTCTCTAACTTTGATAGGAGTTTAAATATGACATTTTCATCTAACCTGTTCTTCTATCTCTCCCTCTTCTTTCTATTATTTCTTACTATTTGTCTGCGTGTGTGTATCTCTCAGTTGCTCTGCTTCCCACTGAAGAAGTTCTTGAACAGGTATACGAGGGCAGGTCCCAAATGTAACATACAACTGTGACCTGCATCAAGAAATGTGTGTTTGCAAGGACAAAATGACACCAAAACCAATAACAGGAAAGAATAATTAAGCTTGGCCTTTCCCCCAGCTACTGTGTATCAGATTATTTAATATGTCTCACAGATGGGAGACTGGAAGAAGCTTCGTCATAAACAAGAAGTCAGTAAGATGCAATTATAGGGAGAAAAAAGACCCTACTGTTATGATCTCCAGATGAAATACTGCCTTTACATTTCCTTTTTTCTTTTTTTTAAGATTTTATTTATTTACTTTAGAGATAGATGGAGAGAGAGAGAGAGCATGAACAAGGGGAGGAGGAGAGGAAGAGGGACACGCAGACTCTGTGCTGTCCCCCTCCCAGATGCTGGACTGGATCCCACAACCCTGGGGTCATGACCTGAGGTGAAACCAAGAGTCAGAAGCCTAACCGGCTGAGCCACCAGGAGCCCCTCATTTCTTTTCTTTTCTTCTTCTTCTTCTTTTTTTTTTTTAATGTGAACAGAAGAGTGTAAACACATTAATCCAGCTATCAATCCTTCACAACCTTGGATGATACATTTCAAAATATTCATAATTCCCAAAATCTTCTTTTTACCTAAGGGCATTATAGTTTCTATTTTGAACATTAGTTAACTATATAAGAGATACTTAATTTTCTGGCCTTCAATTATAATTTGAAAAATGAATTTTAAAATTCTACCAAGAATTTTACTAATTTTTCATTGAGAGCAGACGTATCATGCATGCCTTGATTTTATGGCATTAAAGACACCCACATGGATTATATGAGTTGAGGGAAAATCCTTATTAGATATGATGGAAGAGTATCTAGGCAGTATCATCACATAAACCTCTCAGACAAAAACGTATGTGAGCGTTCGAGGAAGACAAAGAGAACATGACAGCATAGGAAGTAAGGGGAAAAGGGCAGAAAATGCTGTCAAAGAGGTATTCCTGAGCAATGTCAATAAGGCCTGATTGGTCTTGATAAGGATTTGGAACTGCAAGTGTCATCAGAAGTCATGGGAAGGACGAGAGTGGTCGAGTTTCATGATCAGATTAAAGATTAATTTCAGACAAATGCCTTCAAACATTATTTCTAAGCAAGATATATATATTATAATATGTTAAAATGCATTTTCTAACATTTTTTATTCATTTTACATTTGAACATCATGTAAAAATGTGGAGAAAATAGGTTGTATTTTCCAACATTTTTTATTCATTTCACATTTGAATATCATGTAAAAATGTCGGGAAAATAGGTTGGTATATGATCTTCAAAGGCAAAGACAACAAAGTTAACATCCTTTGAGTTGCTGCTCACGTTTTAAAAGCTACAGCATCGAATTGATATTTAATCCTACAGTAATATTTTAAGCCTCTCCGGTAAATTGTGGCTTTATATATTTAGGTTAAGATAATTAAAAATAGTTTTATTTTGGTGTATTCATCCCTATAAAAAAATGTCTTTGACTTTTATGAAAATAATAACTGCTGTATATTCTTCAATAAATAGAATTATAAAGATTAAAAGATTTGCCTTGAGTCTTATAGCTAGCTTGTGGAAAAATCATATGTGAGCTCTCATTTTCTTACCCCAGTGGCCACAAGTCTTGTCATTACATCAGTGTTGTCTTTTGAAATACCATCATTGTGAGTTTCTGCACCATTCTGCCGATGGTAGATGTGGACTCAGGAGACCCAATCAGTGGCTCTACTTCTGCATCCAGTGACCAGAAATTAGCAAACCTTTGCAGATTTAGAGACTTTTTCTATAATTACTCTTATTCGATTTCTTAAGTGGAAGCATGTATACATATAGTTTTTGATTTTAACTTTGTTTAAAATTAGCATTACATAGTAGTGATCAATTATAACTATTATTTGCAAAAACCAGGAAATTATAAATTCATAATTTAATGTAGATTTATTTTGAACCATCAATTTTGCTGTAACAGAGAGATGTTAGCACATGTTCTTGTATTTACAATGGCTATAGAATGGTCTTGCTTTTGCAGTCTTAGCATGCTTCCAGCTTCTTTTTTTATTATTCTCTGGGATCCTCTTATGTTAATGCAAGAAAGTTTCTGAACTCCTACTGCTTCTGTGTGGTATTTAGTTCATACCAGGACTATGCAGTTTTCACTGAAAATAATTATTAGTTTCTACACTTTCCTTTGTGGCCTTTTCTTTCTTGCTCTGTTACTCTTTGGTATTTTTCTGTCCTTCATTTTCACATTCTGTAATTGTATTATATGCTATATGTGTCTTGCTGTTGTTTCTCTGTTTCCAAATCTATTATATGGTGCTCAGTCTCCATGAGACTGCTTTATTGTCTTTATTGTCTTTCTTCCTTTTGCCCTCTTTATTTTCCTTTGTATGTTGTCCTTTGTCCTTCCCTAACTGAATGTTTCATAGATCTTGCAAATTATTTGAGGATACCATATCCTCAGATGTTGTTTTCATAACTCCTTTTTTTTTTTAATTTTTAGTCTACCTTTGCATAGGGAGGGGTTATTTATCTTCTTTAACAAATCTTATGGCCCTAGAAAGAGAGAAGACTGATGCTAGGAAGACCATCTACCATTGCCTTGTTCTCCACAGCATGAAACCTACTTTGAGATACTTTCTTGATTATTTATTTCAAATCATGACATTGCCCATGACCTACAGATTAAATAAAACAGTCTAAATCTGGGACTACAGGAGCAATGAAGTTGATTGGGTTACTGGGACAACCTTGTTATTCTCACAGGTTGCTTTCGAAATTAAAAGAAAAAAGTGAGAAATGTAAATAATTTCCACAAAATATGCTTCATTCAGAATATTTTTGGCTCTTGAAATTACTCTGGCAACTTTAACTTTAGAGAGAATACTTATAAAATTATCAGAACTGAAATTTTCTTTTCTTTTTCTTCTCAATTTACAAAGTTTTCTTTTCAAATGGAAAGGATGAACTTGATAACCTGAAGTTCAGTTCATTTTCATTTCATGTGTTATTGAGCTCTGTGTATTAGTTATTTTCCATTTATATAACACAAAAATTTTACTTTTAAACTCAAAGCAGAGTAAATGTCAGTTGCCAGATAACTTGCTGGACAGTGGTAATTAGGCTGAATGCCTCACAGACACTTTTTTTTAAACATATTTTAGTGTCTTCTACTACCTTTTTGGTTGGATTCATAAATTGTTGATCCCTAAAAGATGGAAGACACATTCTTTCACATTAGAACCACAGAGGGCAAAAAAAAAAGAAAAAAATAGATAAAAAAGAACCACAGAGGGATACCTGAGGTAGTCTCTGGCTCTTGATTCTTACCACGGGATTCCATGACCTACTCTTGAGTAAAATGGAAAGTCCAATTATTATTTTTTTTTTGAAAAGCCTAAGGATGGACCTTTTCTCTACTGCTTATAATTTATATCACCAACAACAAAAAACATTTACTCCCCAAACTCAATTTCTCATCTGCATTATAAAGAAAATAACCCATACCTCCTATGATTATTGCTAGATCAATTGATTGAATTGTTAAAGTATTCATCAAGCTAGATATTTTTCCTTTTTGATTGTTTTCTCTTGTTTTACTCTCCTTTTTATATCCTTGTCTTCTCTCCTTTTTATATCTCATTCCCCTTATTTTCTCACTGTTCCTCCTTTTTTTCCCTCAGATTTTGAAGAGTGAATAGATTATTTTGTTAAATTAGCAGCATTTTTTTTTTCCACAAAAGTCACTAACCCCTGTGCCAAATGGAAGATTATTGCAGCATTCTAAATATTATGCCTGAGTACTTCATGCCTTCAAGGAATGAAAGAATGGCTTATGCCAAATGACTTTTCATCTACCTTTATAATTCTTATGATATGTATAAACTTCCTTCTTGGAACAATATATATGACATTCCTGTAGGTTTAACATCTCACATACCCTCTAGCAGAAAGAATTTATAGAATACAGTTTTCTGGCCCTGGAAAAATATACAAAATAGTACAGGGAGTAGGAGACAACATAATAAAAACTAATACAAGGTCTATTAAAAAAAAAAAAAAAAGGCCTCTACCAACTCTGCCCAGCTCAAATCATTATGGTCAGATGCCTGCTATGGCACTTGCCATAATAATACATTACAAACAGGTCATTAAAAAAATAAATAAATAAATAAATAAGGTTGTATACCCCCACACCAAATGGTTGCATCAATCGTTGTAAAATCTGGGTTATAAGCCTAGTGGGGAATATCACTATTTTTTAATAGGAAGTGAGAAACATTTTTTTTTTAATTTTTGGAACACTCTTTATTTCAGCTTTTACATAGGGAAGTAGCAGGAAAAGACATCGAGGATAAGGAGGAAACACATGACATGGTAGTAGAGTATTGTCAGAGATAACTAGGCATTCTCTGAACTACCAAATTTCACAAACTGACTTCAAATGTGAATGCTAAGAACATATTAGGAGATTTGGGAATCTTCTAAAACATCTGAGAAATCATTCTGGAGAGTCTGACTTTCCAGAGTGAAAAGTATATAGTTTAACAATCTGAACAAGTAAAAATTCCCTGAGACCAAAACTGAGGAATTTCTTCATTGAAATTTTATTATTGCCTATATCTACACTATTCTCATATTACAAAAAGTACATTGATTAAAAAAATCAGGAATATATAGATAAATATATTTATTATTGCTGCTTTATACCACTTTTTATTTGCTCCTGACATTACTGACTGACCAGGTTCAGGTTCCTTTGGTTGAAAAATGAACAAACATTTTTAAAAATATCCTTACCATCATCAAATGCCCAAGAATGTTCCTTCAAATGTTTTCACAAATCATTTGAATTCTCTTGATTCCCTATGTCATATGAAAGTACAAAGAGTTCACAAAATCAGTCCTTGCTAATTCAGTGAAATTTGTCTCTGTGCCCCTTATTCCTCATCCATCATTCTTGATATATTTAGATTTGTCTTTAGACTTTGAACTCATCTCTTATTCATCACATTTAATGATGCACAAAAAATTGTGCAATAAACTCATCATAGTTATCATTTATCTATGTTCAACTGTCATGGTTAGCTATTAGAAAGTACATGTTGTAAGTCTCCCTCTCTATATACTTATTATTATTTTGCTCTCATCTTCTTTACTTGCACATTCCTTCCTTCCTTAGCCTTTGTCTTTGAGAACTTCATTTGAAGCTATGTCCCTGCAATACCCTTTAGTCACTGACATTCATTTACTGGATGCTTGAACTTTGTCAGAGTAGACAGTTTGCAGGTACTATTCATGACACATTATTTATATTAATCTTAAAGTGTAATCTTTTGAAAAGATGAGTTTTCTGCAATCATCTTCATACTGACAAACTTTGCTGTAGTGAAGTTCTGTGTGCATGTAAAACAATATACTGAGTACCTGACAAAGATCTTCACCAGTCTCTCATTTCCATAAGATCAAAGCAAATATGGAAAAATCGGGCATGCAAAAAAGCAGTATTATAGAAAGAAAACATCAGGGAGAGATGTTTTTCTTTGTTTGTTTTTGGTTTTGCTATGCTAATTACAAGAAAACTTTTAAGCAACAAACACTACTTTGAAAAAAAAAATCTTTGGAAAAATGAGGCTGAACATAATATCTTTCTTTACATGCAAGGGGTCTTAGGGAATTGAAACAACTATTCAGATAACTCAGGTCCAACAATTTTAGTAGAAACTCATTATTGAGGCAAAATTATATGTGAATGTGTGTTTTGAACCTTGCTTTTCTCGTCTGAATATTTCTTTCAAATCTATATTTCATATTATAAAGGTAGGCAAACCCTAACATGAAAGAGTCATTTTAAGTATATTTTCACTTAAACTGGGTGAACACTCGTGCAGCTCAAATTTAGCTTACAGATCATTGTTTTGCCCTAGAAAGGAAAGTTGCTTTGTAGCCTTTGATTTTCTGGCTCTAATTTCTCAATTAATATTTTGCTTCTTCAAGGAGAGAGAATTTTTAACCACAAATAAGGGTGTTGAATTAATTTTGTATGTTCCAAAGTGCTCACCACTTTTCCTGGATTTAATTATAATTATGTCAATTTGTTATATTTACTCTATAATTACAATAACTGCTCTGCATTTATTTTTAGTACAGTTCAGAGAGGAGTTGAACAGGTTGTGTATACTGTATGCTAATGACACTTTAAGAGCACATGGAATCAGTGTGTATTTGCTCAGTAGAATTGCACATTAAGAAATCTCTCAGGTATGGAAACAAAGGTAAGAAATATGTTCCTAGATTTGAATTTTGGAATCAAATATGAATATTACACAGCATGAGAGGAAATCTGATTTGCAACATAGGTGCTGCTTGTCCTGTTTTAGCAATCCTTTTCTGAGAACAATATGCTCTCCCTTACCTTTATTATGACACAAATAGTCTGGTTACTTAACACTCAAAAACCAATAGTATATTGGAGAATGTAGGTCTTGAAAGTATTTTGCTTCTTGGAAACAGAGGGATGGGCAAATTGGCCTTACAGAATAGTCCTTGGATTCACTGGCACACTGGTCAGAGTATATGTCATTAAAACTAAAAGAAGGATACTGAATTCACTCATTGCTCTTTCCCCAAGGTGTTGGAGACATTAAATCTTCCAATGTTCTAAACTGAGAAGAGAAAACTTAGGTTTTTAACGTAGGATGGTCCCATGGATATGTAATCAAATGTCTGTAAGATTTGGTAGTCACATGCTTTTGGTTACATCTTGATGCTTCTGTTCACTTGTATATGTGTGACCTTGTATATCTGAATTTTTCTTTTGAATCTATATTTCACATTATTAAGGTAGGTAAAACCCTAACATGAAACAGTCATTTTAAGTACATTTTCATGTAAACTGGGTGAACTCCACACTCCTGAACTTTTATTTTTTTAGCTGTAATGTGGTCCATGATACAAAATTATAACCAGGATTAAATGTCAACGTATGAGGAACTAGTTTATCACATACAATGTAAAAACAAAATAGATGCATTGATGAATACTTTTACCCTTAATTCCTCTCAAAGTGTCTAAGAAAGAGATAATCCATTCTTTAAAAACTTTAAAGATAGAATTACCCTTTGTTTTCTGTAATAAAAACAAAGGTCCATTTTTGATGTTTGACCATTAACAGTTTTCATACTCTTCCCTTCCTCACTCAGACCCTTTTACTTCACGACTGAACAAACTTATAAGATAGCTTCATGCTCTCTCCTGTGGAGCTGGTGGGAAGTTCAAACCACGAATGTCCCAGCCTGCTCAGGAAACCTTCATTCTGGTCCCACCTCCTAAGCACAATTAAAACCAGTGTCATCCTTCCCCCTTGATCCTTTTTGTTTTATTCCAAACCAAACTTGAGTCCTCGTCCTTGGGAATCCTTTAGATGTTTACTATGTAAATAATAAATTTTGTTTCTTTATTTCATATTCATTGGTGCCTATGTATCATTCATCCCAAAATCCACATACATTTCTGGGTCGAAGATGAGGGGTGGAGTTTAGGCAGTTACCCAACATCCAACACTAGTTACCAAAATAAAATAAGTGTTCTGTGTAGCCAGCGCAATAACTGGTTCTCTATAGTGTTCACCAGGACTTTGGGGAAATGTAGAATTACTTAACACGAGACAGTGAGGCTTTCAAATACTTCTGAAAGGCTAAATAATCCTGGTTTTCTCCTATCTTAAAATGGTTTATTTTTAGAGTTCTCAAGAAGGATGGCTATAGAAATAGAAATATCCTGTTCTTCTTATTCCAAAGGGAGATACTGCAAATATTTCTAATTGACTATTCCTCACTTAATATGCCTCCAGTAGTACCTGTGTATTTACAGTTTAGAAATGGGAACCAAAAAAAAAAAAATAAAAAAATAAAATAAAATAAAATAAATAAAAAAAGAAATGGGAACCAGCTATGTTACAGCACACTAATGATTGTTAGGCTAATATTATGCCATGCTATGGAGAAAATAATGATAAGCAAGACCAAAAGCTCCACATTTTCATTGCCACATGGTCTGGTAGGGCAGATAGAATAATAAATGTTTAAAATAATGGATGATGCATACTATAATATGGTTATTAAGGTATGCTCCCAGAAACCATATCAGGGATATCTCACATAGTGTGGAAATGGCAGGTGGATTATGGAAAGATGCACAGATAAAGTGATAAAGGAGCATTAGGATAGGGTAATCCAAAAGAGGGAATGAAAAAAAAAAGAAAAAAAAAAAAAGAGGGAATGAGATTTATAAATACCTTAAGGCAATAAAAGGCATAGAACATCCATAAATTCAAGTTTGATCAGGATAATCTGAATTTCCAGCTACTGTACCAATGTGCCCTCATTTACTCTAAAATATTTTTGAATCTGACAATAAAAGTTTACAGTTACCCTAGCCAGATGAGTTGAAAATATAGTTTAGTATGCATTTAAACCTAGACATAATATCTTCTTTCACCATACTATTTACTATTTTTCTAATCCTAGAATAAAACCAAATTTTGAATATTCTGGTCAGATAAGAGCCATGATTGAAAATAAAATTTAGGGAAAGTCCAACAAGTTTCTATCAACTATAATAACACCCTCTCCTTCCTTCACGATAAATAACTTATCTTTTTACTATTAGTGTTTTCATTTTAACATCTCTCTTATTGAATAAACTTCTTCCTTGAAATTTAACAAGTCTCACATGGTGCCTATAAATCTTATTGAAAATAATCTGGTGGGGCACCTGGGTTCAGTTCAGTCAGTTGAACACCTGGCTTTTGGTTTCTGATCTTGGTTTCTAATCACTCAGGTCATGATTTTGTGGTCCTGGGATCCAACCCCTTCGGGGTCTGTGCTCATCACAGTCTGCTTCAGGTTCTCTCTCCTTCTCCCTCTTGCTCTCTCTCTCTCCAATTATAAATAAAAGCTTTTTTTAAAAAAAAGGAAAATAATTTTGTTATAATTTCTATCTTATTGCAAAAAAAAAAAGCAGGAAAAGAAAGGAAGGAAAGAAGAAAGAAAAAGAAAATCACAAAGTCTGTTATAATATTTCACTCTATGCCTGGCTGAGTAGTTAATTTAAGAGTTTGTCTTTCATTTCTATGTATCTAATGAAGGCAACAAAGATCTCCAGAATTGGTTTACTGCCCTCAATCTCTTAACTTGTTCTGTTTTATGACCAAAGATGGAAAGAAATGTTTCCTGAGAGAAATGTCAATTTGGAGAACATTTAAAAATGAGGAAATGATTGGGTAGCTGGCTGACTCAGTTGGTAGAGCATGTGACTCTTGTCTCAGGGTTGGGTGTTTGAACCCCACACTGGGGGTAAAGATTCCTTAAAAAAATTGTTTAAAAAAGTGAGGAACATGCTCTATGTTCCCATGTAAAAAAAATATAGTCATGCTTGTATCTAGTCTTTTGTCCTAAATTAATTTTTAATCCGAGCAATGTTACATGAAGTTCACTTATTAACGTACCTAAACTATGTAACATTGCTAAGAATGTATAAATGGACTGATAATAAACATGTAAGAATGTCTAAAACATTATATGCAGGCTATAGCCTATAAAACTGGATGAGAGAAATATTGCTTATTAAACATGCCTCTATACAATTTGAAATCCTTTTATGAATCATTAGAAAATAAGGGTGAAATGAATAAGCAATGCTGTCAAAATGATATGGCATTAGCATCTACAGTGATACTTAATAAGAAAAAAGGATTAGGAAAACATTAGAAAACTCACAAAGAGAATAATGACAGGAGTTCTATAAAAGATTATTTTGAATATTGGCCATTTTCCTGTGTTTATGTTCCATGGATGAATATAAATATGATTGGATGTGATTGATGGGAGTTATGAGCAACCATGGGGATTTTCAAGGCCAAATATTTGGATGGATGTGTTTAGAAGCATGTAAAAAGGAACCCAGGTGGCCAAAGAATGGCATGATATGGATGGTAATTTAAGAAAAAAAAAAGAATGAAATGATATTTTCATGCTCAAAAACCTAGGAAACATTGTTAGGACAACACAGGAAATACGCAAACTAAAATGAGTGGAATATGCTGCGTATCTTACACACATTTATTTCACTTAGGCTTCATGGCAATTTTATGAGTTGGGCCAAACACCTCCAAGAGGTAGTTTTGCCTAATATGTCTTACAGTTGTGTCTAATTTTTCAGG